>NC_081406.1:190967890-191293390 GCF_030272615.1 Cryptomeria japonica | reverse complement strand
TAACCCATAATTCCTTCATTCGCTTGCAATATATAATCTTCACAAACTTAAAGTTAGATAAAACACATAAAATAATGTTCCTTGCCTTGGTATTATTTTCACAATCCTTCTTTTTGGCTTGATCTCTTGGAGGAGTTTTTGGTACTTTATAACCATCCACAACTTATTGTCAAACATCAAATCTTAGGACCATTACATAGGATTCCATTATCACAAAAATAAGCATAATTAGATCCACTAAAAACTGATTCCTTATTGAGCCATTGAGTGTGCGATCCTAGATCTACCTCAACTTGATAATCTTCCTTCAAGGAACTTTTCTTTGATACCAATTGAAGGGAACCCAACATATTAAGAGGTGGGGGGTTAATCAATAATACAAATTTTAACTTAATTAAACATTAATTACCATTAATAACTTCTCCAAATATAAACCCCAAACCATCAATGCAACATTTACTAATCTTTTCTTAAGGATAAATCAATCAATAAACACAAAAGAACACATCCACACAATAAACACAATTTATTTCGAAACTTAGAATGAGAAAAAACCATAGGAAGAATACCTACTTGGATCTACTGCCCAGATCCAGCCTCACAAAATAATGAATCACTTATAATATAAAGTGGGCACCAACCTACTAGAGACACCAATCTACTATTATATTTGCAAGAACCAACTTATAGGAGACACCAATACCCTACTCCAATATTTGAGCACCAATTCAGTAAGTGAGACACCAATCTCACTAAAATATATAGATACAAAATGCATACCATCAAATTGAATACCCAAATTGCACTTGATTTGATAAACCTCCAGAACACTCTCCCACATTGCATACGATCTTTTGATGAAACTACATAATGATTGGAAAACAACTCACATAACATCACCTTCATACTTGCACATCAAACACATATTAGATACTTACAATGATTCTCATATTACATAACTTTCCAAAATTACAGGGTAGATCCTAGATCACTATATATGCACTAAAATTACAATTACATTCATATTTCAACCTAAAATAAATATTATTACATCTGCAAGTCGGCCACAAACATAACCATAAACCAAATGTGTAATAGGTCAAGTCCAATATACCACAGACTACTCTATAAGAAAGAACACACTATGTGGTTCTTAATGTAGCCTTATCTGAACTCAATGGTCATCTACATGCAATCTTCACTGAGCACTCATATAAATCTCTAGTGCATCAAATCGAAACAACAACCCAAATAACTAGCACAATGACCACTTTGTCACTTCAAATTCTCTAACCATAAAAGATTAACTCTATAAATTCTCAAAAATATAAACAAATTGTAGAAATACTTTCCTTTTGAATCGTAGGTCAAAACACTCAAGATAGGTAAAATGCAGAGTAAAAGAAATTGCCACTATAAACACACCTTCTAAGGATCATACCTCATAAGCATACCACAACTACTTGCAAATCATCTTCAATGCCAAGAATGGATGAAAGATGATACTATAATTAGTCACCAACTAATCTTACAACTTAAAATTGTACTTTTGGTATTCAGATGCTTAGACATAGGTATTATGATAGTTATGGCTATACAATTACATGCTATTTTGATCTCACATTGAGCTCTTCACAATCTACTGACTCCTTTGTCACATCGTTGACACTCCTTTTACATCAATGAAAATCATATGCTCCATAGAGTCTATCTCCATTTTTTCATGCAAGCATAGTTATAAATTATAAGCATCAAAAAGTAGAACAACAAAATAACAAATTGTACATAGATAGAGTATCTGAACACTAATTTATAAGCACAACCTTAGCTTGTACATTAAAAAATTATGATGTAGATCTATCATAATTTATGAAATACAAATCTAATCACAAAACTCAAATCTCAATCATCAAACATAATATATATTTTTAATATTATAAGCAACAAAACCAGTGTGTTGAACCTATTACAAAACAACTCAAAGATAATGTAACCAGACTAGCAAATCATTAACAATACATTGATAGTGCATAGAAAGTCTTAATAAAAATCTTAATATAAAAAATATATTAAAAGTAAACAACCAACAATATATCATAGACCATAATTGAAAAGATCAAAAAATACCAAAAAATTGATAGTAGGGAAATTTCCAAAGAGTTGGCCCTAGTCTTTACTGAGGAACTTGAATATAGTTCCTTATGTTTCCCTTGTCACCATCTTTTCCAAGCTCCTTATCCTATAGTAAAAAAAAGTGTTGTGGTCAATCTATGCAAGATTTTTGAGCTGAAATTGGAGATATTCACCAACTTATTTTTCAAGTCTGGCACCTTAAACTTAAGTGTCAAGAGTTGAAAAATAGTAGTATCACATTTGGTATAGGTGTGGGCATCTCTAGGTAAGCCCGTAGGGGTAGTCTTAGTGTTGCTAGAAACCTATAACTTGGTTTCTTTAGACTGATTGTTTGTGGTGTTAACTAAGCTCTCCCTATCATCCCGAATATCTTCATACTTTTCTGTAGTATCTAGACTCCCCTCATTATCAAGATCAACATTGACCACCTCCTTATCCTTAGTCACACAGAAACTTGCAAGTATATTAGACCTTCAAGGGCTAGTACCACAAACACCCTCTATCTCCTCCTCTTTATTATCTTCAGATATCTCTTCCTTAGTATCAATATCTTTAATCCACAATTGGGTCTTCTTTATTTTCTTAGTAGGGACATTTTTTATTCCCCCAGCTTATCCCCTTTACCCAAATTCTAAGATGAAGGGTTGAGTTTGAGGTCACAAAGACCTTGAATCACCATCTTGTGTTTAGTAAGGGTAGATTCAAGATTGGATTTTCCACCATGGGAGGTAGGTAAGCAGAGGTAGGAGTGGAAAGAGCTTTACTAGCCAAATTGCTAGCAGAAGGGAAGGCCTAAGCAGAAACTAGATGTTGAATATGCTTCTTTTTGCTATTAGGGTCATCAGAGCCTTCTAGGGTAGTAGTGGTTTTGAAAGCATAGGGTCCTCAACAACAACAATAGGTTTAGGGGGACATAGTGCAAGATGAAAGTGACAGAGGAGAAAAATAAACCCTTGGTGCAAAGGGATAGGCAAATTATCAGGGTTTTTAATAGTTGTGTCTTGAGCATCTTTAATGGAGCTTTCCAAAGAAATAAAAAAAAAAGATTATGTATGTCAAACCAAGCAGAAAGGGGGTGAAAGCCTTCTAGATTACATTCAAATGTGGAGAGCCCTCGCTGGATGTCTCTTGTGTACGATTTTTAATACTCAATTGGTCCCAATTTTAATCAGTAATCTCCACCCAATGCTTGCATATCACATTCTACTTAGTTGTGTAAGAACCTTTAAAGACATTATGTCTAAAGGGCCATTAGTGGAATAGGATTTGATTGACAAAGGTGTCATTAAACTCTACAAAGAGTATTTTGATAAGCCTATGTAAAGTGGAAAATTGGGGGCTTAGCCAATTCTCCATGGGAAAAGAGAGGATTCACTAAGCTCAATTTTCACTTGAGGGGACTTTACATATAAAAGAGGGGGGTGGATCTACTAGATCCAATCCTAAATAATGTAAGGATCGAATACTAAACAGATTGGTGGTGTTTGGGATGTGATTGACCCTCTTTTGTAAGTTTATTAATTGAATTAAGACTAAGTGTTGGAAATGAAGATAAAGTATGTGAAAACAATGAGCTATGGATTCAGGATTTAGTTGTGTATGTGGATCTGAGAAGTTTGAGATGATTTAGAGTTGTTCTGTGAAATTTGCCAAAAGTCACAGGGATCATGTGTCTGGATGAGGTTTCCCTCAACTTGGTCCTTTGAACTTTCCACGTGTCGAAAAGGGTTTTTCCATCTCTGCAAATAAAGCTTAATTCCAGAAGTAGAGCTTAGCACCTGCTTTCTGCACATATAGGGAAAGGAAAATGTGTTGGGAATAGGGGTTTGCCTTTAGGTGAAACCCTGGTTTTGAAATTAACCAAGTGATTGAAATAATGTAATTGAAATGATTGGAAGTAGAAATCCTCATCTTTGAGGGGATGTTGAATTGCTTGAAAATGAAATGCTTATACCTCCTTGTGAATTTTTTCTTGCCTCCACATGGAATTATGATTAGGATGATGATCTCCTCTTCTATGCTTGAAATATTGACTCTATTTCTCCTCTAAAGCTTGAAGGAAGACTGAAAATGCTCAATTTCTCTTGAATGCTTGAATTCTTGATCACTTGGATGCTTGATGATGATTGTGGGATTTCATTAGATTGTGTATCCTATCAAATGAGAGGGGAAATCCCTCTTATATACTTTCCTGTAGGATTAAATGGCTAATTTTTTGTCTTAAGCCGACATAGAGGGGATTTTCCTACTACAAATTTGAGTTAGGTCAGGGGTAGGGGATCAAGATAGGTCCCCATTAAGGGTGCCCTAATCCTACCCTAATTTGGGGTAGGATCAAGGTATAGGTAGGGTTTATCAATGAATTTCATGGTGTTTTTTTATGTGTATGAGCATAATCGGGTCTTCAATTAGGCCAAGGGGTGCAAACACTAAGACGAAGACCCAAATGTAGTCAAAAATTGCAAGGGTGAAATTTTAGGACGTTACATTTATCCACCACTTTAGTGGGAGTACAAGCTTACACAAATACTGCCGATAAAGTACAAGGAATTCAGATTGAAATACTTTCACCACGTCAAAGAGGCAAGATTCACCAAGCCCCTAGTGGACTTCAGGATCTTACGACTTCAATGATACGGTAAAAGGGAAGATCATGAGAGAGAAATAGGGAACCATGATTGCAACTAGTAAGGTTCTCTTACTACGAGTCATGAAAAGAATATACCAAAAATTACAAAGCAAAGACAAAGTTTACAAAGTAACTTTAAGTATCAAGAGAGAGAATCATGATCAAAGTGTATTCCCCCATGTTAAAGTGATTGCACATGCCTTGCCAGGAGCAATTGCTTTAAGGTAGGATACACCCAAAGAAAACAAGCACGTTTTCACAATAATTTAGCCCCCAAGAGAGGATAAATCAAAGGATAATGAACACAAAGCACAAAGCATGAGGTGGTTTCACCTAACTTTGGAGTCAGTATGTTTTTAATGATAACTCATGTATATCATGTATATATGCATAGAATTGTCCTCATCCCTGAAAGAAAGGAAACCACCATGGAAGAAGGGAACGCGTGTCTTTTGAGTCAATGTGGGAGAGACCAAAAGAGATCTCAACGCTTTGCATCATACTCAAGTAGACAACACTAGGGACAACAAATAGATGAATAGGGAAAAAAATAGAAGAATGTCACAAATAAGCAAGAGAGGAGAGAGAGAGATAATCTATTGTGCTAATAAAGCTAATCAAGCATGTCATCCTCCTCCCAATCTTGCTGATCATTATTTCAGAAAGGTGGAAAACATGCAAGAGGAGCCACATCAATCACAATAGATGGAGCTATCACAAGTTCCAAAGAAGGACCATTCTCTAATGATGAGTCACTTTGTTCGTTAGTAGGAGCTAGGATTAATGATTTTGAATTTTTTAAGATAAATCATTGTCAACATCAACATATTCATATTCATCATCAGATATATTAGGATCAACATTTTCATCATTAACAACATTTTCACATATTTCTTCATCAAGATTTTTAAGAATGGGAGCTCTAAAAGGATTAGAACTTGAACCATCATTTGTTTTAAGCATTTCGCATCTTGGAGAATTAGGTTGAACATCTTGTTTAGGAGAAAATGGAATCATGTCAATAGTTGGTGTTTTAGGAGAAGAAATGGTTTGGGAAGCAATTTCACAATCTCTAGCACAACTTCTTCATCGGCATTCTCTTGCACAACAGTTTAGTCTAGTTTTGGTTGAAGGTTGAGGAAGATTAGGCTCATTAACTATAGGCTTCATTTCTTCTTTTAGGGAAGGATGAATTGGTTGAGGTCTTTTAGGTTGGACAATAGGAGAGGTCGATCATTTCTCTCTATAAGATGAAGGCAGAGGAGCCACACCATATAAAGGAGGAATGGGAGGTGTAGGAAGGAGACCAGGTCCATCATGAGGAGGAGGGATAGGTCTAGCCTTAGGAGGAATATTTTTTCTACCTTTGGGAGGAAGAGTAGACTCATCCATAGGAGAAGGAATATATTTTTCTTTAGGAAGAAGAATATCTCTTTTCTTAGGAGAAAGGATAATATTTTCTTTAGGAGAAGGAATGGGTGCCTCTTTGGGAAGAAGATTATTTCTTTCCTTAGGAGGAAGAATAATCTTATCCTCAAGAAGGGATTTATGATCATCAAGAGGAATGCTAAGTGTTGGATTTCTAGGTTTACTCAATGACAAAATCATTTCATTTTTCCAGTTTTGATATGATCTAAAGAGAGCATCACTTCTAGGTCGAAGAGACTAGAATCGTTCAGATGAAAATTAATAAAGAAAAACATCTCCATGCCTCATTGTAGGTTGAAATATGCAATGATTAACATTTATAATTTCACCATTATGAGGAAATTTCAAACATATGAATAGTAGAAGAAATCGCTTTAATGGAAGAGAGGCAAGGATGTCCCAACTTCACACAAAATTGATAGGATGTAGGAATGATAACAAATTGAACATCTAAGCATTTAGTGCCAACATCAATAGGAATTATTATAGAACCAATAGCAGGACAAGAGAAGTCATCAAAAACTTTAACTATCACATCAATATCATCATATATCACTTGATGAAATTGCAAAGTAATAAGAAATTATCCAGTTATCACATTGACCATGCAAGCCGGATCAATAAGCACTCCTCTAGAAGGCATGCCTTTGATTTTCACACTTATTTTTAATGGTGCTTTGGGTGCATTAATGGTCTCACTAGGATAAAATGTTATGCAGAAATCCTTAGGAGGTTCTTGTTGATCTACAAGGTTCACCACATTATTAGATTCAAGGCCAACATCATTGGGAGAGAAAGCAAGATGATTAGTCTCGATCACATTAGTGGAATGGGATGATAAAGGATTAGTGAAAATTTGAAGGTTTTGGTTAGGAGGAGCTACGGATTTGTTTCCTTTATCATTCACACCTACCACATATATGGTTTTGTTATCAATCAGTTCTTGAATCTTACTTCTGAATGAAAAACACTTTTTAGTATCATGACCAGGCTAACTATGGTATTGAAAAAAATATTTAGCATCAAAGTAAGGTGAAGTTTTTTTAGATGGATCAATTGGTTTGATTTGGGGAAGTTTTAACACATTCCTTTGTATTAACTGTGATGTAATTCTATGCAAAGATTCCTTCAAAGGAGTAAATTCTTTTTCTTTTTTTAAAGTATCTAGATAAAGGAGGCACACCTGTAGTGGCTTCCATGAATTTGATGAATCCTTTGTTTGGTTTGAACTTCACAAATAGTTGTTGAGCACTATCACACTTATCACTTGTAGCCATGGAAGGAGATGATTGTTTCAATTGACTCATAGTCAGTTAATAACTGTGAAGTATTGTGCACATCTGCAGAAAGGAAGTAAACTCAATTAAGAAAAGTTTATCCCTAATATCTTTTTCTAAATTAGCAATAAAAATATTTTGAATACCTTGAGTAGGCACAGGAAAATAAATCTAAGAATACAAATGCTTATATCTACCAATAAAATTGGTCACTTTTTCTTTAACTCCTTGTTTACAATGCATCAAATCAGTCAAAGTAACTTTAGGACCAATGTGATTGTGAAATTGTTGAATAAAAGCATTAGCCAGTTTTTGAAAAGAAGTAATAGAATAAGGAGGCAAAGAACAATACCATTGCAAAGCTCTATCCCTTAATGTTCTAGTAGACAATTTTGCTAACAATCTTTGATCATGAGAAAAGTCACTACACAAAGTTTGAAATATTTTAACATGAGTTAAGGGATCACCTTTTCCATTATAAATTTCCAATTGAGGGACTTCTACATGTTTAGGAGGGATGAATCTAACAATGTCATTGGACAATGGGCTCGCTACATCAAATGTGGGCACATTATACTTGGATTGATTCATAGAAGCTATTTGTTGTTGCAAGGAAGACAATGTTTGGGATAGACTATTGATTGTAGCTTCGTTAGAAGGATTGAAATTAGACATGTTGGATTGAGAGGGAGAGGTAACATTGTTTAATGAAGGAAGGGATTGAGAATAAGGAAGTGGGACACTATGATAAGTAGGCAAGGAGAGGGTTGGGTAACACATGGAAGACTCATGGGAGGGATAAAGGAATTACGATTGAAGGAGTTGCCCCATTGAATAACATTTATAGGTGGTGAGTGTGGTTGGGTAAAAAGGGGAACACTCATGGTAGGGGAAATAAAAGCAGAGGTATTGCCCCCATGGATAAAATTTGTAGGTATGACATTTTGTGTAGAGGTAGCCATGATGTTTGATGTGAAGGTAGGAACACTAGTCATAGGAGTTATTAAAGAAATGGATTGATTAAATTGACTAGGAATGGATTGATTAACTTGACTTGGATGGATTGTTAAAGGAATGGATTGATTGTGTATAACCTATGTTTTCAGCACAACGTTTCATGGACATGATATTAGAATCAACAATATGAGAAATACCATGCAAGATATCAACACCATGTTTATCACTTTGAATCATTCTTTTTAATCCTTCAATCAATGGGAGAGTTTCACTTTCGGGGTATTCTCATTATTGCATTTGGCACCAATTTCCGATAAATGTTTGTTGAAACTTCGACAAACTATTGTTGGATTACTGACGAAACACCCGTAGAAATTTCGTCGCTCAAATTTTGTCTGTTTTCCAATGAACCTAAATTCGTTGAATTCTTGACAAGTCTCATCGGAAAATGCCATGAAAAATGAAACCGATTTTCATCCGAAAAGAAATGAAAAAATTTGTCCATCTTGCGAGGAACAATAACCACAAAACATTACAAAATTTCTCTTTCAAAACGTTGAAAAAGAACCAAAAGTTCGTTGCAATTTCGACAATGTGGAACAAATATTATGACTTAAATATTGTCGCGCATATAGCAACTCCGTCAGAAGTTTGTTTGTGGTTCATTGCAATTTCGACGATGTGAAGCATGCCATTACAACAAAAATATCGTTGTGCATACAACAACTTCGTCGTAAGTTTTTAGTGGATCATCGCAATTGTGACGATGTCGAGCATACCATTATGATGAAAATATCATCGCACATACAACAACTTCATCAAAATTTTTGGTGGTTCGTCGCTATTGCGATGATTTGGAGAATGCCAGTATGACAAAAATATCATCATACATACAACAAATTTGTTGTATGCTTTAGTGGTTCATTAGTTTGTGTTCGTCAAAACTACGATGAAAACATGTTGTTTTAAAAAAAATGATTTGTTCAAATTTATGCTATTCCTAAAATTTGTATTCGTCGAAATCGCACACATTTGAATGAATTTTAGCATTGTTAATAGAGAGGAGGCCAAAAAAATTTTGCAAGGAATTCGCATCAAATAGATATATAAGTCAATGACATAGATCAAAAATGTTATTAAGTTACAGACAATAACATCTTTGTTCTTGGTGCCATGCATGGGGATTTTCTTGATATGTATGCTTAATATATGAATCCTTATAATTTTCTTATGAAAAATTTAATAGTAATATTAATATGGACTGCAATATGTATGACAATCATACTTAATTTCATATATGTTCATAGTACATGAGAAGTTAGTATACTTATAGTTTAATTCTTCTTATTACTGTCAGTATTTAAAAAGGTGGGAATGAGATGTTCCAAAGAGGGGTAATCTAAATCCAAGTAATAGGTTAAGTCCCAATATAGGGTGGGGATCAACAACCCATAAGCCTTGAGGGTATAGACCTAAGAGAGGCAAGGGCTTGGATTTGTGAACTTTGAGGGAACCTATTGTAGTTGGTCTCTAAGTGCTTTGGTAACATACATATCCTCCTTCTTCCTTAAAATTGAAGTAGTAACAAAGGTTGTTACTTGCATTAAGAGTTATGGAAGACAAACTTAATTATTTTAAATGGTAGATGAACAATTCACTAATTATTAATAAATTAATTGAACTATGGATAGCACATATTTGATTCATGTTAAAACAAATTTGAACAATGGATAGCATAGATAGAAAAGTAAGTTTCACTGCGTACTATACCTGGCTATAGTTGTAGGCTCTAGTAGCTCTTCTCATAATTTTGTCTAGGATTTGCCAAGCCGTATTAATGGAATCAGAACTGTATCAACAATTGTTAGTATCTTAACAACAATGAAAAAAGTTTACGAACAAAATAAATTACAATAGAACATACAAAATATTCTTAGTGAGCTTTGAAATTTGTAAGATAGTGGCATGCGCAGATGTGCCTACCTAAAGATGCCATGTGTTTCATCTTTGTCGAAAAGTGTTGGATGGTCACATAATGCTAGCACCTATACAAATATCATTGAAAAAATGAAGTTTACAGAATATAAGGTTAGCAATGACATATATCAGAAATGTTATTAAGTTATAGATAATAATATCTTTGTTCTTGGTGGCATGAATGAGGATTTGCTTGATATGTATGCTTAATATATGAAGCCTGATAATGTTCTTATGCAGAATTTAATAGTAATATTAATATGGACTGCAATATGTATGACAGTCATATTTAATTTCATATATGTTCATAATACATGAGAATCTACTATACTTATAGTCTAATTCTTGTTACTACTGTCAATATTTGAAAAGGTGGGAATGAGATGTTCCAAAGAGGAGCAGCCTAAATCCAAGCAATAGGTTAAGTCCTAAGATAGGATGGGGATCAACAACCCGCAAGCCTTGAGGGTATAGACCCAAGAGAGGTAAGGTCTTGGATCTGTAAACTTTGAGGGAACCTATTGTAGTTGGTCTCTAAATGATTCGGTAACATACATATCCTCCTTCTTCCTTAAAACTGAAGTAGTAACAAAGGTTGGTACATGCATTAAGAGATATGGAAGACAAAATTAATTATATTAAATGGTAGATGAACAATTCACTTATTAATAATAAACTAATTGAACTATGGATAGCACATGTTTGATTCATGTTTAAACAAATTTGAACTATGGATAACATAGATAGAAAAGTAAGTTTCATTGTGTATTATACCTGGCTATGGTTGTAGGCTCCAGTAGCTCTTCCTGGAATTTTGTCTAGGATTTGCCAAGCCCTATTAATAGAATCAGAACTGTAACAACAAATTTTAGTGTCTTAATAACAATGAAAAAAGGTTCACAAACAAAAAAAATTACAACAGAACATACAAAATATTCTTAGTGAGCTTTGAAATTTGTAAGGTAGTGGCATGTGCAGATTGGCCTACCTAAAGATGCCATGTGTTTCATCTTTTTCCAGATTTGTTGGATGGTCACATAATGCTATCACCTATACAAATATCATTGAAAAAATGAATTTTATAGAACATAAGGTTAAAGATTTCATAAATCACGTCAATTTATAGATACACAAATAAGAAGAAGAAATAAACCTCTCGGAAAAATGTAATTGACTACTGACCCAACAAATGAATAGAAAAAGTTAAAAGAATGCCTTAACATGTTTCTATCAACAATTAAATAAGTTCAAATGTAGAAATATGTTCCCTAATTTATAATAAAAATAATTAACAATGACTCGAACTCAGGTGATATTCTGGACATGATTTGAATAATCTCTAAATTGGAAATATTGTGCCAACTAGAATCCCCTACAAAAGTTGTCATCTACGGTAGCACATGAGATGTGCTAACAAGTAAAATAAGTACAAAGGGTAACATATTGAAGCAAAGAGAACTAATGAAAATCGCATAAGCTTAAAAGTGCAGCATATTGAAATATTGAAAAGTGCATTACCTTATTGAGCTTCTCTTTGTTTTGATAATAGTTTAATATTCTCTACTTAATAGGGCCAACCACGTGAAGGTGGAATCTCATTTGGCGCCTCCCCCCACCCCCCCCCCCCCCCCAACATCTCTCAATTCCCCATACCAGATCATATAACATTAATCATTCATTCATCCATTAATAATATATAACATTCATTCATCCATCCATTAATAACATATAACACTCATTCATTCTTCTATTAATAACATATAAAATTCATTCATTAACATATTCACATTCATTCATCAACATATAACATATAATAGTCATAATATGATTACAATCACTTTTTTTTTGCTTCTTTTTTCTGTAGCTAAGTAAAGAAGAAGTGGAGCATTATTTTCTAAATCATATGTCCCCCCTTATTTTATTTTGCCCTCTTCTCATGATCTTATTGTATGTCAGTCATGTACTCATGACATGGAGGTTGCTGAAAGGTGGGTCTGATGCAATAACAAAGAAATGTTAAATTGATATATTTTATTATTATTGTTACAAGTATTTAATTAATTAACAGAACATTAGAGTGGCTCTCTTTACCTGATGGGGCCACACCATGTTCCTCATCTTGTCTTATAGCCTCATGCTTAACATGTTGAACACCCGCTAAATCGTCTGGAGTTGAAACATGAAAGTTTATATTAATTAATACACCAATTGCAATTAAATTTGTTTAAAAGAACATTAGAGTTGTCCTCTTTACCTGATGGGGCAACATCATGTTCTTGATCATTCTCAACATGTTGATCACACTCTACATGCTCTAAAGTTGAAAGACGAAAGGTTACATCAATTAATACACCAATTGCAATTAAAGATGTTTAATTGTATTAATCCATAATGTGTTTTTTATACCACATGAATACATCCAGTACCAAGATGCACACGATCATGACCTTCATCTGCAGGTTGTGCTCCACCCTCACTAGGATACATTCCAATGTCATGTGTAATATTATCATTGCTTTCCTATTTAAAACAAATAGGCACATAATTACTTTACGGTGGAAATTAATATTGAATAGATTGCACAAGTATTCAATTTTAAATAAACTTCATTGAGTTTATTTACTTGTGTGTCCGATGCAGTGGAAGCTTGTGTTTGCCCAGTCAAGAGTCTTAGGCATTCAGCCACGACTCCATATCCTTGCTGAAAGGCAATCTTCAGGTCCTCTTTTGTGGGCACTCTCTTGAATTCAGAGCCTTGCATTTTTGCATAAGGTCATGAATTTTGCTTCTATGGTGTGATAAATCTAAAATTATTTGCAATTTATTATTTGGATGTTATATTTCATTTATTGATACTTACAATTCATGCGGCTAATTTCATATAACCACCAGAGCCAAGTTTGAAATATGTTAGATTATGTAAAAAGAAAGAGTAATCAGTATATAAATATATTATTGATAGTTCACATACGTTCCTTGGCCTGGTGGTGTCTTTCCTTTTTTTCTTTTCAACCCTCTCCTTTCCATCCGACACTAGGTCCTTCCACTCCCTCTCCAGAATCATGGGGGGACGCTCCTACTTTTTGTTCTTCTCTAAATGTGACCTATATTAGTCCCTCACATAGTTTAGATAGGTACCAGCTTTCTTAAGGACCTTGGTTTAGTTGAATGTGTTATTACCGAATAATGCAACTAAACGGTTAATTAGGTCGTCTTTTAAATTTTCATTTTGGGCATTACACTGTGTATGTATGGTGAGCCCGAAGATATCCAATGTAATATAATTTAGATGTTTATAAAAAACATCATTTTCCTGCAAAAAGATCTTGGGATCATTAGTCGAAAAAGAGTGATCAATAAGTAAATTTCAATTTGATTATATATAATAATAATTAAAACATTTTAAATTACCTAGGACCTTCTCTATCTTTATGGGAACGAAATCCTCGGTCACCACAAATGTGGCCGACAATGCTCTTGTACTAGTAATACGGGAAGATCCAGGAAATGCTGCTAAAACATCACCAATACTGGTGGGGTTTGCATCCCAAGGTACTTTCTTGACGCATGTTCTAACATGTGTTCGCTGCCAGAGGGTACACTACCCGATGCCTGGATGCTACGTGTTGTCGACATTTCAGTTGACAATATAGGCATAAATTATGGGGTTGAATGATGTGATGTATGCGTAAGAATGTCAAGATCAACACTTGTACGAACCTCTACTCCTTGGGTAGCACTCGTAGTACCCTGATCATGGCCAACAACATCATGAGGACGCAAAAATCCCTGTAAAAACAACACACATTTTAGTTCATGACATAAAAGAGTACAAAATATAAAACCATGAATGAACTTATTTTATAATTAAAGATCTCATGACAACTTACTTGCAAGTTCCATGCTCTCTCATTTAATATTTTAACCCTTTCTCTTATCTCATCTGGTTGAGGCACTATGAATAATAACTGAAGGATTTCTTCATTGGATTTTTTTTTGGTCTTCCTTATCATATCCAAAGGGTTTGCATAATATGCGATGTCATCATTTCATAATAGTGATTGCACCTCACTATGGATTCTCTCCTCTACTGCTGGTGCCTTTCCTCGATCATCTGACTTCGACAAGAATATTAAAAACATTATTGAAATTAACCTAATAAACTTACAAAAACAATAAAAATAAAATGGTGTAGAGGCACCCAGGCATAAAGATATCTTATAAGGTCAAAGTACATTTTTTTTTCTTATTTGTAATTTTCATACATGATTTGTAAGGTCATAAAGTCCATTGATATAAAAAATAACTCAATTGTAAGGCTTGAAGAGCCATTTTGTACCAAGAGACCCAACAGGTCTTGATAGAGTCAACTAAGGTCAAAATGTCCATAAAAGGATTAAAAATGTTGTAATTGATTATATTGAGTTCATTTTTGTCATGAACATCCAAGAAGGACATGGTCAAATGTTGGCAAAGTTGTGTCAAAAATGCAAAAGTTGCAAAGTTGCAACATTGTCAAAAAGTGCAAAAGAGATGTAAAATGTCATCCATCGGTCATGAGTTGGTTGGAGTAGTTAGGAGTGGAAATTAGTTTGTATTTTTTTATAAAACCATGTCTGGTCGAGGTCAAGAGGGGAGGAGCAGTTTGGAGGGCATTTGACAAAGTTTTCCCATCAAACCCTCAACTATCATAAAGGTTTAAAGGGTCTGTGACTGTCACAGAGCCAAGAAGGGTTATAAATGTTGTATTTTGAATTTGCAAGTATTTTAGAATGATGGTATAATGAAATAGATTTCCAATGAATCCTTTCTTATGCATTTTCATGGAGTATTTGAAGAGATAAAGTAGTTTATCTCTTCATTGTTGCAAATGGGCAGGGTATTTTGTGAAGGTTTGGAAATGTTTATGGGAGGCCCTAGTAACACTGTTATATTAATAGACAGATGATTAACACGAAGCAGTAATTATTTGGCATTTTACTGTTGAATACAATAACCACTCATGGTAAGGAACTCATAATATTTTTTTACAGGATATATGGGAATTCATCTCATTAAGGGTTTGTTTTAAATAAAGAGCTTTGCAGTCCTTTATACTGTGGTTAATTGGTTCCTTATCATGATCATATTTGAAAGACTGATGTAATGAAGATTTACTGCTTATCATTGAGTGTGGATTGAGTTGTAGTATGAAAGCCTTGAAGGTTCCAAGACAATAGTATTCACTCCCAACTGTGTTTTCTTTATGAAATATTGTGATCAAAATCAGAATGTGATCAAGTAATGAAAGTAAGGAATTGACAATCCTAATTAGAGACAGTAACATGAAACAATGAGGTAAACTTGTCAGGTACAAGTGCCTGAAGATGCATCATGATCTGTGCTCTAGGTCAGAGACTTCCCCATACGACCAATGTCCCACTGTGATAAAAATTAAATATAAAAAAACATTAGTGAAATAAAACCAATAGAATTACTAAAAATAACATAATAATAAAATGGTATATTGGAGTCATTAATTGGAGGTTGGGTAAAATGGTATATAGTATGTACCACCCCCATAGTAATTGTGTTTGTATCTACGCGATTCAAATTGTAATCAATTAGCAACTCTTCCCTTGTAGTTATTAATTTTATTGCACATACGAATACACGGTTTCCCTTGAGCGCCTTGAATATGCAATTAGGTTGCTTATTTGTTGACCCAGGTCATGTATTGTTTATAAACCCTGCAATATTCCTTGATGCTTTTGGCCTTTCATCAATGTACATAGCCATACTTTATTTTGATCCTTATCTTTTAGCTGTATATAATTTGCAAACAGTACATACCTACGCATACTTTGTGTATATCGAATCAGCTGCATCCAATCTTTGTAACTGTAACAAGGTCCAACATACTCCATCAACTCAATAACTTTGTTGTAACAAACCTTTATGTTGTCCATGCAAAATAGGCCAAAAACATGTATGGTCCAATGCTGCTATGCGATATATCCTCTTGTTGACACAAAAATCAGTGTTTATTGGAGGAAGTTCCTTGGGTGCCCATTGTTTCCATAGATGTTTGTACCTCAAGGGTACCTCAATGTCACCTATGCTCTCATCATCATAAGAACATGACCCCCCTTCAACAAGAAAAAATTCCATTCGTTTTACGAAATTTTCTTCTAATCTTTTCACCTCTAGTTGATCTCCCTCTTTTAGACCTATTGCATGTCTCACTTTCCTCTTCTCTTCCTGAATTTTCCTCACTTGAGGAAGACAGATCTGACAAATACCTATTTGGTGGTATGTGCACTTCATCAAATGAGAGAGTTAGTTACCAAAAATTTCTTGAGTTTTTTCATGGTCCATCAAGACATGGATGAGCATAACTATAAGGTGACAAAAAACATCTATAAGAGATCATGGACTTCGTAGAGGTTTCTTAGAAGATGGACTTAGTTATCCACACCCTTCAACTTGGCTGGTTATTTTTCATGGACTTTGATTTGATTTCAAAAGGCATTGATAAAGCTAAGACGTATGTCATCTTGTGTCATTTGAGATACAAAAGGTCATGTGGTGGTAGTGGGTTGTGGGAGGATACCAAATGGAACTAACAACCTGGCAGAAGCAAGGGCTCTGCTATTTGGTGTTAAACTAGTAATTAAAAATAAGGTCAAGAATCTTATAATTGAAGAGGATTCTTAGATCATTATCACAACTTTGATCAAGTCTCGGACCCCCAACTGGAGCTCCATGAGGACAAAATTATAATGGAGCACTTGGAGAGCGATTTGAACAAAGTTTAAGTATCATTTTACTAATATATTTTTATTATTCTTGATCGCAAGAAAGACCTTATATGTAATAAATTAGTGAGACAAGATTTAAATGTCTATCCAAAAATAGGTTTCTTTTTAATTACATACGACACAACTGAAAACAACTAAAAACGTACTCCCATGATGACATACCACTTCAACTGGATGCGAAGTATTCAGTGCAGTGATATAATTGGAAATAATGGCTCATGTACAAGGTGTACAATTGACTCAAATTAGTTGTCTTGCACGTTCAGAATAACATCTCGCAATGTTCAAACATGGGAATTAAAGAGCATGTTTTTCATAGAGGCGATACTTCAAGACATCGGGCCAGAGATAGGAAGACACATGGACAATCAAGAACTAGGGCAATAGTCTATTCAAAAGTGGTGAATGATTTGAAATGTAATCCATATCCTGTACAATGGGGATTCTAACATATGCCATTATGGAAATCATTTCAACATTCAATTTGATGCAAGAAAAGGTTACCAACGTGGAAGCTGAGGACAAAGTAAGGACTTCATATAGAGCTACTCCACATGAGTTACTGGAATTCCAATGTCCTTTCTCACCAGTTGTGTAATTTTATATATTTGTATTCCAAAGTTTTTTTAGAATGTGGAAAGGTTAAATTCATCTCCGCGGAGTGTTCTGGCTCCAATGTCTTCATTATAAACAATGTTCTACAATTTTGAGAGGTCTACCTTCATAAGCAGTTATTATGGCATCAAGAATCTAGCTTCACGGGAGAACACAGAACTTGGTTCTTTATGCAAATGTCCATCCATTGAGCATGTTTGACACATTTTTAATACCGTGTGGAAGTATCGAATGGATTATGGCACATCCAGTGGCTAGTCCAAGCATGGTGGCTTTAAGGTTGGCTTTGGTGGTTATGGATATCACACATTCAAAAGACTATACCAGGCTGATAATTGGGCCCTTTGTTCTCTCCTTTGTTTTCACTTGGGAAGAGCTCAATTTACAGTTAAATAAATATGATATTTTTTCTGGAGATATATGGTGGGGTGGTTTTCTGAATAGGGATTTCTTTCTTTTTGATTCAGTGCCACGTTTAGTTCTTCTCTCCTTCATATATGGGTTTGTATATGCTTCTCCACAACCCTTTCTTCAATGGGTCTGGCAACATGCCCTCCAAATTGGTGAGCCCCTAGCTATAATAGCAATGAAAAAAGTTTTAAGCTATCTGGATTATTAGAAAGCATGCTTTGTTAGATCCACATGGAACACATTCTGCATTCCCCCTTACAACAGATGATGCCTTGCCTTAGGAGTCTGGCATTACTGCATGAGTAGAGCTTGAGAGGGTGCTAAATTAGGTTGATATTAGTTGTCTCCCTACTGTAATTTTGTTGTCCCCTTGGGTGAATATTTTGTCACCAGTGTACCAAAGACAAAATATATAATTCACACACAACTAAGTTGAGAAATTAATCTCTCCTCTCAGCAAGGGGAGGTTCCCTTTGAAATTTCTTCTCTAATTAACAAGAAACTTAAAATCTGTGGGTAAGTTTCAGGCATATAACTCTTTTTTTTCAGAGTTTATGTATTCTCCCTCCACTTTGCTACAATTCTCTATCACTTTTGATACTTAAAGAAATGAACAAACTAAACTTACAATCAAGAAGCACAAAGTCTTTCTTGAATGCAATTCTAACTAAGCTAATGATTACAAATGATAAGAAATTTAACTTGCAGCTCAAAGTCTTCAAGTATAATTTCCCAATCCCTTAAAACTACAAGTAATAGCAGCAATACAAATCCTACCACTAATCACTTAACATCAGAAAATTTCCCAAATATGCAAATAGCACAAAGTCTACTTATGACAATTGAAAATCTCTATTACTCACATAAACAATATCACCAATACCAAGGAAATAAAGAACATATATAAGCAATCAACATAGGAACATTAACTCATATAAACAATATTTGATACGTCACAAAGTTTGAGATCAAACATAATTGCTTTCTTTATTTGCTTGATTGAATCTTCACAACAAAAAGCTCAAAGTCTTAGTTGGGGCAAAAATTAGGCAGAGTCTCGCTTAGCATAAATAAAAGATAAATATTTACAAATGAGGCTCCTCTATATATAGGAGAAAAAAGGAGAAAAGGTGGGCACAATTAAATTTTCAACTGCATAGTCCCACTTGACTACAACTACAACATAAAGGGAACATGCAACTGTGAGAAAACTTACAACATCTAAAAATGCAACTACATTAAAAATGCATCTACATGAAAAAACTAAGTGTAAAAAATGGGACACTTTATTCATCTTTCGTGTCATTGGATTTAAATTCTTCAAATTTAACCAAGATTGATTTCGTCTCAGCTTCATCTGGTAGGGCAATGGAAATTGATATAGCATTTATCTGGAATAGAGCATCTCCGGTCTTGACATGCTGCTTCTTTCCACCCTTGAGCAAAGAGGAAAGCAACTCTAAACCAACCTATATTTAAAGAAGCGTGTCAAAAGCATTCATAGTGAAATCTTGCTCTACCCAACGTGAGATTAGAGAGTGGAATTCCTAG
This sequence comes from Cryptomeria japonica, assembly GCF_030272615.1. Taxonomy (NCBI): domain Eukaryota; kingdom Viridiplantae; phylum Streptophyta; class Pinopsida; order Cupressales; family Cupressaceae; genus Cryptomeria; species Cryptomeria japonica. Next base: position 191,273,612 of record NC_081406.1, on the reverse strand, counting down.
ATGATAGTATCTCTCTTGACCAAGTGTTGATTATCCTTACCATATAGGAAGCAAGGGATATCAGCTATTCTTGCTGAAACTTGATCAATATTATTATCACAACCCTTAATCTCACCTTCAAGATCCGTGACCGTATGTTTGATCAATTCATTCATGTGTGTTAGTAGAGACAAAATTTGAACATACTTTCCTCTTGTTTCTAACACTCTATTCTCTACAAGGAAATCAATGTTGAAGTCCTGCATCTTTCTCCATAACTGCAAATTATTTTCATTTTCAGCTATCTCCTTCATGAAAGTGGTTTTGATTCATTGTATTTGACTTTGCATGATTTCAAAGTCTTTCAACAACTTGATTGTTGAATCTAGGAGGAGGGAGCCTTTGGATTTCAACCTTTCAATTCATTGGTTCACCACTCGACCCTTAACTCTCGCTTGTTCCATTTTTTTGAGTGCTTCTGTATCAATGGATGAAACAATTGGTTTTACCTGCTCGGAAGTCTGGGTTACTTTGATTAGAACATTGGTTACTTGCTCACACTTTTCCTTCAATTTCAGCTTTTCAGTATGTTCTTCATCAAGTCTTCTCGTGATAGCTTCATTTGTAGCCTTTGACTCCTACTTCACGCTCTCATGAGTTTCTTCGCCAAGATCGACAGTTTGAACTGTATGTTAGGCCCAATATAGAAAACTAATGTACTGAGAGGGGAGGGGTGAATCAGTACTTCAAAACCTTTTAACAACAATATCTTTACTGTTATGCATAAACCAAAAACTGCTGCAACATAACATAAAGCTAAAACAAATAAATAACAATCATACATGATTTACTCCATAACACATATATTTTGGTTACGCAAAAACTCTTGGTTAGAGAGAAAAACTACGGTGGGGATGGCACCCACAACTTCACTACTGCAATAATAAAGAGTGCTCGGTTAGAGCTACATGTTCAACTATTTATGATAGCTTACGTTGTTAGGAGTATCAAGATCTGTTAGATCTACCTTGCTAAAGGATTTTACAACACTTAAACTAAAATGATGCACCTGGTTAGAGGCTTTACAATTTATAGACTTAGTTAGAGTCTTTTACCCTATTAAAGGTTTCTCTTACAACTTCAAAATATTACAATAAAATCTTTACAAATATCTGCAACTTTACATCTGGAATATTATAGCAGATTCTATGTGCTCAAAATGAGATTACCTTGCTTATAGCATACCTCGGTAACCCATGAAGTAACTCGATAAACCCTTTTGTTTACTCTGTTCTTTTACTGTTCTCTAAAATCCTTCTCGGTGACCTCTATGTCTTTGTAACAGTCATAACACTCAGTGCTTTCTTATGTATCACACATGTCTTGCTTCATACACCACTATATCTCTCTCTTTGTCACACTTTTATCCTTAATCCATGTTGTATAAATAGATCTCTTATGTCAGTGATCTGATTCATTGCTTCGATCTTACAAACATGATTTATCGAATGAATAACTATACAAAATATTTCATTGGTTAGATGACCTCAAAATCATACACAATCTTTAAGTGCAGTTTCCAATGTGATAACAGTTCTATGTTCCTCGATCTTGTAACACATTTCCACATGTGTGTCTATGTTCAATGAATCTAGTAACATGTTTCACTTGGTGTATATAAACTCGGTGTATCATTGTTTCTGCTCGGTAGACATGGAATGTTACTTGGTAGACAGCTCGGTGTATACTAGGCTCTGTGAATACTTTCTTCTTTTACCGACTGTTTTGTGCATACCGACTGAATACCAACTGAATGTTTCGGTAGAGGTAACCAACTAGAGTATATAGAATGACTTTGGAATAAAACTAATGGCAACTATAATAAGTAGTAACACTGTATAATTTATCGGTTGAATATTCTCTTTGGTTTTACCTGCAGCTGGCACGATTACCTCAGCATATTTTCTTTTACTTGTAGGTTCAACCAACACCCTTGATATTGTCTTTGGCTTTTTGGTTACCTTTGCCTTCGAAGGAGCTAACTATTCGAAGTCGAAGTCATCTTGAGAGACAACTTGCTTCTTCCTTTTTGGTGCCACTATATCCAACGAAGGAGGTAAGAATAATTGTGTGGTTGGAGTAGATACCTCCACTTGGGTAACTGTAGGCAAACTAGTAGGTGACTGACTTGAAGATACTGCTGTTGTTGATGGTCCCATTTGTACCAAGGCCATTGCAATAATAGGCATCATAGAAGTAGTCACAACTGGAATTATGGAAACTGATACTCGTGGTGGCAATGGCATATAGGTTGATAAGACATTTATTACCCCAACTGTTGTTTCTACTGGTGGTGTTGATATAATAACAAAAGTTGTCATTGCAGGAATGACAATAATAATCCCAAACAGGTAACAACCTTCTATCTCCTTTGGTAGACAGTCCTGGATATTGCCTCATCGAGGTGTCTGTATATACAAGATATGAAATATAAATTTTCAATGATTTTTTGACCTCCTTTAGCTGAATATAAAGAGCATCACTGATTTTCTCCCCCCAGTCAATCTTGGTTGTTCCTTTTCTGATGACCTTCATGTAGTAACACATCCACTCTTGGTAGTAGTGGGAGTCTTTCAAACCTTTAACTCGTGCAAGCATTGTAACCATGTCATTGTACTCTGCACTGAAATCACTTCTGTGAAATTACTTAGGCCATCTAGTGACAGTTGAGTCACGCAGAATGGATAAAAACACAGTGTTAATTATTTTCTTGCACTTGTCTATGTGCTTCTCATAGTATGTTTGTGCACTCTCCATGGTTATATCAGCAACTTCAACTTCCTTTAGACCCTTAAACAGACTATTGAAAAATACACTATCCAATTTCATCACCACATTATTATCAATGTCCTTTACCTGACGAGTGTTTGGTTCAAAGTGCTCTGCCACAACCAATACAAATTATGTATCATGAGCTATAATAGGAAAAGATGCATACTTATGCAATTCTTACCTCATCAAATTTGTCATATGGGACAGAGCCTTCTTGCTTCTATTTTCAAACTCCTTCATATCCACATGCTCGATTTTAGTATCTTTGATCTCTACCACATTGGAATCCACCGAGCTTTCAGGGAACATATTCAAGTAGTTATCGTACTTGCACTTCATCTTTTTGTACACAGGTTTAATAGGTGATGGTTCTGTGTGACGGGGAGAGGCCTTTGCCTTGCTCGTGGATGCCTTGGAAATTTGTAAAATATTGCAGAGAACATGTTTGTTAGGCCCATGATCAATATTCATCATCAGAAGAACAAACTGGAGATCCAAAATCGAATAGGATGAAAAACAGTCAAAATTGGCTTAGGAAAGAAAAACACTAAAACTAGCAGGTCGAGGTTTAAAACCTGACCTATAAGTTGCCAAGGAGAAATATTGGCATGTCAGGTTTTAAACCCCAACGTGCCAATATAAAGGATAAATAAAACACTGACAGGTCAGAGTTTGAAACCCGACATGTCAGTGAAACTGACTGGCAGGTCAGTTTTCAAACTCCGACCTATCAGTGGATGAGAAGAAAACATAAGCTCACATGTCGGGGTTTGAAACTCGACATGCAACTAGAGGAAATCACATCCTCACATATTGGGTTTCAAACCTTGACATGCAAGCTGGAAGAACAACATGACTGACTTACATTTCGGGTTTTGAAACCCGACATGTAAGTTAAGGATATTGCATCCTCACATGTCGGGTTTCAAACCCTGACATGTGAGTGGAATATTGTCAAACTAAACTACATGTCAGGTTTCAAAACCTGACATGTAGGTCCCAGGAAGGACTTACCTCATGTCGGGTTTTGAAGCCCGACATGAGACTTGAGGATAATACATCCTCACATGTCGGGTTTCAAACCTTGACATGTGAGCTGAGAGAGAATTGGCCGACTCACATGTCAAGGTTTGAAACCCGACATGCAAGTTGAGAATTTTACCTCCTCACATGTCGGGTTTCAAACCCTGACATGCAAGTTGAGAATTTTACCTCGTCACATGTCGGGCTTCAAAACCTGACATGTAAGAGGACTTTTTCCCCATGTCGGGTTTGAAACCCTGACATTTGGTTTGAGGGAAAACAAGTATAAATCAAACAAAATGTAATTCGGGTTTTGAAACTCGGTAAGAGAGGGAAAAGAAGGAAAGGGAGGGGTTTCAGGCTTCAAAACCCAACATGCCACCTACTAACAAACACAAAATAAGACAATAAAAACCCTAATAGAACCTATGCGCAAAAAACCTGATGAAGAATAAATAAAAGAAAGGAAGAAAACCCTACCTGTCACACGTGAAGGTAGTGGAGAAATGAATAGATCTGGATGAATAAACAACAAGCATGCTCGAGGAGGAATAAAATGAGCTCAGAATGCCTCAATAGGAGAAAAAGAAAAACTGAAATGCTAAAAAGATCGATTAAAAGTCATTTATAACTAATCAAAAGGATAACACAAGTTGCAATAAATGGAACTTCGTGTTGACAGGTCGGACTTTAAAGTTCGACCTATCAGCTCAAGATCTTGGCAGGTTGGGTTTTAAAATCTGACCTATCAACAAAGCATAATAGCAGGTCGAGGTATAAAACCTGACCTGGCAGGAAGGCCAACTTACACATCAGACTTTGAAGTCCGATGTGCTGACTCAACTAACCAACATGTCGAGTTTTAAAACCTGACCTGTAACTAAATGAAAAGACGTGAAATCAAAAACGATTAATTGAAAAGGTCGATTAGCCTCTCTCAGATCTTGTGAGGTACAAAATAAACAAGTTTTGTAGGGTTGCCTCATGATTTAGGCCATGCCAAAATCAAGGACAACACCCTTGTTCATACTGTGTATTTTGCCGAGCTAGTCTTTTGCTCTAGTTTTTTTGAGTGGGAGATCAAATGGGATATATCTATTCTAATAGAGGACAAAAATGTAAAGGTTTGTTGTACTAGTTCACTGTTCATGCTATTTTACGTTTTGCATGAACATCTGATTTTCCAATTTTGCAAGTTGGAAATCTCCTATTGTCCATAGTTGGGCAACATTAGTCGAGGTATTTTTAGTTTGGATCTTGTAATCTCTATGTAATTTCTTCTTATTTTATATTAATATATTATAGGCCTCAACCTTTCTCTTTAAAAAAAAATGTTATTCCTTCTAATGTCAAGCCTTCTAAAAATAGTTTACTCATGAGATTGCTCAGATTAGCTTCTTCCAGCACAAACTCTTCATTCCTTATATCCATGTGTTAATTTTGGATACCGAATAGTTTGGTGCTATGTTCTAGTACACTTTGACCTTCAACCATGTTTAGATTAAACAACTTCATTCTTGTTATAGCTTTTGGATTAGATTGTGCGAGGTTATTTGCAGCAATGTTTCGAATCATACTCTGTGATCCATCATCGGGATGATAGAAATCTCATTGATGATGGACCACAGAGTGTGATCTGAAACGTTGATACAAATAAACTCACACAATCTAATCCAGAAGTTATAACAAGAACTATTATGGATTGTGGAAAACTAATATCTTTAACTTTAAACAACTTTATGTCAAAACCCACCATCTAAAATTGATTAAGGTTGATTCCATACATTCCCCTTATTTTAGGTTTTCCACAAGATCAAGTTATTAACAGGAGATCAAGTTATTTGAATCAAGTTATTTAATTGATGAGCTAAAAGGCTCTATAATAAATGGTTCATAAGGCACAACACTTGTAGGTTTTGCAAAAAAACACAATTTTCTGCCCCAATAAACCTTACCCATTCAATGTAAAAAAGCACACTACCATTTCAACCCTGTTTAGTAAAGTGGAAGGATTTTATAGTGGATTCGAAGATTAATGTGAGTTGACCAAAATATATAATGCAACACTTACAATGGATTTTATAGCACTTGCACTTGTTCATCCTCTTTCTCCCTCCATTTTTCAATTTCCAACTGGTTGGATGCTTTGTGGGTGGCTTATTATTTCAATTGATCCTTGCAGTCATTATGCCAATGGGGGTTCTACTAGGATTGCTTATAGAACTAGATTATGCCTTATGTATCGTAGCCCCAAGTCTCCTCTCTTGCGCACACGAGATTGATAAAAATAGAGTTCATTTTTATACTTTCAAAAGAAAATTTTATATTTTAAATTTAAAATACAAGTTAGGTCCAATTGTTTTCCTTCATTTTAACTATTATGTAAACTTGAAACACAAAATGTCTACAAAACACTTTATTTGAACATCTCTGAGAAGATATCAAGGCCTAAAAATAATAATCTAATAATAATGTTACATTAGAAATTGATTTGACATTCTAGAATAATATACACATTTCCCTAAATTAATGTGTTGTAATATTATTTGTCCATTTTATTTGGCTTTTGATTAAAGAGTTTGATCTAACATCTAATATCATGCAACATTTCCTCTAAGTAATCTCTTTAGTTTGCATGAATAAACTTCACAGTTTAAATATAAGATAGATGTAAATATGTAAATATATGCCAAGTCAATAAGAGTAGATGGTGCAAAGTATCTAGGTGGTAGATAAGGATATGATGATATGATTGAGTCTTTTCTTACCCCTTGAAGGCTTTTAATAATTCATGATTTTGGGTATATTTTAAAATTGATAGTTTAAACAAGATGTGCTCTTCATATATGAATTATGATCTTCATTACATGCTTCACAAGTGGTACATTTTAGTGCTATAGGAAATTTATAACAAATGGGTGGCCCTAGGAAACTCATGTAAAATATATAAAAGTAACACTTATCTTTCTAATGTCAAGCCTTCTAAAAATAGCGTTTTATTATACTATAAGTTGAAAATTTATTCATGGTTTACGGTTAGCATTAGGGTTAGGGTTTGGTTTAGATTTATTATTATGATTAGGGTTAGGGTTTAGTGTTAAGATTTGCTTTATGGTCATGTTTAGAGTTTAATGTCATGGTCAGAATTATGTTAGGGTTAGGGGTAGAATTATGGTTAGGGTTAGGGTTTGGATTTGGAATATGGTTATGATTGACATTTACATCATGGTTAGTTTTTGAGGTAGGGTTTGGATTTGGATTATGGTTAGAGTTAAGGTTTAGGATTAGTTTTAAGATTATGGTTATAAGGGTTAGAATTTAAGTTTAGCATATGGTTACGTTAGGGTTTAGGTTAAAATTTGAATTAAAATAAGGATTCAATATACATTTGGAGGTTGGGGAATGTGAATGTTTGGATTTAGATGGAGGGATTTTAGATTTAGTAGGGATACAAATGTCTTGAGAGTGAGCTATGAGACCAAGGCCTTGTTCATGGAGGCCTAATTCTTTTCCTTGAAAATGTATTATTTGATGAATTATATTACTAATGGGATAATTTTTTCTTTTAAAACAAGATGCAAGTCAATTTTGAGGAGGGTATGATATGAATGAATGATAGTCTCATGAAGTAAATTGGATTGGATCAAAGTGGAGGAACCCATTTGATAAGGATGAGGTTCATGAATATTTTGGATAGGGGTGATGAGATTTTGAGGAGGATTAGGATTATGGAGGGGATTGAGAGGGATAACGGTTTCTTGAAATAGATTAGGATCACATTATGAAAATGAAGGGATACTTTGATCGACACTTATAAGGGGATCATGAGATGGGTTGAATGGGATATTTTGGCATTGTGGAAGGGATATATTGATCTTTCTTAGGAAGTGGATTATGAATGGGAATTAGAGGGTTTATTTGATCTTGATATGCAAGGGTAACATTGGACAAAGTGAAAAAGATGGGATCATGAGGTTGATTAAAAGGGAAACTTTTCTCTTAATTTGGAATGAGATCATTGGATGGAGTGAAAGAGGTAATTTTCTCTTGATTTTGAATGAGATCAATGGATGTGATGGAATCGGTATCTTGATATTTCTTATGAAGTATATTATGAATGGTACTTGGAGGGATACTTTGATCTTTATATGCAATTAAATCATTGGAAAAAGTAGAAAATATGGGATCATGAAGGGGATTAAAAGGGATTTTTTTCTCTTGATTGGGAAGGGAATCATTAGATTGAGTGGAAGGTATACTTTTTTTTAATATGGGAGGGTATCATCTTGGATGGAATGAAAAGGGATGATTAAATCATCAAGACTAAATTCTAGATAGATGGGATCTTGGTCAACAATTGGAGGAGACTTGAGAGTTTTGGTATCTTGATCTTGATTCATTTCAGGCTTATTTCTTCACAATTTGGGCTATCCTCTTGACATGGATCCAATTCCAATTATGGGGTATGAATTTGTATATGTATAGGGATTTTTAGATGAATTAAATATTTTGACTTGATAGGAATGGGTTTTGAAGAGGATTTTTTGGAGTAGGCTTGATTAGCAATGGAGTGCATGATGATGTTAAATCTAGGATTTTTGAATCATAGAAGGCATTTGCATAGAGAATTAGATTATCTTGGATTTTATTATTACCTATTATAGATAGTCCTTGGATATAAACATGAAAGGTGTCATTTTTGGATGTTTTTTTTATGGACATTGTGTTAATTATTTTTGTGAAGATTTAGGGGATGAAGGAATGGTGGGATAGATGGAGGCTGCTTGTGGTTCAACTTCTTCTAGATAGTCTATTATGGAATCATTTGGGATGGATGTGTTATGTAAATGGATATTATTGGTATGATTATTTTGGAATGAGCCCTTGCTAGATATAGGTGGATGATTTTGATCATGCTCGAAAAAATATCCTTACATATGCCTAATTTCTCATTTGGTGAGCTATGTATATTATTGATGTGGTTATTTTTGGATGAATATATGGGATGATCTTTGATGGTGATGTTACAATGGTTAATAATATATTTAATGATATTTTTCATTTTTTACACAATCAAAAGTCTTATGGCTAGGTGAGATGGTTTGTTGGTAGAATAGATCTGTAAATTGTGAGGTATGTGCTGGTGATTGGCATGCTAACATGAATGTTTTGGATGTTGGATAACTTTGAGGCATGGATAAGTTGGATTGGTATGATTGATAGGCTAGTTTGGATGATATGGTCTTGTAAGATAATGAAAGGTAATATAACATGAATATTTTGGAGGTTGGATAACTTTGAGGCATGGATAAGTTGGATTGGTATGATTGATAGGTTTTTTTAGATAACATGGTTTTGTAAGAGAATGAAGGTTGGTATGATAATGATTTTGATTGGCTTGGAGGTTGCTTTGATGGATGTGGTTTGACATAGATTCTTTAACTTCTATGATCATTTTGTCAAACCAATTCATGATGTTTTTTTATGTTCTTTGGACTATGATTTGTTGGAATCCAAGAACACTGAGGGGGGGGGGGGGGGGGGGGGTGAATCAATATTCTATCGGTAAAATCAATTTTAACCTTATTAACAAAGTAATTTAATAACTGGTAACCATAAAAGACCATAATAGTAAGTAGAAATGATGCCACCACAAGAACATACATCATAACACAGAGATTTATACGTGGAAAACCTTAAAGAGGAAAAACCACGGTGGGATTGGTGACCCACAATATCTATCCACTGGCCAAATGAATAAATATTACAATAGGGGCATGCACATGTAGGAAGGCCAACAACTTAGAGCGTACTGCTCATCACAAAAGGAGCATCACTGACTACAAACACTAAATACTGGTTTACAAACAAAATTCTAAACTCAGAGAATGCATCTTCTATGCTAGATGAGTTTGGGTTCAAGCACTGTCTATATTAGTTTTCATTGTGTCCTCCTTGACCAGTAACTTACTTCACATTCCAAATGTCTAAACCAATAATCAAGACTGACTAAAAAATATTATATTCGCATTTAGTCAATCAATATTTCTCACACAATATCACACCACTATATATTCCTTCTCTTTGTCTATGTATCCAAAATAACCTAATCGAACTGACTTAAATACCCTTCCCAAACATAAACATGAATGCCTTATGTCAGTTTACAATGATATTACAATTTATTTACATGTCGGCCTAGACAAAAATAAATACATTAAACTTTGTGACCGGTTCCGCTGATTGTTGCCATGTAGACCTACTGGATCAATCTCCTATGTCGGCCTCATATATCAGTTCCTGGTTTGTTGGTTTCCCTTGTCTGTCGGATGACTTGAATGTCGGTTGCTGAATCATGAATACCGGTGAGTATTGGTTAAGTGTCCAACCCAAAATAATGTGTGTTGCCATCAATGACAACACAACTAAACTAGATGAGTGTCAATTACTAATAATCTCCCCCTTTGGCATTGATGCCAACACTCATGTGAGAAAATGGATCATTGGAATGCTATCTTGGTTCCTCCTAAAACTGACCCTGCTCCCCCTGAGCTATACATTACTTCTAATGTCCCTTAACATTATTCACCATAACCAATCCCCTTTTAACATCAATGACAAAGGTGGGGCAAAAGAATGTGTTTACCGGATCTAGATGTACTCGAATATATCCGAGTAAGCACCCTTCAAAAATCCTAAGTATCCCAAATGGTTTTCAATGTTCCCAAAATAGATACAAACCCTTAAAGAATGTATGTATGAAGTTCTTATTCAATTAGGTCTGCAAGTGTGGGTTTATTCATCAATTATAAACTTTCCCGCTTATGAAGTAACAAAGTGTTCAACTGGGGACTTACCAATCCTCTCAGTTCCCTAGCTCATTGGATAAACCTGTCCATATCTTTCTCCAAGGCTGATATCTCTAATTCTATCACCAAAAATTGACCATCAATAGCATTGGTCAATGACTGAGTACCATCAAAATTGTTAGCGAGATATTCCAACCCGGCCTTTTCCACTTTTGTTTTTACCTCCAGGTCAGTTGTAAGTTTGCCAGTGTTAGTACAAGACCTATATATACAACTACACTGATTAAGAGCCTCATCAATCTTTGTTAGTTACTCTATCATCTTCACCTTGTCTGATATGATCATATTGTCATAGGTGACCTTCCTAGCTACATTGTATCTCTCTATTAATTATCGGTTTGATATCTATTTTAAGAGTTTGGAACTATTTTTCAACGTGTATAGTCAAAATATTAAGCTAACCAGAGGGTCTAGCTATTGGACCAGTGTATCTTGGAACTAGTTGCTACAAAACTGGAATGGCCTGCTCAATGACTTGCTTGTCTTCTTTTCCTTCCTTCCTTAACTTCTGAGCTACAACATACAACAATTCAAAACTGCTTAGTTGCCCAATATTCCTCTGTCTAAAATCAACTTGACCAGATGAGCCAAGTTCCAACATGATTAGGTATGTCTTGGAAAAAGGTTATGTGTAGGATTTGGTTATAACACTTGGATGATGTTTTTGAATTTTTGGATTGATGGGTTTGATACTTGGGATAGTGAAACCAAAAAAGGTCAAAAGTATATCTAGATAGATTAAATAATGATGATTGAGATTTAATTGGTATGCTGAACTTGAATTAGGCTAATGAGTTCAAGCCAATAGGTAGGAGGTGCAATATACCAACTTAGGAGTAGTTATGAATCCTCAACTAATATATCCCACTAATAGGCTAATTTGAATTTCTATTTGGAGAAGGAAAACTTCCAAGCAAAAAGACAAATTAGAGATAAAGGGATACAAGATCTAGATAATTTGTGAGAAATTTTGGTAGGCAAATACATGATAGGTTTGGTACAAGCTTAAATCAAATCTATCTTACAAATATGAAGATGAAGTGAGAGGTGTGTAGGATGATAGATGAAAACTGAATATGGTGTGTTGGTATGTCTTAGGTCTATTCTTAGGTCAATTTGTGTATAATTTTGGTTGTGAAACCAAGACCATATTTTAAAAGACATTAGAAAATAGAATAGGAGCTAGATTAGAGAAAGTAGTAATTCCAACCCTACCCTTAATGCTAACCAAAACCCTATTTGTAAACTCAAAACCTGTTATAATTATAATCTAAACCCTAACCCTAACAATAATTCTACCCCTAACCCTAATCATAATAATAAATCTAAACCAAACCCTAACCCTAATGCTAACCCTAACCATGATATAAACCCTAACCCTCATTGCAACGCTAACCATGATATAAACCCTAATTTATTAAGCTGATCACAAAGGTTGAAGCTACATAAGTTTTCTTATAAATCTTTTCACAACAATACCCTGGATGATATGTCTATTCCCAATTATTGGAATGTGAATGTTGTGAAGCATATTTATTCTAATTATCCCAAAAACCATCCCATGGGTTTGTTCATATCCTTATATATTTTTACACAATCCATACCTCATAAGCCTTCAATACAAATTTTAAAATAGCATGTGCAATCAATGAGGACCTCTGTTCATATGGTATTCGTTGTTTCAGAAGAGTAAAAAAACAAAGGATGTGACATGGCGAACCTTTTTCTAGTTCATGGAGTCTAAAAATGAAGGATGCAAAATAGCAAAGTTGTCGCTGTTTTAAAGGAGCTAAAATAATGATTTGCGAAATAGTGAAGACATCGCCATTTCATGAAAGACAAAATAGAGGATTGCAAAATAGCGAACTCAAAGCTATTTCATGAAGGGTATCAACTATCACTTGCAAATTGGCGAAAAGGTCACCATTTCGCAAGGATTCATAAAGTGGGTTTGGGAAATGGCATCAACGGTATTTAAGCAGACAGTGCACACATGTGGAGGCCCAAAAAGAATTAAATGTTGAAAACTTGAATTAAAGGAGTTGGAATTCGATTCAAATCACATCAGAAGGCAAATTGAGCATTGAAGAAGTGTGAAAGTGAGAGTTGTGTTGGTGTAAGAAGTCCCAGGGAGCTAGGCATTGCAGAAAGAGCTGGACAAGTAAGTCCATCTTCTTGTCCACTGCTCGAATTGTATTTAAAATAAATTGCCTAGGAAGAAGAAGGAGGATGTAGGAAAAAATGAACAACCCAAGGTTCCTTTACAAAAATCCCTTCTAGATGCAGTACCAGGGTCCATAGATACTGGAACTAAAATAATTTTTTAGGATACCTGGGGAGAATGTAGAGATGCTAACATTCCTCACACTAGTAGATCCCTTTTCTAGTATTTTTATAATAATAGAGATGAGAAAGTTCCTCTGTCCAACCCCTGGAATCTTGACTTACCAAAGGTCATACTGGCAAATGTGTGTATAGATGTAGAACTTATTGAGGTCTTGGCCCTTAATTATATAAAAGAAACCATAACAATCGGGAATTGATGGAAACCTTATTTTGGTCATCACAAGATCATGCATTCAAGAAAGCTTTAGCCTGAATAGGCATACACTTACCAAGGTTGACAGGGAAGGATATTTGGTGGATTATTAAAGGATGGTAAAGAGTCTTGGACTGTAAGAAGTAGCTTATTTTAGGTAAAGAGGCAAGGATAATAGACCAATGGCTGTGAATGATAAGGCTCCATTTCCTATACTCGAATTTATGGATTTCTTTTAGAAAACGTATCATGGTTGGTGTCAATTTTTTGGTTATAATCATATAAGTAGAATGCCAGTGAATTTAATGTATATGTCCATGAGGATCCAAAACCCTAACATTAACCTAAAATTTGATATTGCCAGTGAGATTGAAATAAATCTGCATAATCAGCTGGTTTACTGGAATACTAGTAGAACTTTTAAGAATTATTCTCTACTGTGTCATTTAATACTCTTCCAAAACATAAATTTGTTTAGATACACAATGAAGTTAACTACTGTGGATGGTGAGGGAAAAAGACTTCAAGTTCAATTATGGTGTAGGATAGGGGACAAGAACAATAGAGATTTTGATTACAAGGCATTTCATGATGCCTTTGTTGTGTGGATATTCAGGGCACTTGGGGTTCAGGTTGAAAGGCTTCCTTCTAAGATAAGGACATTTATCAGGCCATTGGAATACAACCCAGAAAAGGGTCACACTCATAAGTTCACTAATTGGATCTTCAAGAATGATCATACTCTCATTAGGGTATATGGATGCAAGAAGGCCCCCCACCAGTTGCCAGTTTTTGTATAAAAAAGGGTTGCCTTTTTAGAATTTATTTGGTAGATGATTTCATTTGAGAAGGAAGTGAATGACCAAGGAAGAAGGGGACTTTCTTGACCCATGTAGTCAGGTATGTTGGATTGTCTATTGGTTCTAGTTCCCTTGAACAAGTTTGAGATTATTTAAAGAAAGCATATTGTCTAAAGGATGGAAGTGAGAGGGTCTATGACCCTGAAGGTTATATTAATTCTTTTATAAAATAATTTAAACATCAAATTGACATGGTAGAAGATATTGCTCATAATTGCATGACTCCTCAAGATGTTTTGCATAGGGGGAAAAAGTGGAACTTATTAAAGAAACTAGAAGGGGCAACTACATTTTCATCATGATCAAACCCATGAAATACCGAGGACGGAGTTGTGCTTGAAATATTTTGAGAATCTATATGGAAAAGCTACAAGCAGTGTATCATAAGAGGTTAATCCTGATCCTCCAAAAGGCATAGAAAATTGATTATCCATGATTCAAATTGAGAGAATGCATGAAATTCTCCCCCTCTAAAGAGGCAAACACAAGATGAGATGGTAACCATAGTCCCTTATGATGATTCAGAAGGAGAGGGGGATACTAAAGGAGCTGCTTGTGCACTCAAAGAGATTAGTAAAGGTGAAGTGGTTGATAGATCACCTGGCTCTCCATTATTATCTCAAGAGGAAGTCCATGGCTATAAGGCTCAGTGTCCGGAAGGTGAAGAACCTATTGATTTTATGGATGAAAGGGAAGACATATCAGCTATATTTGTTGAAGATGAAGACTTTATCAAAACACAATAATTCAAGGACTCTTGGATTCAAATGAAAATGAACGATTTCAATGAGAAAAAGCGATTGAATTTGATGGGGATTGAAGAATCTAGACATGGGGAGGTTATTCAGCAAACACTCAAAAAGTTGAATCTTGATGAGGTCAATTGTACCTTGGAAGAAGCTAGAGAGATGGTTTAGAAAAGTAATGTGCTCATTGTTCTAGGGCTAACTCTCAAACATTTGTTCTTGCTTGACCAAGTTAGAAAATAAGAGGACCCTACATTTATTGTTGAGTTTGATAATGATGAGAAGATAAGTGGATCAGGTTACAATCCCAAAAATAAAGTTTTGGCCACATGGGTGAGTTTTAAGGGCCCTCATAAGCCCAAATTACTTGACATTGTCAAAGGAAATGATGGAATGGTAGTGGTGCAAACAATGGAAAAAATTTCTCCTTTGGTATTAGCTACAAAATTAATGCACATAGCAATGTTTAATAAAGACCAGGTCAAACATATTCAAGAGAAATTAGAGGAGGCATAGACTAGGGAGACACAAATGAAAAAGAGCCATCAATCAACTATACCTTGAGAATGCTACTTTGAAGAAAGGACTACAAAGATTAAAGAGTAGTAACTAGAGCAAGGCGCTAGTACTAGATAAGGATACCTCCTCTATACCAATTGATGTAAAGGATGATGAAGTGTCAAAAGAAAAAAAAATGGATAAGTATGTAGAGGAAAATCACCAATTAAGAAGTACGACTAAAATTCTTTTACAAGAAATCCCTAAGCAGGTGTTAAATGCTTTAGAGAAAGTACTGACATACAGGGTTGATTTGGTGATTAGTAAATGTGATGAAGTATACGATGGATACCATAGTCTATTGGACATGTTAGAAACATTTGATAAACATAAGCCACAATTAGATGAGCTCTCTAGGAGGTGGAAGCCCTCTCATTATGATTTGATCAGGCTTCACGAGGTTACTCAGAGGGATCTAGATGCACCTGGTGAAATCAAAGAAATAGAGGAAATGATCAAAACTATTATTAAGGAAATAGAATACATAGAATAGGAAGAAGGAAGAATAAAAGAAACATTATCCTTCTTTAATACTATTAAGCATTGGACAATCCCTCAATTCATTGATAAAGAGGGTCTATAAAGAGTTTGGAAGAATGGAAAATAGAGTATAAAGACATGGTTTCATGGATCATTTCCCATTTGATGGAAGATAAAGACACCCATGTTAAAAGTTTTAACATGTTCCTAGATCAGGTTGTTGTATTGGAAAATATATTCTTAAAGTTTGTGGTTGAAATTTGAGCAATTACTAGCAAGAAATGGAAAGACCATATGCTTATTATGCCAGATTTTCTCCATTACCAATGGCCTACTCATGTTCAAATCTCAGAATGGGTAGAGTACTTAAGACCCTCCAAGATGTCTTCCTAGAAGAAGAAGCAGGTGTTGGCATTTGGAGGAATTGATTATGTGTTGCATTGATGTTTTGTCATTGATGGCAACATCGGTTGTTTTGGTTGTTTGCCAGTTTTTGGTTGGTTCTGATAGAGTTGTTGGTTTATGATATCAATTCGGTATGATCTGGTATGATTTGGTTTGTGGAATTGATTTGGATCTGTCATTCATGCTATTCAAAAATGTATCACAATCAGTTGGTTCAGGATTTGATGACTCAGGAGCTATCATTTGTTCTAGTAAGCCTTTTGGTCACTGGTAAGGGTTTTACCAACAGAGATTTGTTGAAGATATTTTGATGCACATGATAAGTGGTGTTGGTGCAGCTTCTAGATGGATTTTAGGTTGTTGTTGGTTATCTTGTTTATGTTCCAGTTCTTTGATAGTGTTGGATTTGGTTTATGGTGACCTGTTTTGGGTCCGGTGTTATCTAGGATATGGACCGGTTTATGTAACGTATTGTAGGATGTTCCTGATGCATTACCGATGGGATTTAATGATTGGTTTACATTGTTTTTGGCCTAAGACAACTTGGTTGATCATTGGATTGTGGGTTTATATTATGAATTTATTGTATTATCTTTTAGGTGGCTGACCTAATTGTTTAGGTCTCGTGTTGGTATAAATATGATGTAAGAACTCTTTATAGATCATGGTATGTGGGTTATAGGTTTATCTGTGTGCAAATAATGTTATAATCATATATACAAAAGTTTTGGTCGATCATAGGTGATCGAATTGGGTTGGTAAGAGAGGTTTAATGCCTTCGGTATGGAGCTTAGCCAAAACTGTACGCGAGCATAGAAGATGATATACTTGTTGTTCAATCTTCTTCTGGATTGTAGTCTGGATTTATTTTGCAGTCAGTGAGGCTCCTTTTGTGTTGAGCAGTGCACTCTAGGCTGTTGGCCTTCCTGCATGTGTAGGCCCCTCATATTGTAATCACATACTTACTGCAGAAGTATTATCTGGCCGTGGGTAGGCTTCCCACCGTGGTTTTTCCCTTTACTGGGTTTGCCACACACAAATCTTGGTGTCATGTGTTTTGGATGAATGGTAATTGTTTTGTGATTTATGTTTATGTTTAATCACTATATCAATTATTCTGGTATTTGGTTTATGCATTCCGGTATTGAGTTTATGTGTTCTAGTAATAAGGTTTTGAATGTTTAAAGTTTATAATTCGGTGACAACTGATTTACCCCCCCCAGTTGTTCTTTGGTTATATGAGTTGTCTAACAATTGGTATCAGAGCTTGGTCCTCTCTGCAAAAGCTTAACTGCTTGAGGAAGATCCTATGGCATCTAGCAGTTCAAGTTCATCAAATACATTTGCAACTATTTTCCAGAGAGAAATTCCTAGGCTTGATGGAACAAATTATAGGGTATGTAAGATTCAAATGAAGACTCATCTAATTTATCTTGGAAAGGAGATTTGGGAGATCATTGAGAATGGTGTTACATCATTTAATCTGGCCTCTAGCAATGCTCCTTTGGTAGGCCTAGATAAGGAGCTTGAGAATGATTATATAGCTAGAGAAGCCCTTTTGTGTGCACTTTCTGATCAGCAAATAATGGGACTAACTTACTAATCAACTGCAAAGGCTATATGGGATAAATTGGAGACTCTGAATGAAGCTGACCCTACTGTTAAAATTGCTAAACTTGATGGTTACTGGGTGAGGTATGAGAACTTGAAGATGGAAGAAGATGAAAGGATTACTGCTTTTATGGAGAGAGTTAATGAGATTGTTTTGGGAATTTAATGTTGTGGTATATCTCTGAGCGAAGATTAAATAGCTTCTAAAGTACTAAGAGCTTAGCCACTGGCTAATAAGATGAAGGCTACTGCAATTAATGATCTGAGAACTATGGAAAACACCTCCGTTAATAGGGATACCTTGGTTGGGAAGTTATCTTCTTTTGGGCTTGAGGAATTTGGACCTTTTGGAGCTGTGAAATCTGAACTTGCTTTTCATGCATCTACATCATCTACTGGCAAGAGTGATTAGAAATCTTTATATGCAAGGAACTAGAGGATATGAAGAAAGAAGATGAAGAGTTTGAGCATCTTGAAGCCTTATTTGCTAGAAGAGTACCTAAAGGACCGACATGAACTAAGTATGAAGGAAAATCACCTTTTAAATGCTTTGCATGCAATAAGATACGTCATTTTACATCTACATGTCCTGAAAGGAGTTCAAGATTTGAAGAAAGAGCTAGATTAGGCCTAACCATGATTATCAGAACAAGCATAAGTATAGGAGAAACAAAGACAAATCATGTTACTATAGCGTCCTAAAATTGTGACACTTGCAATTTTGACTGCATTTGGGTCTTCACGATGGTGGCGCAACGTTGAACCTGAATGGAGACCCCGAAACCTATTTATAACACCAAAAACTGCATTTTTCTACACCCTGGCCTGATCCCTCCTTGCACCCTGCTGTCCTGGGAGGTGGGACCATGGCGCCCAACGCCCTGGTCCTTCTGGACTAGGGCACCCAGTTCCCTGGTCCCCCAGGACCATGGCGCCCAGCGCCCTGGTCCCTCGCCCTATTTTGGGCCCGGTCCCTTTTGGGCATCGGGTCTTTAAGTTTGCAAATTGGAAAATAATGTTTCCTAGTCGGCCCAAGGTCTAAAAAATCAGTCTATCAACCCTAATTGACAAGTATATAAACTGCATTTCCCCTCTCAAAAGGAGGAGGAAGATATGTGGGCAAAAGGCAGAAGCGATATTCAAACATTCAAACATTCAAGCATTCAAGCATTCCTTCAAGCAATTGAGCATTCTAAGTCTCCATTCAAGGCTAAGTGTTACATTCAAGACAAGGATTCAACCATTGAAGAGGAGATCACATACAACATACAACATACTACATACATTACACCTTCGCATGTAAGAATACAAACATTCTTACAACAAGGTATCAGTACTTGTTTACATTTACAGCATTCTCATTTCTTGGTTAATTTCAAAACTAGGGTTTGACCTAAAGGCAAACCCCTCATCCCTAACCCCCCAATCATCCTCTCTTTTCTGTGTGTAGGTTGCAGGTACGTGGCTGTAATTGAAGATCTGGAATCCTTGTGCAGAGACGAACAGATCCACCTTCGTTTCGCGGATTTTTCGGAGGACCGTGTGCACGTCGGGCGCCATCGTCCCATCAAATTTCACTCAAATTTGCAGAATAGCACCGTCTCGACATTTTACTGCTAATTCCAGGTCTGTAGCTTCATCCTATATCCCTATCTCTGTTTATAAGTGAATCTTTCCTACTTTACATGCATTCTTAGTTCAATCATCCTATCTACATTCTTTACAAAAGAGGGTATCCTTGATGTCTCAACCCTTGAAACTTATTTATAATCCAATCTTGCATTGTGTGGGTTTGGATCTTGTGGGTTTCAACCCCTCTTTTGAATGTAAAGTCTCCCCTAAGTGAAAACCATCAACCCTAGTGACCTCCCTTCTCTCTCCTTGGAGTCGGGGAGGGGAGGAACAACTAGGGTTCAATTTTTCCGCTTTACATTTTGGTGAACCCGACGTGAACATCCTCATTCTGATTATTCATGGTTAGATCTGAAAACTTTGCTTCCCTAATTACATTTCCATGTTTGATCTTTTGCAAATTTTAGAGGCTAATTGCATAAAAACCCTAAAATTTTCTTTTTAGTAATTAAGCTTGTGAAATGTTTAATTGTTAATGCTTGTTTCAGATCTACCCTTCTATTGAAAATTATCAATTCATATTTGTGCTTTAATTCTGAAAATTAAGTGGTTAAGTGTCAAAACCCTAATTTTTAAAACCCTCTTGATTCAACCTTTGACCGATAATTTCACTGATCAAAACACCTCCAAATCGGCTGTAACTTTGGATTCCGCAATAAAATCACAATATCTTTCATCCTTGAAAATTTGAAAAAAAGTTGCGAGGACCGTGTACACCCCGAGCGCCATCGTCCCTGACATTTTTTCTGAAATTTCGGGAGCTAGATCTTACTGTATTTTTCTGCTAAAATCCAGAATTTTGGCTGATTTTATCAATTCTAACATTTTCAAAATTAAAGTCAAAGTTGGTCTAGCGATTGCTTGGATTGAGGCTTCTAATGATTCAAAAATTATTGAAATTGAAATTCATATCAAAATTGTGTTTCTTACAGTCCTAAATCTGAAAAGTGTGTTGGCATTCATTCGAAATTTCAGTGCTTTATTCAAATTTTTGTAGTTTGTGACTTTTGAAATTAAGTGTTTAATTGCAACAACCTTGATTTCCACTTTCAAATTCGAATTTTGTATGAAATTGAGTCAAATTTTAAATTTCAAAGCCTGCATTGCTTTCAGCATTCCCTCTAAAATCATAAAATTCAAAATTTCAGTTTCCCTCTCTTTTTCAAAATTCAAATTTTACATTTTTCAACAATCTTGGTAGGGTTCAATTTTGAGATTGCAACTTTAATTTGGCCTATCTACAGATCATAAAATCGCTCATTTTTTTCAGATTGGCTTTAAAATCATCAAAACTTTCATCCTTGAAAATTTCGAAAAAAGTTGCAAGGACCGTGTGCACTCCGTTCGCCACGGTACCTGACATTTTTTCTGAAATTTTGGGAGATTGTCCTGATTGCATTTAACAGCTTAAATCTAGGAGATTGGCTGATTTTATTGAAATTTGCTACCTCTAAAATTCAAAATCTTCTCTCTCTCTTTAGTGCATGAGTTTTACAACAATAAGCCCTACTTACACTATTCCCGTTAGACGAAGCCTTAGAATTAAGTCTTTCCAAGGTGTAATTACTGAGGAGATGGAACCTAATTTGAATGGCCTTTTTAACGAGGACATGGGTAATTCCTCTAATCCTCTTAATGATAAAGAAGCTCTCCATGAGGTTTCTGTAGAACAACTTTCAAAATTGGATAACCAATTTGATGATTTTCGACAATGGATGTCTCAAGAATACCCTGATAGTGAAGCTCTTTCATTAATTGAGGGTCTAAAATGTATGGTTCAAAGTGATAAGAATGGAATTGATATTTTGCGTGGTATTGCACACATTGTGGATTTGAATGTGATGCCTATGAAGAGTTGTGCCGAAACTTTAGGTTATACACAACCTCCTACTCAAGTTGATCATTCTATTCCTTCGACAACTTCTACTGCTAGTATACCTACTTTTACATCAAACATAATGACAACTTCAATACAAGACATTCCTCCTATGATCACCAGTCATGGGGGCAATCCCTTTTTTTCAATCAAGCCTCTTCCTTCATTCCATCCAACTTCTTCATTCATTCCTTCAATGAATGTTCCTCTTATATCTCCACAAATGAACATGACGCAAGGGGGCAATTCATTTAACCCTTCCATTCCTCCTTGTAGTGTTCCTCCTTTCCAATCATCTCCTATGACTAACTATCATAGTGTCCCGCCACCTTACTCTATACCTTCTTTCAATAACATAATACCTCCATCACAATCTAACACGTCTAATATGAACTCTTCGACTGAAGCGACCATTAACAATCTTGCACAAACTGTCTCTTCTTTACAACAACAAATTGCCTCTATGAATCAATCTAAGTTTAGTGTGCCCACATTTGATGTTGCGAGCCCACTTTCTCTTGACATTGTTCGAGCTATCCCCCCTAAACATGTTGAAATTCTGCATTTGGAGCTTTATAATGGTAAGGGTGATCCTCTAACACATGTTAAGACCTTTCAAACAATATGTACTGATTTTGCTTATGACCAAAGGTTGCTTGCAAAACTGTTTACTAGAACATTAAGAGATAAATCCCTACAATGGTATTGCTCGTTGCCTTCCTATTCTATTACTTCTTTCGAACAACTTGCAAATGCTTTTATTCAACAATTTCAAAACAACATAAGTCCTAAAGTTACTTTGATTGATTTAATGCATTGTAAACAAGGTGTTAAAGAAAAAGTGACTGATTTCATTGGTAGATATAAGCATTTGTATGCTCAAATTTCCTTTCCAGTACCTGACAATGATATTCAAAGAATCTTTATTTCTAATTTACAAAAAGATATTAGAGAAAAACTTATGTTTTCTGAGTTTACTTCTTTCCAACAGTTGTGCGCAACTCTTCACAATTATCAACTGACTGTGAGTCAAATGGAACAAGCAAATCCTATGGCTTCGAGTGATAAGGGTGATAGTAGTCAACAACCATTTGGGAAGTTTAAACCGAACAGAGAGTCAATTAAATTCAATGAAAACATCATCAATAACAATGTGAATGCAGCATCAGGTGTGCCTCCTATTTCTAAGTTTTTCAAGAAAGAAAGAAAGTTTACTCCTTTGAATGAATCATTGCATAGTATTATGAATAAGTTATTGGAACAAAATGTGCTTACTCTTCCTCCTATAAGGCAAATAGATCCTGCAAAAATTAATTCACCCTATTTTGATAACAAATCTTTTTGTCAATTTCATCGTCAACCTGGGCATGATACTGAAAAATGTTTTGCTTTAAAGGGTAAAATTCAAGATTTGATTGATAATAACACTATCTCTGTTTTTGGTGTGAATGATAAAGGCAACACATCTGTAGCTCCTCCTAACCAAAATCTTAAGATTTTTACTGATCCATTGCCCTCTCATACCTCTAATGCGATTGATACTAATGATTCCTCTATCTCACCTGATGATCTTGTGTCTATGACTCCAAATGTGATTAACTTTGTAGAGCAGCAGAAAATCCCTAAAGAACCCTCCATCACATTTGATTCCAGTGAAACTATCAGGGCACCTGATGGTCCTTTATATATAGTTGCAAAATTCAAAAATACACCTTGCCGTGGAGTGCTTATTGATCCTTCTTGCATGGTTAATGTCATTACTGAAGAATTTCTTTTTACTTTGCAATTGAATCAAGTGATCTATGATGAAACAAATGTGGTTGTGAAATTATTTGATGCATTTTCTTCTCCTGCAATTGGTTCTATTACATTACCTATTGAGGTCCATAACAAATCCCTTGATGTGGACTTTGCTATTATTCCATCATCCGAACAATTTCGTGTGAAGCTAGGCTATCCTTGGCTATCTTCCATGAAAGCTATTGCTTCTCCTATACACAAGTGTTTGAAATTTCCCCATAATGGTGAAGTTGTTACTGTCAATCATAGTCTCTTTAAACCAGCTGAAAGAACTTCTAGCGTTCCTATTGATTACTTTTGGCCTAAACAATTCAAATCTCTTCCTCCGCGAAGTGATCATCTTTTTAAATCTTATCAAAAGTGGAAAAAAGATATGATCCTATCTCTAAGTGAACCTAGAACACCCAAACTTGATATTCCTATCATTCTTGAGAAGGAGTTCCTTCCCTTGAAAGATAAAACTAATGTCTTTCCTCAAGAAGATTCCCAACCCATTCCTATGAATGTGACTATGCCTATATCTAATAAACTTCCTAAAAGTAGACCAATACCTCCTCGTCATGATGGACTTGGTCTCCTTCCTAAACCAAATATTCCTCCCTTATATGGAGCAGTTCCTCCTCCTTCCTCTTATGGAGAGAAGAGACCTTCCTCTTCTCCTATTATTCAACCTAAGAGACCACAACCTAAACACCCAAGTGATAAGGATGAGAACATTCCTCCTCCTCAATCTTCTCAGCTTCCTACTAAGACTAGATGAAATCATTTTGCACGTGAACACCGACGAAAGCGTCGTCTTAGAGCTCAGGCAACTGCTTCTCAAACTTTGCAATCCCCAAAAACACCTTCAGCCAGTATTATTCCATTTTCTCCTCAGCCGACGATTGAGCCGAAATCTCCTAAACATAAGATGCATGATGGTCTTGATCCTGTGCGAGTTGAAGATCCTATTTTTATAAATCTTGATGATGATATAGATGAAAATGTTATTCATGATGAAAATGTTACTCCTGTTCATTCTGATAGTGAATATGAATATGTTGATGTTGATAACCATTTATCTAACGAATTTTCTAAAGCACTTATCCTAGCTCCTAGACAAGAACAACGTGGCTCGGAACATGAACATAGCCCTTGTTTGGATCTTGTGATAGCTCCATCTGCTGTGTTGGATGTTCCTCCTCTAGCGTGTTTCCTGCCTTCCCGAAATATTGATTAGCAAGATCGGGGGGTAGATGACGTGCTAGACTAGTTTCATTAGCATAGCAGATTCTCTCCTCCTCTCTTGATCTTTTGTTATTTCTTCTATGTTTTATTCTCATTCTTCTATTTGTTGTCCTTAGTGTTGTCTACTTGAGGACGATGCAAAGCATTGAGATCTCTTTTGGTCTCTCTCATGTTGACTCAAAAGACACATGTGTTCCCTTCTTCTAGGTGACCTTCCTTGATTGCGGAATGAAGAACAATTATGCATACATACATATGATATACATGAATTATCATACAGCATACTGACCCCGAGGAAAGCGAAGTCACCTTGTGCTTTGTGTTTTGTGTCTATTATCCTTGGGCTTATCTCACACTTGGGGGTTAAATCGTTGTGATAACGTGCTCCTTTCTCATTTCTTATATGTATCACTACCTTAAAGAAATCACCCCCGATGAGGCATTTGCGATCTCTTTAACGTAGGGGGGCATACATCCCATTCATATCTTTTCAAGATACTTGAAAATTTCTTGACAAATTTAGCTTTGCCTTGAAAATTTTTGATATCTTTCTTGCATGACTCATAGTGAGGGAACTTACTACTGACAGTCATGGTTCTCCCTCATGATCTTCCCTTTTACTTTGTCAATGGAAGTCGTAAGATCCTTAGTCCACTAGGGGCTTGGTGTATCTTGCCTCCTTGAGGTGGTGAAAGTCTTTCAATGTTGTTTCCTTGTACTTTACGAGAAGTATAAGCATATGCTTATACTCCCGCTAAAGTGGGGGCTAAATGTAGCATCCTAAAATTGCGACACTTGCAATTTCGACTACATTTGGGTCTTCACGATGGCGGCGCAATGTTGAACCTGAATGGAGACCCCAAAACCTGTTTATAACACCAAAAACTGCATTTTTCTGCACCCTGGCCTGATCCCTCCTTGCACCCTGCTGTCCCGGGAGGTGGGACCATGGCGCCCAATGCCCTAGTCCTTTTGGACTAGGGCGCCCAGTGCCCTAGTCCCCCAGGACCATGGCACCCAACGCCCTGGTCCCTGGCCCTATTTTGGGCCCGGTCCCTTTTGGGCATCGGGTCTTTAAGTTTGCAAATTGGAAAATAATGTTTCCTGGTCGGCCCAAGGTCAGAAAAATCAGTCTATCAACCCTAATTGACAAGTATATAAACTACATTTCCCCTCTCAAAAGGAGGAGGAAGATATGTGGGCAAAAGGCGGAAGCAATATTCAAACATTCAAACATTCAAGCATTCAAGCATTCCTTCAAGCAATTGAGCATTCTAAGTCTCCATTCAAGGCTAAGTGTTGCATTCAAGACAAGGATTCAACCATTGAAGAGGAGATCACATACAACATACAACATACTACATACATTACACCTTCGTATGTAAGAATACAAACATTCTTACAACAAGGTATCAGTACTTGTTTACATTACAAACATTTACATTTACAGCATTCTCATTTCTTGGTTAATTCCAAAACTGGGGTTTGACCTAAAGGCAAACCCCTCATCCCTAGCCCCCCAATTGTCCTCTCTTTTCTATGTGTAGGTTGCAGGTACGCGGCTGTAATTGAAGATCTGGAATCCTTGTGCAGAGACGAACAGATCCACCTTCGTTTCATGGATTTTTTGGAGGACTGTGTGCACGCCGAGCACCATCATCCCGTCAACTTTCGCTCAAATTTGCAGAACAGCACCGTCTCGACATTTTACTGCTAATTCCAGGTCCGTAGATTCATCCTGTATCCCTATCTCTATTTATAAGCGAATCTTTCCTACTTTACATGCATTCTTAGTTCAATCATCCTATCTACATTCTTTACAAAAGAGGGTATCCTTGATGTCTCAACCCTTCAAACTCATTTAGAATCCAATCTTGCATTGTGTGGGATTGGATCTTGTGGGTTTCAACCCCTCTTTTGAATGTAAAGTCTCCCCTAAGTGAAAACCATCAACCCTAGTGACCTCCCTTCTCTCTCCTTGGAGTCGGGGAGGGGAGGAACAACTAGGGTTTGATTTTTCCGCTTTACAGTTACTTTGTTGATGAGGAAGGTGTGACTGATTCTGATGATGAATTGACACAAGATTTAGCTAGTGGATCCAAAAATGGAAAGGAATGGGTATTTTTGGCCATCAAGGAAGATGATCCAGTACCTAAAGAGAAAGCCCTTGCTGCTAAAATTAAAGACAAGGATGAATGGGTAATTGACAGTGGATGTTCCCATCTTATGATTGGAGATAAAAGGAAGTTCTTATCTATGCAATAATTTGATGGTGATCTGGTTAGATTTGGAGATGACAAAGCATCGATGATCAAGGGAAGAGGAACAATATCATTGCATGGTAAGCATAACAGTGATAATGTTTATTATGTTAAAGGTTTAAGGCATAATATTTTGAGTGTAGGATAGTTGGTGGATAAGGAATTTCAGTTACAGTTCAAGGATAGAAAATGCAAGATTATCAACAGATCTGGATTGGAGATTGCAACCAGTACAGAGACTAAAGGTAATATCTCTCATTTGAACTCTAGTGAGAAGACATGTTTGATTTCACAAATTGATGAGAGTTGGCTATGGCATAAAAGGTTGTGTCATGTGAATTTTGATTGCATTGTGATGATCAGTTCTACTAAGGCAGTTAGAGATATACCTAAGATTGTAAAGCCCTATAATCCGGTATGTAAGGAATTTGAAATGGGCAAGCAAGTCAGAACTTATTTTAAGAGTATACAAGACAAATCTAATGATGTTCTTGATCTTATTCATGCTGATTTTTGTGGTCTTGCTAGAATCAATTTTTTTTAGGGTGATAGATATTTCATGCTAATCATTGATGACTATTCTAGAATGATGTGGGTTACTTTTCTAAGGGAGAAGTCTGAAGCATTTGAAAAGTTTAAAATCTTTAAAGATAAAGTTGAGACAAAGAGAGAAGTGGATATTAAATGTTTAAGGTCAAATTAGGGTGGAGAATTCACATTTGGTGAATTTAACAGCTATTGTGAGAAGAATGGGATAAGGAGATAGTTGTCTTCACCCCAGATACCTCAGCAGAATAGAGTTGTGGAAAGGAAGAACAAAACTATCTTGGATGCAACTAGAACTATGATGATGGAAGCTAATCTTCCTTATGTCTATTAGAGAGAAGCTGTAAGCATGACGATATACACATTCAATAGAGTTCATATCAAAGGAGATATCGGTAAGACACCTTATGAATTATGGTTTGGTCATACACCGTCAATTAAGTATTTCAAATTATTTGGTAGTAAATGCTATATCAAAAGAGATGATTCCATTGGAATGTTTGATCTTAGATGTGATGAAGGAATATTTCTTAGTTATTCTAATGAAAACAAAACATATAGATGTTATAACAAAATATTATAAAGAATTGTGGAGAGCACAAATGCCAAAGTGGATGTGCAGAATAGAAGTCAAATTAGAACTTATGAGAGAGAACTGGTAGTTGAAATGATCATAACTGAACCAATAGAACGTACACCAAAACAAAATTTTGAACTTGTTACTCCAACAGTATCAAAAAATTCAATAGTAACTGAATATCAGGACAGAGGAATAGAAAATCAGAAGACTCCTAGGTATGTAAGGTTGAATCATTCAAAAGATCAGATCATTGGAGACAAAAAAAAGGAGTGATGACTAGAAGAAGGTTGGTAGCTGATGAGGTATGTTTTATTTCTCAATTTGAACTGGCATCAGTAATTGAATCTTGTAAAGATGAAAGTTGGATGAAAGCTATGGAAGAAGAATTAGATCAGATAGAAAAGAATAACACATGGACTTTAGTTCCCCGACCTAAAAATAAGAATGTTATTGGAACTAAATGGGTTTTTAGGAATAAATTGAATGAGGATGGACAAGTTGTGAGGAATAAAGCTAGATTGGTTTGTAAAAGATATTCTCAGAAGGAAGTAATTGATTGTGGTGAAACCTTTGCACCGGTAGCTAGGATTGAAGCTATGAGATTATTTTTTGCTTATGTTTCCCATAAGAAATACAAGGTTTATCAGATGGATGTTAAGTGTGCATTTCTGAATGGAGATTTTGAAGAGGAAGTTTATATTGAGCAAACTGGTGGATTTTCACTTTCAGATGACAAAAACATGGTTTACAGGTTAAGGAAAGCTTTATATGGATTGAAACAAATCCCTAGAGCTTGGTATGCAAGATTGGATAAATATCTTTTGAAGCTTGATTTCACTAAAGGTAATGTTGACAGTAATTTATATTATAAGATCACTGATGATGACATATTAATTATTGAGGTCTTTGTTGATGATATCATTCTTGGAGGTGAAGATAAGTCATGTATGGAATTCTCTAAAAATATGAAGAATGAATTTGAGATGTCTATGATTGGGGAGATGAAATTTTTCTTGGGTTTGCAGATTACTCAAACTGACAAAGGTATTTTTCATCTGTCAAACTAAGTATGCTAGAGAGCTGTTGAACAAATTTGGGTCGGAAAATTGTAAACCGGTTAGTACTTTGATGGTTACAAGTGAGAAATTGACAGAGATTGATGCATCTACACCATTAAATCCTACAAGGTACAAGTCTATGATTGGTGGTTTTTTATATTTGACTCATACTAGACTAGATATAATGAATGCAGTTTGTATTGTATCAAGATATCAGAGTTATCCTAGAGAAAATCATGAGAGTGCGGTGAAAAGGATTTTCAGGTATTTGCAAGGAACAACTGAGTATGGTTTGTGGTATCCTAAAAATGATGACTTTACAGTATGTGCATATACAGATGCAGATGGGCTGGAGATGTTGATGACCGAAAGAGCACATCCAGTGGAGCTTTCTTTCTTGGAAAGAAACTTGTTTCATGGATCAGAAAAAAGCAATCATGCACTTCTTTATCTATTGTTGAAGCTATGTTGGTGCTGCTACTAACTATACACAAGTTCTATGGATGAAGCAAATTTTGAATGATATAAAGGTGGATTGTAATGAACCGGTAGTTATTCACTGTGATAACTTTGTTGCTATTGGTATATCAAAGAATCTAGTATTTCATTATAAGACAAAGTACATATCTATCAAGTATAACTTTTTAAAGGATAAGGTGGAAGAAAATGAAGTCAGATTGGTTTATGTGAATACTAAAGAGCAAATTGTAGACTAATGGTATGATGAAAGAATAAGTATCCGGTAGAATACTGAGAGGGGGGGTGATTCAGTATACTGAAAAACTGATACAAAGTTCCCAAACTCAAATTCAATCACACAAAGTAAACTTATTATAGTCAAGATCAATACTCGTAAGAATACTTGACATCAACCAGTTAACTGTTATGACAACTTAACAGTAAACAACTTCAATCTTGTAAACATCAAAATGCTTAATCATATCTCAACATATTTCATCTCTCAATGCTTCTAGTTATCATGCCTTATCAAAAGTTAATCAAATCAACAAATAAGATCATAACCACAAAAACATTCACCACTTGACACAAATATTTATACGTGGAAAACCTAAATAGGTAAAAACCACGGTGAGATGAGACTCACAAGATAGCTATCTGAACTCTTTTGAAGTTGACCCTGTTAGGAGCCAAGCCTATTAAAGCTTTTACAATAAGTCATGTTAAGAACTAATTCTGTTAGGAATCACCCGGTTAAGGGATTTACAAAATGCCTTGATGAAAAGAAAATACCTTGTTAGGAGTAACCTCGGTAGAGTTTGAGAATCCAAGCTAATGGACCACCTTGTTAGAGGATTTAATAAGTAACCAAGATTGTTAGAGCTTACCTCGTTAAGGGATTTCACTTCTGCTGTAATTGTTAGAAAACAACAAGTTTTCTTGATCTGTCTAAATAAAACTACATTTGCTTGATCAGATCCTTTTTAGCTTCAATCTGCCTTTACTCAAAGTGTAGATCCATTCACCAGTTAGGAAACTACACACTCAAATGGTTTCTACCAATCTTGCCAACAAATTTTACAAACAACTTCATCGACCTTAAATACAAATCAATTAGTTCAGTAACACAACAAAAACCTAATTCTCATCATCGAGATTACAAATAAGTCGGTACAATCTTGACTGTTAGAAATCATAACAATCTCTTCACATTCTTCAAGAAAATTCCAACTGCTCCATGATCACCGCTTCAATGAACTTTGTAATTTATCATGTGCTATGCATTAGATCCAATCCACTTTGCTCATTCCCTAGACAACAAACAAACACGCCAAAACAATCTGAACTTATCGTCATACAATGATCACACATGTCACCATCATTACCACTCATCAGATAATAAACCAACATAACCATTTTAGTGAACTTACTCGGTTAGGGTTTAACAGAAACAACAGGTAGGCTTTACTGATTACAATGCATAGAAAAGGTTTAACCTTATACACCGGTTTACCGGTTCAACTCACAAACTTAACATACCGGTTTATAGCATCTTCCACAAAGCTCTTCCTACCGGTTACAAGCCAATATCAATAATAACAATAATATCAGCAATATCATAAATACCATTACCGGTTTAATTGACACCAATGACAACATGATATATCATTAATGCAATCTTCATGCAAATGCCAATATAGACATATTCACTAAACCTTTACCTAAAGAACTATTTGAGTGCTTCAGAGACAAATTGGGGGTTTTTTCCCCTCCGATAGAGACATGAGTGATGCTGATTGGCATCAATCCAGTATGCATTATCAGAGCTATTATTCATTTTGGATTGATGTGGTGGTGCTACTCCTTAGGGGGAGTAGTCAGCTATAAGAATCAGATGATTTATGATCTTTCTTTGATATTTATTTCAGATCTTTAGCATTGATGTCAAAGGGGGAGAGATATATGTGAAAAATAGAGCTTAATAGAATATCAGTCAAAGGGAGAGAGATTGGAGCTTAACAAAGATATATTCACTAAATTCATTCATTTTGGTTCAGAGCTTCATCGCTATATCATTTTGTGGGAGATTGTTGGTTGTCTTCCATAGGGAGAGACTTGTTTGGCGTTTCTTGGCTCTTGGATGTTTGTCACATCTAGTATTGCCATCAATGCCAAAGGGGGAGATTGTTGGCATTTGGAGGAATTGATTATGTGTTGCATTGATGGCAACACCGACTGTTTTGGTTGTTTACCAGTTTCTGGTTGGTTCCGGTAGAGTAGTTGGTTTATGATATTAATTTGGTATGCTTTGGTTTGTGGAATTGATTTGGATTTGTCATTCATTCTATTTAAATATGTATCTTGATCAGTTGGTTTGGGATTTGATGACTCAGGAGCTATCATTTGTTCTAGTAAGCCTTTTGGTCACTGGTAAGAGTTTTAACGATAGAGCTTTTTTGAAGATCTTTTGATGCACGTGATAAGTGTTGTTGGTGCGGCTTCTAGATGGCTTTTAGGATGTTGTTGGTTATCTTGTTCATGTTCCAGTTCTTCGGTGGTGTTGGATTTGGTTTATGGTGACCTACTTTGGGTCCAATGTTATCTAGGTTATGGATTAGTTTATGTAGCATGTTGGAGGATGTTCCTAATGCATTATCGATAGGATTTAATGATTGGTTTACATTGTTTTCGGCCTAAGAGGACTTGGTTGATCATTGGATTGCGGGTTTATGTTATGAATTTATTGTATTATCTTTTAGGTGGCCAACCCAATTGTTTAGGTCTCGGGTTGGTATAAATATGATGTAAGAACTCTTTATAGATCATGGTATGTGGGTTATAGGTTTATCTTTGTGAAAATAATGTTGTAATCATATGTAGAGGTTTTGTTTGATCATAGGTGATCGAATTGGGTTGGTAAGAGAGGTTTAAGGCCTCTCGTATTGAGCTTAACCGAAACTATACTCAGGCGTAGGAGATGCTATACTTGCAGTTCACTCTTCTTCCAGATTATAGTCTAGATTTATTTTGTAGTCAGCGAGGCTCTTTTTGTGTTGAGCAGTGCGCTCTAGGTTGTTGGCCTTCTTGCATGTGCAATCCCCTCATATTGTAATCACATACTTACTACAGGAGTATTATTTGACTGTGGGTAGGCTTCCCACTGTGGTTTTTCGCTTAACCGGGTTTGCCACGTACAAATCTTGGTGTCATGTATTCTGGATGAATGGTAATTGTTCTTTGATTTATGTTTATGTTTAATTTCTATATTAGTTATTCCGTTATTTGGTTTATGCACTCTGGTATTGAGTTTATGTGTTCCGATAATAAGGTTTTGAATGCTTAAAGTTCTCTAATCCGGTGACAACTGATTTCCCCCCCTCAATTGTCCTCTGGTTATTTGAGCTGTCTAACAATAGGTACTCGAAGGAAAGGAGCAAACTGGTGAAAAATCACATGATGAATCAAACCCCGGGGTTATTTCTTCCTCATTTCAAGCATGATATTATCCAAAAAAGTTTTTTTTAGTTATCTTCCTGATGTGTTAGTTTATAATGTTTTATTTAAAGTTGTTAGTTATGAAAGGATGCAATTGTAAATGGTCTGAAGCTTTTCGGTTCTCCTCATTTTGTATAAAGGAGAAACCAAGACCATATTCTAAAAGACATTATTAAATAGAATAGGAGCTAGATTAGAGGAAGCAGTATACCATGTACTCATACTTTGAAGATTAATATAAAGATCCAGTTTCTTTTCTCTGCAATTGTGGTGTGGAATTATCTTCTTGTCAAATCAGTCCTTTGTGATTATTAATTCAAGGAATTAATTGCCTTTTTTAAAACTTGTGCAAATGAATTCCTTTGTGATTATTAATACATGATGGGCCATCTCTTTGCAAATACTAATGCTTACAAGGCTTAGGAATATGTTGACCACTTGAGCTCTATTAATATCTTCATTAGAGATAATTAGTTATTGTTAAAATTATTCTCTTTTATTAAGACATGTATTTTCATTGAAAGAACTCTTATTTTCCCTATATATGGGAAATCATTTTGTAATATTAAGATATATAGAACAGATATGATAATTAATTAGTTGTAAATACTCTTATTTTCAAGCAAAAAAAAGGCCAATTGTCTTATTTTCAAATGAACTGTGTATTTTTTCATTTCCAAATTAGTTCTCTATTATAATTATCTATGGTCGATAATTGCTACTCTAAGTCATTGTGTGAAGAAATTGCATGTTGTTACATAGTTGGACCATCAAGATACATTTGAGATTTAAAAGTCTGTTGTGTCTTGTCTAATTGGTCTTTCATAGGGAAAGTTAAATTCAATTAGACTAACTGTGAAAATATCATATATACTTTTATAGCATTGGAGGTTGGGTAGTTAACAGATCCATCCAAGGGAGGATTTAAAATAATGTTGCCACTCACATATCTCCAAAATTTGCATGTCAGGCACTTTTTATTAAAAAACATACTTAATCAATCTAAGGTATCAAATTCCAAATTATATGAACACGAAGAATTCAAAATTAAATAATTTGTTGTATTCAATATCAATCACACATTTCTACTAGTACTATTCCTAATTCAAAAATATCTTTCACTTTTCAATCCAAGGTATACTCAATTTTTTCATGACAAAGATTTATAATTTCCTTTATCCAACTATAACATAAAAAAGTTGTCATAGAGTCAAACATCACATTAATTTCATCATTCAGCCATTGTTAATTTATTCCTAAGATTGCCTATTTAATCAATGCAATTGACTTATTACACAACCTATTTATGATAAAAACTTTGGGGACATAGGTCTTTTACCCAAAGGATTTCCTCAATTTATGCATGCATTCACTTTACATGAAAGATTTTAATGACATGCTTTCTTGTGTGCACAGTTTAGTCATTGAAAACTCATTCTTCAAAAGGGGAGAGAGATACATTTGTTTTATATCAATAATTAGTACTTGTACAATTCACATCTCAGGAAGACAGAGAAAAAGGAAGAGAGAGATAGATTTCAAACACCCACCATCAACAATATATACTGCATAAAATCACATATTTACCTCTTCATCTACATATATATCTCATAGCATACAATACGAGTTTCTTTAGCATACAGTATGATTTCTAATTTTTGTCATCCGGTTATGTGGGAATACTCATACGGATTTCTGCTTCGGTCGTTTCATTCTCTTATTACTCGTTTGGTTTAGTGAGAATGCTCGTCTAGTTCTATGATAATACTCATATAGATTTTTGATTCTGTCATTTCATTCTCTTTTTCTCATTTGGTTCAGTAAGAATTCTCATCTGGTTCTGTGATAATTGTCGTATGATTTTCTATTTTCTTGTATTAAAAACAGAAGGATTTTTAGGGTTTTTCTTGAATTAAATTTAGATTTTCTGATGCTAACCCTGAATTGTCTTCTGTCTGCCTAAGATATTTTCATAGCCTAATTGGTTTTTTTGCAGAACGCTTGTCAAAGAATCCATTGATAAAAAAGAAAATGACTACTGATGCATTGTTTTTACAGGTTGCCTAAGGAGAATCAACTAAACATTGTGTATTCTTTATTATTTTCTAAGCACTTAAACTGCAATATGGTTGATGAACAAATCTATCTTCCGTGTTTGAGAAAAATCTAAGAGGTAGGAGAGCATGCTCTTGTCTGTACAGACAATCAGAAATC
Organism: Cryptomeria japonica; assembly: GCF_030272615.1. Lineage (NCBI taxonomy): Eukaryota > Viridiplantae > Streptophyta > Pinopsida > Cupressales > Cupressaceae > Cryptomeria > Cryptomeria japonica. The sequence goes on along the minus strand of NC_081406.1, from coordinate 191,238,562 downwards.
TATACCCTTGAATCTTTTTCTAGTTTTGAGATTTGTGTACCTTTTAGTGGGCATGTCATAGTGGGAAAAACTAATCACCCTGTGAGAATGATCCAAGTGAGTATAGCTAAACCCAAGCATTCCGACTCACTATAATAATAGGCCTTTCAGGATTAAAGTCTCGGGGGATGGGATTGTATGAGTTTTCTCTTTGAGATCTCTCATATCGGGCATTTTGTAGGGCCTCGCGGTCTCAATAATGCTTGTGTGACTACAGCTTGTTTCAGTACCTTGGCATGCTATAGGCCTCAATCGTGCTTGCACAACTTCAAGGGGTAATTTTGAACGGAAATCCTTACAAGAAATTAAAAATAGCAGCTACCTGGTTCACCTCCAAAAGGGGGATAATATTTATGCAAGAGAGATAGTAACTCTCCCAAGATACTTGCCATTTCTTGCCCCCACACTAATACATTTGGCCTAAAATTCCGACAGAGGTTTCTGACGGAGAAGGTATATTGTGACCAAATTTGATTTTTTTTGGAAAAATACCCGCACTCATTGGAATTCCGACAATAATTCAAAATTTGGTTTCGACGGAGAAGGAATTGGCAATGAAAATTATGTTTTTTTAGAAAAAGTGCCTGCGTTCGTCGAAATTTGGACGACTGCAGGCATTACTTTAAAAAAAAAAGACCAAGTCATTTGATAAACATTATTCCCACCTCTTCATCCCATCGACCTCTGCCATCACAAAAAAATTGGGGCATTACTGCAAGGAGGGAAACATTTCTAGATTAGGGTGCCGCCAAGATCCGATTGAAGAAAAAAGGTAGGGCATAATCAACCAATTCATTGTTATACATATTGTGTTGAAAAATATTATTCTTTTCAAATATCTAGATTCAAATTTTATTATAGATTTATCAGATTAATTGCCAATAGAAGAGATGGTGAGAGGTTTCTGTAATATGATATGATCGATTTTAAAAAAAAAATTCTTACAAGACCTAAACCCTTGAACAATCCTACGATCATGCATTAATTAAATGACTGCATTTTTTTCACATAGATAAGTACTAACCAAAGGGGGTCAGCTCCCTTATGACAAAAATAAAACCGGCCAGACACAGGTCCATACATCCAATCATGAGCCTATACCTATAAATTTATCTACAGAGCCTAGAGGATGATGGCCAGGTGCGCTCCAATTTCCATTACTTTTCCCATAGCGGCCCTTGTGAGCCAGCAGACATCTATGTCCAGCAGCCTTTGGAAGGGGGCAAAATTCTTGTTGATGACTCCAATTCAGTAGACTTCCTAGGCATCTTCTATCAAGGATTTCAACCTTTCCTTCTCTACCTTGGCATGATCTCTTTTCTCATCTTCAAGGTCCTGATCATCTTCCGAATCTGAGGAAACATAGTTATCCGAGTTGAAGTAGCTACCCAACCTGCTAACCCACCTATCCACATCCAGATTCAAAATCTCATTAGCAATGGTCTGCCCATCCATTGCATGGATAAAACCATCTATCCTCTGGATGCATACTTCCTTCGACCCCAGGATATCTATCATTGGGAAAATCACTACCTCATAAATGAAATTGTCACACCAGTGTCTACCTCCACCAAGGATGGATGCCACCAATCTCCAAATTGCATCAAGGACACTTTCATCCGTGAGAAATAGCCTTCTGTACTGCACTTGAAAGGATTCATCCCTACACATACAACTCAATCCAAAATGATGAACCATTTCTGCACCTCAAGAATCGAATGCTTTCTCCCTTTATCACGATAACTCTTATACAATGATCAACTCGTGAAGCCTTAAGTAACGTATGAAATCGATAAGACCCATCTACATCATCCAGTCTGCTTACTGTCCTCGATATCTCTATAAAAGTAAATGTGTATGAGGTTAAGGTTTAGGATAGGATGTAGGAAAGTGAAGGATATTAAGATAGGGGATTTGAAAGGTAGATGGAAGGTAATAATGATAGGAAGTGAGGTAAAGGTTATGAGGTGTGCGTTAGAAAATAGAGTGTAGGAAATGGATGGAAGGGTCATCCATGTCGTAGTGCTTCAAGAGGAGCACATTCACATGAGGGACAAGAAGAGTCATATCACTTTGATATTTTTCGCCAAGATGAGTAGCCCGAATATGGACCTCAAATCTTACAAGCCTTATAGAATTTGATAGGTGTGATACAGGATAGGTTTTCACCCACAACAGAGACACCTCATGAGGATCCACTTGTAGTAGAGGAGCATATACTTGCATCTTGGGAGCTTATTAGGAGTTCGCCTTGAATTTGGGAAATACACATAGAGGAGATAGAATATTGATCAATACACATTACCTAGCCTCATCATGCATAAATACAAGAGGTAAAGATTATAGCAAGCACATATCATGAGCCAAAGGATCATATTCGAGAGTTGCTTCATCTCCAATCCTCTACATATTTTAGATCCACAAATGGGGTTGAGGCTAAGTCTTGGTTACTTAGCTTGGACTTATGCTTTGGGTTGCATCTATATGTGAGAAACCTAAAGGCATAATTTGCAATGCAATTTTTGAGAGGACTTGCTTCCACCTTGTGGTACTGGGAGGATAAAATGCATCAACTCACATTGGAAAATCTCTCATGGGATACCATTTTGGAGTGCTTGAAAGTGTGTTCTATTTCAAAATATTTTTGACAGAGATGCATAGATGAGTTTCACAATTTACATAATGAGGTTTCGTAGTGGCTCAACATGAGAGTTAGTTTTTGGAGTTCTTTTAGTTTTTAGATTACATTCAAGACAAGTTACTTGTCAATTATTTTGTTAGGGGTGGAAAGCGCAAAATTTTAGTTTTCCTACACATGGCCAATGCAAATGACTTTAGGGTTGCTATGGAAAAGTCTCTTATGGAAAAGGAGGTACATGGGAGGACACAAGAGGCATGAGAGAATTTTGTAACCTTGATCAAGGGACTAAAGTGTCCATAGGTCTCCCCATCCTTCAAAGGATAATTTAGACTTACTATAGGATTTCAAAGAAAACCCCTATAGTATCAATATTAGGGACAAAGGTCTAGAGCATAGTAGGGGCCATAGGGTAGTCACATTTGACCATCATTGACACAAGGATATTTTAGGTGTGAGAGACTATAGGGCTATCAAGCTAGGCCTTCTATGACTCAAAAACCTTTTAGGGGAGAATCTCGTGTTTTTAGTAGTTGGGATCTTCTAATTATGGTGGGGCCTAGCCAACATAGGGTTATATGAGAGGCACATGTTATGTATATGTTAGTATTAGACAAAGAGTTCCCACAAGGTTTTAGAGTAGGTGGACACCATCCTATAATGTCAATGTAGATAGTTGATATGTGGGTCTTTACCCTCCCAACCACTCAACATATACCACCATGGGTCTTTACCCTCCCAACCACCCAAAGGTCAAAGGAAGATTCACTGCTGTAACACTCACTTTTTGTGACAGTCTCAAGCACTTAGGCCAGTCACTCCTTTCATGGCCATTCTTCTTCACAACAATCTCTAACATTAATTATGATGATAGTGTAAAGACCCACATATCAACTATAAAAAATGAGAGAAGAAACATTCATGTTCTTTTGGTACTTTGTGATTTCCAAACCATGTTTGATTCTTTCTTATCTTATGTGAAAGAATCTTAAAATGATGTATTTAAGTACACAACCTTAGATACACAATTCAAAATCTATGACATCATACCAATTGATAACAATTAGATCTAGGAATTGTCAACCTTGAAAAAAATATTAATTTAAACTAAAATTTGGACCATGTCCATTATCTAGCCTAAGGATAAAATCATATATGTGATTCTTATATGATAAAAAAACTAGCACACATGAATTTTTAAATCTTGCAAGATCAAACTGTAAAAGGTCAAAAGGTAGGAATCTTATGTCTAAGACTTTTGTTGTGGAAGTTAGGGTGGTTGTCACCTATGTTGCCTTTACTCAATGAAATTTGTAGCAATTTGTTGAATCTTTACACCTCAAATTAATCATTGATAGTGTTGAGTTTGTTGATGATAAGTGATTAAATGAGGGTAGAAACAAATACTAGCTCCCTCATCTTGTGTCTATGTCTATTTGGCTTGTGGTACACTAGGTTATCCTAAAGCAAGACACATGTCAAGGTTCGTATAAGAGTGTATGTGAGTGTAGTGTGTTTGATTTTTTTTTTAAGATTGATTACCAAAATAAAATCAGATTACAAAGTCAGGTTACAATAATTGTGACCAAGTTGATTACTCCATCAAATCCCCAACCAGGCTAAACCACCTTAAAATTAGAAGAAAAAAAAAGAAACAGTTTATACGATTAAGAGTAACGTGTAGAGCTTAGAGTCAACATCAAATTACATCAATATTATATAATCTATTGACAACATATTCCAAAAGACAGATTGTAATAGCTTATTAAGATTCATTATCACTATCATTATGTGGATTCTATTCTTTCTCTTCATTCTCCCCATCTTCATTATTAGCTTCTTTGTCTTTTCCTTTGTCATTATTCTTAGGTTCAATCCTCCTAATTTGGAAAGTATCAAATTCTCTTCCAAGGGGCACAAATATCCTCTCTCAAATAGAGCAATCAAAGTTTTGGTGAGTCATTTCTAGGTATCTTATAGCTTCACCCCTCTTTAATTGATATTGGTGGTCTTTTTGGTATTTATTGTAAAAGTCTACATACTCTTACTAGAATCTCTTCCCTATCTTTCTTAGATCTTGGGGTCAATAGGCAACATCCTAAATGTCTTCTTTATATATTGAAGAGGAACCTTCATCCAATATCTTCATGAATCTTCCTGTTGGCATATTCAATGTAAATGATACCTATTCAATAATAATTAGCATTGTGATTCTAAGATTACACTCAATAAGAACCCTCCCTATACCTTGGAACACATTCTCATTCCTTCTCTTCCAAAGAAACCAAAGAATTTCAATAGACAATAAAATCCCAAAATAGTTAGACTTTTTACTCAGATTGCAGACATTCCTAACAATAATTTCAAACCATGAGAAATTATCAACAATATTCTTGTCTAAAATGTTATAACGATTGACAGTCATGAATTTTCTCTTGATTAATGTCTTCTATGGTTCATTCCCTTCTAAAGCCTTGACAATACATTTGATTTCTAAGGCAATACCTTGTTGCTTGAGGTCTTTTATCCCCAATCCACCTAAGTCCTTACTCAAGAAGCACCATTTCCATTTAACAACATGCATCCTTTTCTTACCTCTTCCATCTAACCACAAAATTGCACCAACGATAATTTTGTGGGTTCGACGGTTCGGTCGTCGGTGCATGAAAGCATTGCATGAGTTCTACTTTTAAAAATTACATAAAACATTTTTAATTTATTTGATTGAGTCTTATTTGAAAAAAATATTATCAATGACGTTTCCTTTCTCCAAGAATCGGATCTAGGATCTTGCTGTCAGATAATATGTAACATCCAATGACTAATTCTTTTCTTTACAGATTCTTATCTTATTTAATCATCTGAGCTTGAATTATAATTTATATATGTGCAGAAGTAGAAGATACAAGTTGAAGAGTCATGTGCAAGTAAATTTTGTAAAATAAAGCAAGCATGCATTATCTTGAATGACATGGAAACAATCTCATCAGCTGCCCAGAAGAGAGCAATTGGAGAAAAGCAGAGGAAAGTGTTAAAGGGTGATAAATACATAGAGGGTATGCAATACAAACAAACAATGTCTGGAGTGTGTGATGTGGTCTCTAATTTATGTCCGGAGGGACTAAATGGTTTTGGAGTTCCTAGGGAACCTATTGGGCCCAATGTGTTCATGCAAGGGCCACCTTTTTTCTATTATGAGAATGATTGCCAATTTGATTATAATGTTAATTTTAAGCAATCATATGCTAATGTAACCAATTTGATTATAATCAGACTGTGTATAAATAGTAATAACAATAAAACACAAGACACAAGAACAATAACAACAATAAAAAACAAGACACCAATACCTTGGGAAAACCTCCCTCCTGGAGGTGAAAAACCCAGCCTTTAAATGTGTTATGTATTATCTCAAATGTAGATAGTTTACAAGACTTATCTTAGATTTCAGTTCAAGAAATCAGTGTTGAATGCAACCCTTTAACAACAGATGATAAAGTGGAGCAGTAGAAGTCTTGATTTGATTTGCACAAGATACTTTGACAACTCCGTTATCTTCAACCTTGCATAATTGCCTTGCACAAGTTCGCATTAGAGAGAATTGTTGCTAGCAGAACAGATAGAAGAAATATGAATTGTGTTGTGTCTCCAAATGACTTCAGCTTGGAGCATTATTTACCAACCTTAGGCGCTAATCACCCTTAGGTCGGCTTGCAAATAATAATAAATTATTATTCTATATTCCCACGTTGGATATTGGGTCCAGCCCAATGGTTGTTTAATTTCCCTTAGCACGTTACATTTGGGCCCAACCCAATGACACATTGAATTCCTTTATCATGCTACATTTGGGTCTAGCCCAATTTAAGATGACTTCCATGTTACATTTTGGGTCTAGCCCAATGACATATTTAAATAGAGGATAATACAAGTGCATACAATAGGTATCCGAGCTAGCTATTGTTTCAACAAACCAAGGTCTTAAAATGGTACCTGGCTATAATAGGTTGGACTCACTCTGAGTGATGTTTATTTGAAGTTCTGAAACATAAACCTATTGTAGAACATAATGGTTAACCCTATGTTAGTGATCTAGGGCTCAGGTGTGCCCAGAGAAAACACACAATATGAATACAAATGTATTAGAGAGCACATATCAGTGTCACACAACAAGAGAGATTCAAGAATGAGAAGACACTGTGCTAAAACTATAGGTTGCAAGATTGTTTATGCAAAAGTATTTGCCAAGTGTTAAGAGTGTTGTAATGTGAACACGTGTTTTAGGCAATGTGCTAAAGATAGTGGTGAAGAAATATATGTAATGAAGTACTACCATTTCATTCAAATCCATCAAAGTGTCAGATCCTCCTAGATCATTTGCCTCTCCTTGAGAAGCAACAATGGCAAGTTGTAGAAAATGTGGAGAGTTGTTGGCAACCTGAGCTTTGGTAAACCATTTTCCTTAGGAAGGAATTTGACATGCATTAAAAATATAGTAAAGAAAAATATCTTCAATTTTGGAGCATTTTACCCTACCTTCAATGATTTGATCGCTTCTATTAGTATGCCACAACCAGGATTGATATTTTCTAGCTAAATTTCTTTTGAAAAGTATCGAACAAGGGTAGAAAGTAATGGAAAAAGAGTTTTGCAATAAAAGCATGATGTAAATTGTTACACTATTACTGAAATTTCAGAAAACAATATGTCAAATTCAATTAGGACTAACCTAACATTGCCTAAAATTATGGCTGACCAGTTTTGTCTTCAATAATATGAATGATTGTGTATTTATATCACTTGCACTTGTGCTCCTTCTCTCATTCAGTATATTGCAAGGAAAACTTTAAGAAAACCCTCCCTTGGACAAGGTGTAAAAACCTGGCGAAAGTTGTATAATTCCGAAGAAAATTTTAATTTTATTGGCAAATTTTTGCGGTTTACGGAGAAAAATAATAATCTCCATTGGCGAATTAGCCATGATCGCTCAAAGTTTGTGAAAAATCCTAGCGAATTGTATTGTTTTTAAAACCCAAAAAATAATTGCATGGGCGAATTGTAATGTTTTTAAAACCAGAAAAATATTTGCATTGGCGATTTCAACCTATTTTCAAATCATAAAAATAAAATATTGGCAATTTCAAGCTATTTCAAACCATTAAAAAAAAATATTGGTGATTTCAAGCTATTTTCAAATCATAAAAATAAAATATTGGTGATTTCAAGCTATTTTCAAACCATAAAAAAAAAATATTAGCGATTTCAAGATATTAACTTTAAGTAATTAAAACACGTGGCACATAGTCGTCAACTCTCTGCCTGGAAGATTGCCCATTAGAAAATCTCGCAACCTAGCAACAAGCCCTTAAAACTCTCTCTATCTCCAACTCTCAAGCCAAAAATGGTAAGCCTTCGTAACCTCGAGATCTAGCGACTGAAGGAAACTAAACTGGCACTCGCCAATTCTTGACCACAAATGTTAAGTCCTCGTCACCGCAGTGACTTGGAGATAGTGGTAACTTTAATCCTTGTCGTGTACTCTCCAACATAAAACTATTTATCTCTTAACCACTACCACTCCACTCGCAAGCTCGCGGCTTGATCAGGTCTTCAGACATTTAACTTCGCGAGCTGGCGATAACCATTAAACCTAACCACAAACTGTCTAGTCGCTAGCTCATGACCTAAAAATGCTAACATTAAACAAACATGAGAGCTAGCGACAACTGTATGAAATGAGTTACCCACTAACTCTCGCAGCTATAAATTATGACATAAGACCAACTCGAGACCTCGCGACCAAAGCAATTTCACTAACAATCTTCAGCTCGGTAACATAAAACACTAACACCCAAAAAGCTAGAGACCTCGCGATGTAAACCCAAACCAACTTGTCGCTAGCTCGCAGCTTGATCACATCTTCAGACATTTTACCTCGTGAGCTGGCGATAACCATAAAACTTAACCACAAACTATCTGGTCGCTAGCTCGCAACCTAAAATTTTTAAGGCTTGGATGCTGACTCATTCTTGAGGGACTAGTTTGAAAGTTTCTCTTGAGTCAAGGTTGATTAGACAAGCGAGGACAACGGTTTTAGAGGCATAAAAGGATTTGATAGCTTCTGAGTTAGAGATGGGAGATCATGAATTTCTCTGAGAAATAAGAGCTCAAGTTGCTTGTTGTCAGGGATTCTGAAGCAGAATTTGTCTAATCAAGGAGGAATAAAAAAATAACAAAATCGTTCACAATAGATGAGCCTTAGCAGGATGCAGTTGATTTGATAGGCATGACTTCCAGAGTCTACAGTCATATTGAAAAACACCAAAATGATGATTTTTCACGTGAATGAGCATCACCAAATGAAGTGTGAAAATATTATAAATACAATAGAGTGGTGACTTAATTGGTAGAAGAGAAACTAAAAAAAGAAACCTTTTTCATTTTCTGAGAGGTTTTTTCCTCAGAAAAGAAGATGATGTTTGAGCAGGATTGTGCATGGAGTTGTTGTGTGCTCTGTGATACCGGATGGGTGTTTTTTTTTTTCTTCTATGTGATTTTGTTTATTGTTAGAGGGGTTGTGAAAGTGAGAAGAATTTCCAGAGGGGGTGTGAAAGCCTTTTCTTGTCAAGAAGGGCCAAGCATGGCACATCCTCTGCTTTTACTCTGCCATAGGATGGCAAGGGGTTTGAAGAAGGAGCCCATAGAGGAATGAAAGAAGGATTTGTTTGGGTGGGGAGTGGCAGCCAGTCATGTTTGTGATGACATGGAAGCTGCAACCCCTCCCTAACAGATTACATTTACCCTAAAGCTCATGTTTCCACTTTCCCTGATCATGGGCATGAAGGCTCAAGTTCCTCTTTCCTTTTTCTTTGTTCCTAGGCATGAAGGCTTCCTCCTCAATTTGGAAATGATCTGTTGGACTTGGATAGAACGTAACATCTCACATTCCATCTGAAATGAAGGCATCGGGGTGATAATGGCATGGCTCAAGTAGTTTTGCAAGTTGTATAGTCATTGGGGTTCCTTTTCTGGTTCCAGTAGTGATTCTAGGCTCTAGGTGAAGGGAGCAAGTTGTATATTGTATAGTCATTTACTGAGCAAATGAAAAGCATTTAGTGTCAAGCTTTGTCTATATATAAATTTATTTTGTGTATAATTCTATCTCTTTCAAATGATCATAATCATGAGATTTAATTTTTTTCATTTGTTGCATTGTTATGGTGTGTGTAATTTTTCATTTAATGCTTCCTAATCCTATTATGCCCAGGAATGCAAAATTTCTATTAGTCTAGAATCATATTAAATAATTAAGGATTCACATCATTGTAATTGGTGGGCGGATTATAGTGTCGTAGACAGTCATAGAACACCTCCATATATATTACATAAACATCAATAGCATATAAAATCATAAGAGTATTAAGAATGAAAATATTAAACACCGCAATAGATTATTAGATAGGAATACAATTATACAACATAATTAGTAAAACATCAAGACAACAAACCAGTCCCTTATCTTAGGGCATAGAGTCACTTACAATTCAAGACAACCTGATAATAAACTTCAATAAGATTCATTTGCAGATAAATAGGAATGAAATTATGAATAATGCCATTACATACAGTTACACAACCCAGATTCATATGTAAACTGAAAAACCCTTGACCATTCAATTCACAGTGAAAACATAAATTCAACATAAAGACAATTATGTGAAGATCGAATTACTCAAACTGCAAATGATATTGATATTATATTCATAATGATATCAGAAAGTAAATTCACAATGCGATTCATTTATGCACTTATCAAATTCTTCAATAGTTGAGCTATTATAACTATATTAATAGAAGAGTTTTCAAGTTCAACATCATTGATCAATAAAAGTGGCAACCTCAACCTGAGGATTCAACAAGCTTAGGATTACTATGAGGAATCTTGGGTAGCAACCTCAACCTGAGATTTCTTCTTTGGCTTTAGCATGGCTTGCCACCTATCCACCTCTTTGTCTGTTGACCAACTAAATGCCTTTACCTCTTCCAACTTTGCAACTGAATCTGCCCATCTGGCATCTATAACTGCCCTGGACTCAACAATAAACTTTGCATGGTCAACCTCAACCTTGAACAGTGAATCAAGCAGACCGTTAAGGAAATCAGCATCAACTTGTTCATTTACATGCTTGATTATTTCTTCTTGATCCAAAATCAAATCAAATTCACTGGTCCAATTAGAAACTGATTTCAAATCTCCATTACTACCATAAATTGAAGGTACCAATTTACTATAACCTTTCCCAAATGTCTGCAATTTTTTATTTATAAGCACATCCTTCCCTGTGAAAAATGCATAAGCTGCATTCATTACCTCCACCATGTCTTTAGTGTCACTGATCTTGGGAGGGAACTCGTCACTATACATCATTGCAGTATCTAGCTTATCCATTAATCAGCTTCTTCCTGACCAAACATTGAACAAAGGTCCAAGAAAAGTGATAGCCTCAGAGGATGTTTTGCTTGCGTCTTTCAAAGAAATGTGCATATCATGCACAACCATCAATTTGTCTTTCAATACACTAATCCTGTGTTTCAGAATTCCTGACACAACAGAGATAGCCTTATCATTTTGTTCCTTTTCAAGCTTTTCAATTTTCCCTGTGTATTCCTCCATTTTTGCTATCACATCAGCTTGTATTTCTTGTACTTGTTCTGTAATTTGTATTGGAGGGGGCTCATTTGCAATTTTTTCTTTCAACTCCACTAACTCTTCCTCCAGAGCACCCTTCTTCATCAGTGTCTCTTCATATTTTTTAGATAATGCAATCAATTGGGTATATGTTTTTGTGTATCTTCTTGACAAATCCTCTGTTTTTGATAAATTCATGAAAGAAACTTGAGTAAAAAATGAGGCAATCTTCGTGTCAGTTGTGTTCTACAAGTTCCAAATCATTCTATCAGCTTTCTTTTCTACTTGGATATTTAGAAGGTGGGGATTTTGAGTGGAAGGGGCCAAAGACCAAGCAGCAACTGTCTTTGACTTAGGATTAAATCTTGATCCTCTTATTACATTTCCAATTTCAAATTCAGTTCTAAACATTGGGTCCTGTTACTTCCTAATCTAATCAATAATAAAAATAGACTGGATATCCCAGTCAGGCATCATAATCATACTAGTACTCTTTATCAATTGTCTTGCCTGTTCCACAGATATTTCCTCCCTGTCAGGATCATATTCCTGCAGTGCCTTGATGATCTCCTCTTTCTTTTCTTCATTTGCTTCCTCTATGAACAAATTTTGTTTTAATTGATTTTGTTTCAACCTTGTCAAAAAACTTTTAAATTCATTTGACTTAATAAAGTCATCATCTTTCATGAACTCATTTGACAACATCACACGCTCATCAAAGCCTTAAGCAAGGGCTTCATTTGTTTTTCCTTGTTCTTCATTCTTCCTTGCTTCTCTAAGATGTGTCCTTATTTGATGAAAGTAGTGTCCTTGTTCTGTAACAATTGTTGTAGCAGGGTCTCTCCTCACAATTGTACTGACCTCAGTGGTTTTTTGTTTCTTTGCAGCTGGCACTCAAGTAGATTGAACTTCATCCCCACTCTGTACATCATCAGCAGACACACTAAGTGACCTCTTTCCATGTGAAGAATGTCCATCTTGGGGGTCTTGCTGCTGAGCAGTCACTTTTGGAATTTGAGGCATTTGTTCCATCAGAGTTTCATATAAACTCATCATTTTGTTAATCCTCTCCAGGTATGGGCTATTAGGGCAAAAACCTGAGAAACTAGGGTCAGTAGCCAACAATTCTGCTTCAACTCTCATCAAATTTTTCCATTTTCTTCTCCTTTCTTGTACTTCATCTTTTCTCAGCAAATTTCTAACCACGTCTTCATCATCCAATGGTTCATGGTCCTTTATTGTGGCCCAAGGTGTCATTTTTGGCATTGCAACTTTAATAAATTGTTTCGGATCACAAAATCTAGACGCAGCATTAACCAACCTATACTGTTTAAGGAAATTGTTTACTTCATCAAAGGAACTCCTACCAATGGTAAAATCATACGCAACCCAAATCCTAGGAAGAAAAGAACCCTTCATGTGTTTATCAAGCTATTCTTTTTCAACTAGGGTCAATTGCCAGATAAACTCCATAAAAGCAATCCTAATTGGAACAAATTTTGGTAAAATATGGGGAGGCTGAGGACACCCATAGACTCTCATCACAGTAAAGTTATCAAAAAAAAAAAAGTCCCCCCAGTTATGTGAAATAGGCCAGTTTGGAACATACTAGTAAGGTCTCAAAACTCTCCTAACATTAATTTACAATCGTTCCCTATTTATTCCTAGTATTTCCATAATTGGTGAAACAATCCAATTTTCAAAGAAAAGGAAAGAAGAATGGGGAGAACTACTCTCCCAAACCTGGGTCCATCTTTGTATTGGCACAAAGACACCGAATTCTTCTTTGAAAAGCTCCAATTCTTTATCCACGAACTCAACATTATAGAACAAGATTAAATGCATCAGCAATGAATAATGCTTGAATGTAGGGCTGGGTGCACCACTCTGAATTTCAACTAGAGCATTATGAATGTGTTCAACCACATAGCCCACATAATCATAATCTTTGTTAACATCTAGGTGTTGAATGTCCATAGCCATCATCAGTAATTTAGCTGACACTATTGAATCTCCATCAAAACCCAACACTCTACATAATCCATAGATTGTACAATGCATATAATGGTGGAAAGGTGTGATGTCAAATGGTGGTTCGATACTCTCTGGAATTATAAACGGCTTCTTATTCACCCTAGGCATGTATCTGGGCATTGCATGGTTCTTGATAACACCTTTGTATTTGTCATAATCCTCTGCAATCTGCTCCAAATCTATATATGTACATGCAGCACCAGTAGTCTAGAAAGCTTCAACAAAGCTAGCTCTGTTAATTGAAACTAGGGCAGACTAGTTCTTTCTTCTGATTACCCTAGATACTGGGCAATAGCGTTTGCCCAACTCTTTGATCAAATCCACATCAACATACACATCTAGCACAATTAACTTTGCCATATTTAAATCCCAAGGGTTTGACATCGGGACACCCTTAACCCTATTTTTCCAGAAATAATGAAACAAAGTAGAACCAGTCATATTAAGTGTGGTAGGGTTTCTGCATTAGCTCCATAAATCTCTCCATGCCAAATGATTTGTATTGAAAGCAACGAAAGTCCCTGACATCAAATCTACAAATTCATCTTTGTATTTCTTAACCATTGTTTCCTCAGTGGCACTAGCATTGGCCTTGGAACCTCCAGGTCCACCTGCTCCACTTGTCATGGCCTTGGGCTTGGGCTTGGAACCTCTAGCACAACTCATCGCCTGGCTCATTTTAGCTGCAGGAGAAAAACTTAACCAATTTTCTGAAATTTTCTCACACCCAACACTCTGAATTCTCCAACGTTGTTGCAGAGCTCAATTTATTGGATTACCTCGAAGATAGAATGCATTAATGCAATTATACAAAACCTCAGCTCGATCATGCAATTTATAGTATTTACGATTTGAATTTTTGGGCGTTGTCACTTCTCTCAAGTCTCAAGTCTCATTAATTGCCACACTTGCATGAACTAGCTAGTAGCTACTATGGCATAATGACATTAATTCAAACTTCAAACTCAAGTACTCGAGCGAAATTTGAATTCATGCCCTTCTATTTGATTGGCAATTGGCATTCAAAACTTTTACAGAACCTGGCAAACAAGTCCACGTGTTAGCGATTTAGCGACAATGCTACCAAATCCTCTTAATCGCAAGCTCGCAACCCCTTTTACGAATCCTCAAATAATCTCGCGAGTGAGCAACAACCGTTGATCTAACAAAACAACTTATTTCATCACAAGCTCGCAACTAGAAACTTAACTTGACTTAAACCCTTGCGATCCCGCGACAACAAGACACTTAACCGCCTTCGCATGCTCGCAACACTTTTTGACTTAAGACTTACAAACCCGCGAGCATGCGATGACCACAAAATCATACCAAAAATTACTTGTCACCAGATCACAACTTAAAATGCTAAACAACTTCAAAACCTACGAGCAAGCGACTTAACTACATCGCATGATCGCAAATTAAAATGACTTAATTGCGAACACCTCGTGACATTGTGATAACATAAAATCACACCCAATCTCAACCTCACAACATAAAATGGTATTTGGGCACCGTCACTTCGCTCAAGTGACCAAGTCTCATTAACTGCCACACTTGCATGAACTAGCTAGTGCGACATTAATTCAATTAAATTGATAGAATGCATTAATGCAATTGTACAAATGTCAAAATCTCGGCTCGATCGTGTGAAAACTTTTACAGAACCTGACAAACAAGTCCATGTGTCAATCCCCATCTTTAGTTGCACACTCTCAACCAGTTATAACAATTAGGAAAGGAATTAGCGAGTTAGCGACAATGCTACCAAATCCTCTTAATCGCAAGCTCGCAACCCCTTTTATGAATCCTCATAGAATCTCGCGAGTGAGCGACAGTCGTTGATCTAACAAAATAAATTATTTCATCGCAAGCTCGCAACTCGAAACTTAACTTGACTTAAACCCTTGCGATCCCACGATAACAAGGCACTTAACCACCATCGCATGCTTGCAACACTTTTTGACTTAAGACTTACAAACCCGCGAGCATGCAATGACCACAAAATCAGACCAAAACTTACCTGTCGCCAGATCGCAATTTAAAATGCTAAACAACTTCAAAACCTGCGAGCAAGCGGTGAAACCAACTAAGCTGCGATACCAACTACATCGCATGATCGCAAATTAAAATGACTTAACCATGAACACCTCGCGATCGTGCGACAACATAAAATCACACCCAGTCGCAACCTCGCAACATAAAATGGTCAAGTGCAAAACATCTTGTGAGCTAGCAACAACTAAAATATCCCAGTAGTCGCAAGCTTGCGACTTAAACTGACTTGATGATAAAGGACCTGCGAGCTAGCGATAACCATTAAACATGTCTGACCAACTGTTTGACCACACTTGATGTTAACATGGACAAATAAATAGAGGACAACTTAGATTTTCAACGCACGACAACTTTGGTTTACTAGCCAACTAAGACAAAAAACAAACACAAAACCGTAATCGCCATGAACATCATTTTAAGCATTTAATGTAGAACAGTAGAAAGGTAACAAAGTTACAAAGGTTCTAGCAGTGACAGTTATGCAATATGAATAATTTTATGGATCTTGTGACACAAATTTGTTGCATTTCATGTTCAACATGTTACATAATGTGGAACCAAATACCAATTTACTAATAATTCAATTGTTTAGTAATAATTCAAATTCACAATGAAAAATATGAAATAAGTATCCGTTCTACTTCTGATTGACAAATTCAAGGAATACAATATCAAAAATCATCAATGACAATTATAGTATTGCAATTTTGCAAATTGAAATTGTAATATGACTCAAGAATTGTAGTATAATTATAAATACCTATAAATTGACTGCTAATTCACTTCAGTGATTCAGTCTGACTGTCTAAGGCTTCTATCCCAAATGGACTCAAGATCCGGAAATTGACTGGTACTAACAAGTTCATCTTCATTCTGAGTCAGGTATTCAAAAATGTCTTTGTCTTCATGCTGACTCTAAGTCTGTGATCCATCATATTTATTTGTCTCAGCACTAGCACTAGCAGTAGCACCACCAACTTTTAAAGTGTTGCACACCCCTTGTCTATCACGCATGGAATTCTAGATTGCCAATGCCCTATCATATGGAAAATCTCTAACATTATACTGGGTTACAAACAACCTCAAGCAAGTTTCCAAATTCTTATCTAATTTGTTTTTGATCTTTGATTTCAAAAGCCCTAATGCACTGAAAACTCTCTCATCTTCCACCGACCCCAATTGTTAGGCCCAATATAGAAAGCTAATGTACTAAGAGGGGAGGGGTGAATCAGTACTCCAAAACTTTTCCTTTGTAATAACCTTACTGTTATGCATAAATAGAATAGTGTAGTAACATAAAATAAAACTATAATCAACAGATAATAGTCATACATGATTCACTCCATAACACATATATTTTGGTCACGCAGAAACTCTTGGTTAGAGAGAAAAACTGCGGTAGGGATGGCACCCACAACTTCACTACTGCAATAATAAAGAATGCTCAGTTAGAGCTACATTTAGCTATTTTTGATAGCTTACCCTGTTAGGAGTATTAAGATCAGTTAGATCTACCTTACTAAAGGATTTGTACAACACTATATAAGTGTAGCACCTGGTTAAAGGATTTACAATTTATAGACTTAGTTAGAGTCTTTTACCCTGTTAAAGGTTTCTCTTACAACTTCAAAATATTACAATATAATCATTACAAATATCTGCAACTTTACATCTGAAATGTTAAAGAAGATTCTATGTGCTCTGAATAAGATTACCTAGCTTGTAGCATACCTCGGTAACCCATAATGAAACTCGGTAAACCCTTCTGTTTACTCTATTCTTTGACTGTTCACTAATAACCTTCTCGGTGACCTCTCTGTGTCTCTGTAACAGTCTTCCTTCATGTATACACACTACTATCTCATTGCATCTCTTATCACATCATATCATGTCTTATGTCTAACCCTAGAATCATGTTGTATATATAGATCTCTTACAGCAGTGATTTGATTCATTGCTTCGATCTTACAAAAAGATTCTTCGATTAAACAAAATATCTCATAGGTTAGATTGATCTTATAATCATGCACAATCTCCTAGTGCAATTTCCAATGCAAAAAATGGTTAGATGTGCCTCGATCTTGTAACACATTTTCATGTACATGTCTAGGTTCAATGTATCTAGTAAGACATTTCACTTGGTGAATATCAACTCGGTGAGTTAACTTTACCACTTGGTAGCCATGAACCTTTACTCGGTAAACAACTTGGTGAATACTGTGTTCTGTGACTGCTTTCTTCAGTAACCGACTAGACTATTCATACCAACTTCTCTGTGTGTACCGACTGCATGATTCGATAATACTAACCAACTAGAATATAGTATGACTTTGGATATGAAACTAATGGCAATTTGATAAGTAGTAACACCCAATATCATTGTTTGACATAAATCAACAAGTTTCAAATATTCTGGTATTGCAATACGCAATGCTTCAATTTGATCTATCCTTTTCCAAAGCCTTGTGATTGATCCAAGTTCAAATGGATTCTCTAAGTTAACCAACTACTGTTTCATAACCAATGCAAACTGTTTACATTGTTTTCTAAGATGATCTGAATTTAAAATTCCTTCTATTGGCTGTCCATTGCAATATGCATCTTTTGAAAATGTCAATATCAATTCCTCTAGTTTTTTATGATACATCTTTGCGTTATTTGGATTATCTCCAATTGAATGCCAAAATTGAGGATACACACAACCCATGGCTTCAAGTATTTCTTCTCAAGGGAATCTTTCTCAAATCTCAGTTGAAAGTTCATATGCTATAGACTTCAAATTATCACTAACAGATTTAACAATCCTGTCAAAATCTTCCTTTTTAACTGGTAGTGCTCTGCCTCGCTTGCCCATCTTAGATTGGCACATTGGTATCTAAAATCCTTTTACAAAGACACATAACTCATTTTTTGTATTGAAATGTAAAAAAAAATTAGCATGATTCAAATCTGTAATTATCTGCCACCTAAAAAAATTTGGGCTTCGCCCTATTAGATCTGAATATAGACCATCCAGGCTCAAGCATGTCATTTTACGTAGAGTGCTATACTCATTGATATGCATAGTTCTGTCTTGGGCTTTCTTAACAATTTTTTTCATTGAATCGAGCATGGGGAGAAGACTAGCTAAAGTTAACAGAGTCTCTATATCACTTAACTTATGTAAGAGATCAGGAGCTTTGTCTACTGTGAGGCATTACTCATACATTAGTCTCTATATCACTTAACTTATGTTAGAATGAATTAAAAGTTAAAACTAATACTATCAAGTATGAAGAAATGATTACTCACCTTTATGCCTTCTCAATTCTCTGAATTAGGAATCAGGAATGAATGCCTGGGCCTGTCTTGCAGGATTGTAACTCTGGCCCTCCGCCCTACAATGAACTTCGACTTTCCAACTCAATTTGCAAAATGCGAATTGAGACTCGAGACTCCGAGAGCTCCCAATTTACTAATCAGACACGAACAAATTGTAAGAAAGAGTGTAAGAAATAGTGTATTTATAGCAATCCATGATTGCATTTTTGGTGAATTGTGCGGGGCCTGGGCGTCGCAATTGCCAATAAACATTTAATTTAATTGCATTTTTGGCGAATTGCGTGGATGTGCAATGAACAATTAATTTAAGTGGGGCGAAATGGGTCGTCAAATGCTTATAATGTTTTATTTGATATTGGCGAATTTGGCCGACGCATGCAATGAACATGTAATTTACCATTGGCGAATTAGGTCCTGGGTACGTGGTCGTTTTACTATTGCTGGCAAATAACAAAGGTGATCTAATACCCATGTCCGAGTGATTCCAGGCAAATATTATGGGCATGCACGTCAACGATGTGTGGTCAATGGCAAAGCCAGATTCTATAGTGCATCGTTAACCCCAAAATTTCAAGCGATTTGACCATGATTTTGCCCCTGACTATTCACGTGGAATTCGCCAATTGGCAAAGATTCGCCACTAAAAAAATCTCTAGTCCATTGTAGTCTTCCATTCAACAAAACTAAAGAGAAGATAATGGCATTAAGGGATTGAGATTGGCATCCTCTACAACAGAGTAAGCAGGTAAATCACATAAGGTAAAGTTTGAAGTGTTAAAAGAGTTCAAATGCAGAAATGGAAACTCTAGTTCAAGACGGCTTCAAAAAATCTAATAAAAAACTCCAGTACTTCTATATTCAAATCTTGGACATCTTCCCTCTGAATCAACCTACCTGTCTGTTGGGTTTTTGTCCACCAACTATTAAGGACAAGCCCGTTCTTTTCACATATTTCCGCAAATACAAGACAAATAAATGTATCCCAAGTCAATGCAAAGCAACCTCTACTCCACCAATACCAGAAAATAGAGAAATAACTTTAATGCCATCAGGATAAAATGCTTTCAAGACAGATAAATGGTATGCAACTGTATCTATTTGGAATGTATTACCTAAACAGTGCAATCAATCGGTCGCACAAGAAGTTCAACGAGTGTGATATTTTTCAAATCCTAATATAATTTCTATCTCGTCAACCTCTAGAGGAGCCACCTAACCTGGCCCCACCCAAACCAAGTTCCATTCTTTGCACTTTTCAAGAATGTATTTATGTTCACTATCTTGCAGTTTCCCTCATGAATTTTCAATTATAGTACTGAGTTCTTTACGAAGGACACTACCACATTGTCTAGAGTCTATGCAATTCAATTTTTTTCTTTGATCCCATGGAGGCCAATAGTCCTTTTTCTGAGGAAGTGCTTCCTGAATAGTCATGGAGGGGAGAGGTAATGCTTTAAATCGCCCTTCTATTGGGACATTGTGTATATAACCTCTTGGTCTTTTGGAAGCTAAAAACTACTTCGAGTCCACCAACTCTAGTTCCACACTATAGATATTTTCAGATATTGTCTTTCAAATATCCTTCAATACAAAAGCATCACTCATAATAGAAAAAAGGTGGCCCTTGCAAGAACACATTGATTTCCTCCAAGTGTGGCCCAATAGGTTTCCTAGGAACTCCAAAACCAGTTAGTCCCTCCGGACATAAATTACAGACATCACATCACACACTCTAGACATTGTTTGTTTGTATTGCATACTCTCTATGTATTTATCACCCTTTAACACTTTCCTCTACTTTTCTCCAATTTCTCTCTTCTGGGCAGCTGATGAGCTTGTTTCCATGTCATTCAGGATAATGCTTGCTTGCTTTCTTTTACAAAATTTACTTGCACACAACTCTTCAACTTGTATCTTTTGCTTCTGCACAGATATAAATTATAATTCAGGCTCAGATGATTAAATAAAATAAGCATTTGTAAAGAAAAGATTTAGTCATTGGATGTTACATATTATCTGATGGAAAGATTCTAGATCCAATTCTTGGAGAAAGGAAACATCATTGATAATATTTTTTTCAAATAAGACTAAATCAAATAAATTAGAAATGTTTTATGTAACTTTTAAAAGTAGAACTCATTCAATGCTTTCATGCACCGATGACCAAACCATTGGACCCACAACATCTGATGTCATCGGAATTCCGACGACAACTAAAGAAACATCCGACAAGGATGTTATATGTTCAACGACACTTCCTTGTCGGACAGTCGTTGATGCATGGTAGTGGGGGAGCGTCAGATTTCCGACCGTAATCCGATTTTTTATCAGAGGAGCAATCATAGCATTCATCAAAAGAGTTCATGGTGTTGTCTGAATTTTGACATTCAATGGCATCATCGGGAAGCCCGACGATGAGTTTTCGACGGCTATATTTGTCGGCAATTCGATGAAAAGTAGTCGGACTTCCGACGATAGGCCGTTGGAAATTAGCCCCAAATGTAATAGTGCCATTAGCATTTGGAGTTGGCTAATATGGTGTTGAGAATCCATTGCATGAGACTCAATGTCTGTATTCTAATTAGCTATTGGGTGTGTACTTGAGTCTGCAAGAAAAGGTTTTCTCTCAGCCAACTTCCTTAGAATTAGAGTGTTGTGTTTGAAGTCACTTTGGATCTTATGTGTTTGTTGTGTCTTCATCTGGGAAACTAAAACTAAAACTATGAAATTGGAAAGCAATCAAAACATCAAAAAACTCAGTGGTCAAAAACTTTATCTCTATCAGAAACGTGTCCCCGCTTGGTCTTATGTCATACGAGTCTTCTGGTTTGTCATACTACCCCTTGAGAATTGTCGTTTGATAGCTATTAAATTGTCATCCTGGTCTCTGAAGATTGTCGTCTAGTCTTATTAAACCTGTCATACGAGTCATCCTAATTTTTAAACATTTGTCATCTAGTCAGCTTCAAATTATCGTTTGGGTATAGGCAACAACTCGTATGAGTATCTGTCTGTTTCATCTGGAAGTTACTAAATTGTCGTCTGGGTCATTATATTTTGTTGTATGAACCTCTGATTCTATCAGTCCAGAAGCCCATCTTTTTGCTTACTTTTCCGGATCTGTCATACTTGCCTAATCAGTCTGCAATGAGCGTATATCTGGTCATTTTAATCTTGAGCATAAACAATCTTGATAGTGTACCCCTGTTGTTGTGTTACACGACTTTTTTGATTATATCTCAGCTAGTTCAATCAAACCCTCATAAATCTGATCAATATGATCTTCTTAGATCACGTCTTACATAGGATTGATCGTTCCTGAAACCAACTCCTCAATCATTACCTCAAACGAACAACTAGCTCTGATTTAATCTTGACATTTGTGTCACTCCTAGCTCTCGGTCATGTTGATTGTAAATTCCTGTTTGAACCAGAAGCTCTTCTAAAAATTGAAACAAAAGTAAGAAGCCCATGGTTACCTTGGCCCAACAAATTCAAGATTTCAAGAGAGAAATATATGACATTCAAGCCCAACAAAAAGATTGAATGACACCTCTTGAGATAAAATTTAATGATATCAAGAACACCAGACTTCAAGAAATGCTAAAACGATTATATAAGATGGAACATAAAGTAATTGAAAATCAAAAGTCAAATCTCATACAAGATCACAAGACATCTTCACCAAGACAAAAATACATGTATCCCCTAGCTAGACAGTTTACACCTTTGGGGCAATCTATTGAGTCGGCTTTGGAAGAGCTTCTTGAGCACAATCTTATCATATTGCCTAACAAGACCACATGGAGATGTAAAATTTTGAGTAATTATTGTGCATATCATAGGCATAAAAAACATAAGACTTCAATGTGTATGGAATTAAAACATAAAATTCAAGACCTCCTTGATGATGGTGTTATTCAAATTGAAAATCCTAATAATTCACATAAGGAGAAACCAGATATCATTACCAAGCATGATCAAAATTATGAACCCGTGTCTAGCATGTTGTCCATTTAGAGGAATTGATTATGTGTTGCATTGATATTTTGTCATTGATGTCAACACTAGCTATTTTGGTTTCTTTATCGGCATCCTTTTAGTCCCGATAAGCTGTTTGGTTTCTGGTTGGATTGGATCTGGCATGATCCGGTATGCTCCAGTATGTTTGGGTTATGGAATTGGATTATTCATGCTCATGTTGAGTCAGTTGGTTTTGATATGGTGATCAGATGCTATCATGTATGCTAGTAAGCTTGGTTTGTTGTTCTGGCGAGGCTTTCACCAACAGAGCTTTGTTGAAGATCTTTGATGTTCTGCATAAGTGGTGTTGGTGCAGCTTCTAGTAGAGATTCAAGATGCTAATGGTGATCATGTTTGAGACTTGGTTGATTGGGATCATTGCTTTAGCATGTGTGGGCCTATATTGCGTCACGGTTTATCTAGGTTATGGATCGACTTAATGTAACATGTGGATTGGAGCTCTCGATGTGTTTCCGAGATGTATTATGGGTTGGATATTATTTGTTTGGTCTTTGGCCAACATGTTTTTTAATTATGTAATTGTTTTATTGTCTAGTGGTTGACCTTATTGTTTATGGTCGAGCGTTTGTATATATATGATTTAAGATCTCATTGTAGATCATATGTGAGGATGTAATGAGCGAATAATGTAATAATCATTCAAGAAAAGGATTTGGTTGATCATTGGTGATCGAGTTGGGTTTATGTAAGAGGATTTATTCCTTTGGTATTGAGCTTAACCAGAACTATACTCAGGCATAGGAGATGTTATATTTGCAGTTCATTCATTTCTCTGGATTGTAGTCTAGATTTCTATGTAGTTAGTGAGACTCCTTTTGTGATGATCAGTGCATTCTAGGTTGTTGGCCTTCCTGCAAGTGCAGGCCCCTCAATTGCAATTCACATACTTACTGCAGAAGTATTATCTGACTATGGGTAGGCTTCCCATTGTGGTATTTCTCTTTACTGGGTTTTCCACGTATAAATCTTGGTGTCATGTGGATGGTATTTATTCTCTCTTTTTTGTTTATGCTTAATTGGTTTATCTGCTATTTTATTATTTTTTTTATGCATTCCGGTATTGATCTTTTGGGTTCTGGTATTAAATTTTTAATTGCCTAAGGTTTTGGTAATTTCAGACAACTAATTCACCCTCCCCCCCAATCAGTTGTCTTCCAGTTATTTGAACTGTCTAACAATTGGTATCAAAGCTTTGATCCTCTCTGTAGAATCTTAACTGATTGAGGAAGATCTTATGGCGACTAATAGTTCAAGTTCATCTAGTTCATCTGGAGCTATCTTTCAGAGAGATATTCCTAGGCTTGATGGAACAAATTATAGAGTATGGAAGATTCAGATGGAGACTCATCTGAGATGTCTTGGCAAGGAGATTTGGGAAATCAAAGAGAATGGTGTTATACCTTATAATCCAGCATCTGGAAATCCTCCTTTGATAGACTTGGATAAGGAGCTTGAGAATGATTGTAGAACAAGAGAAGCCCTCTTGTGTGCACTTTCTGATAAACAAATTATGGGATTAATTGACAAATCATCTGCAAAGTCTATATGGGACAAGTTGGAGACTCTTAATGAAGGTGACCCTACTGTGAAGATTGCTAAACTTGATGGTTACCAGGTGAGATATGAAAACTTGAAGAGGAAAGAAGAGGAAAGGATTACTGCATTCATGGAAAGGGTAAATGAGATTGTTATGGGAATTCAATGTTGTGAAGGAACTCTAAGTGAAGATAAAATAGTTTCTAAAGTTCTGAGAGTTTTATCATTGCCTTACAAGATGAAGGCTACTGCAATTAATGAATTGAGAACAATGGCTAATACTTCTGTCAATAGAGATACCTTAGTTGGGAAATTATCTTCTTTTGAGCTTGAAGAATTTGGACCTTTTGGAGCTATGAAGTTTGAACCTACTTTTCATGCATCTATAATATCAACTGGAAAGAAATATTGGAAAGCTTTATATGCAAAGGAATTGGATGATATGAAGAGAGAAGATGATGAATTTGAACAACTTGAAGCTCTATTTTCTAGAAGAGTACCTAAAGGACCGGTAGGAAGTAAGTATGAAGGAAAAACAACTTTTGAATGTTTTGCATGTAATAAGATAGGTCATTTTGCATCTAGATGTCTTGAAAGGAATTCAAGATTTGAAGAGAGAGCTAGAAGATCCTTTAAACCTAACCCTGGATATCAAAACAAGTATAAGTACAAGAAAACTAGAGATAAATCATGATACATAGTGGATGAGGAAGGTATGACTGATTCTGATGATGAACCGACACCTGACTCTGCTAGTGGTTCCAGCAATGGAAAGGAATGGGTGTTCCGGTCTATCAAGGAAGATGTTCCGACACTGGAAGAGAATGTAAGGCACTTGATGCTAAAATTAAAGATAAGGATGAATGGGTAATTGACAGTGGATGTTCACATCATATGACTAGAGATAAAAAAGAAGTTTCTATCGTTGCAAGAATTTGATGGCAGTTTGGTTAGATTTGGAGATGACAAAGCATGTATGATCAAGGGAAAAAGAACCATATCATTGGCTGGTAAGCACAATACTAATAATGTTTATTATGTTGAAGGTTTGAGGCATAATCTTTTGAGTGTAGGACAATTGGTGGACAAGGAATTTCAATTACAGTTCAAGGATGGAAAATAGAAAAACATTAATAGATCTGGTTTGGAGATTGCAACCGGTACTCAGACAAAAGGTAATATATTTCATTTGAATTCCGGTGAGAAGACATGTTTAATTGCACAAATTGATGAGAGTTGGCTATGGCATAAAAGGCCATGTCATGGGAATTTTGATTGCATTGTTAAGATCAGCTCAACTAAGGCAGTTAAAGATATACCTAAGATTGTGAAGCCCTATAATATGGTATGTAAAGAATGTCAAATGGGAAAATAGGTCAGAACCTCTTTTAGGAGTATACATGACAAATATAATGATGTTGTTGATCTTATTCATACTGATTTGTGTGGCCCTACTAGAGTTAAAAGTTTTCAAGGTGATAGATATTTCATGCTAATCATTGATGATTATTCTAGAATGGGTTACTTTTGCAAGGGAGAAATATGAGGCTTTTGAAAATTTTAAAACCTTTAAAGCTAAAGCTGAGATAGAGATGAGATTGAAGATTAAATGTTTGAGGTCAGATCATGGTGGATAATTCACATCCGGTGAGTTTAATAACTTTTGTAAGAAGCATGGTATAAGGAGACAATTTCTGCTCCCCGGACACCTCAACAAAATGGAGTTGTGGAAAGGAAGAATGAAACTATCTTGGATGCTACTAGAACAATGATGATGGAAGCTAGTCTACCTAATATTTATTGGAGAGAAGAAGTGAGCACATCGATTTATACATTCAACAAAGTACATATCAAAGGAGAAACCAGTAAGACACCTTATGAATTATGGTTTGGCAATACACCTACAGTTAAGTATTTCAGAATCTTTGGTAGTAAATATTATATCAGGAGAGATGATATCATTGGAAAATTTGATCCTAGATGTGATGAAGGGATATTTCTTGGTTATTATAATGAAAGAAAAGTATATAGATGTTATAACAAAATATTGCAGAGAATTGTGGAGAGTTCTAATGTGAAGGTGGATGAGCTGAATAGAAGTCAAATCAGAATTTATGAGCAAGAACTGACAATGGAAATGATCATATTTGAACCAGTAACACCTTTACCATAACATATTGTTGAAACAGTTACTCCGAAAATATCAGAAAATTCAACAGTAACTGAAGAACCGAGAAGAGGAATAGAGATTCAGAAGACTCCTAGGTATGTGAGATTGAATCATTCAGAAGATCAGATCATTGGGGTTAAGAATAATTGAGTGATGAAAAGAAGAAGACTGGAAACTAATGAGGTATGTTTAATTTCTCAAGTTGAACCGGTATTAGTAATTGAAGCATGTAAAGATGAATGTTGGTTGAAAGCTATGGAAGAAGAATTAGATCATATTGAGAAGAATAACACATGGACTTTAGTTCCCCAGCCTAAAAATAAGAATGTTATTAGAACTAAATGGGTGTTTAGAAATAAGTTAAATAAAGATGGACAAGTTGTAAGGAATAAAGCTAGATTGGTTTGTAAAGGATATTCTCAGAAGGAAGGAACTCATTATGGTGAAACTTTTGCACCTATAGCTAGGATTGAAGCTGTAAGATTATTTCTTGCATATGTTGCATATAAGAACTACAAGGTTTATCAGATGGATGTTAAGTGTTTTTTTTTTAATGGGAAACTTGATGAGGAAGTTTATATTGAGCAACCTGATCGTTTTTCACTTTCAGATGATAAAAACATGGTTTGCAAGTTAAGGAAATCTTTATATGGATTGAAACAAACACCTAGAGCTTGGTATGCAAGGTTGGATAAATATCTTTTGAAGCTTGGTTTCACTAAGGGTAATGCTAACAACAATCTATATTATAAGGTCACTGATGATGATATACTAATTATTGAAGTATTTATTGATGACATTATTTTTGGAGGTGAAGATAAGTTGTACATGGAATTTTCTAAGAATATGGAGAAAGAATTTGAAATGTCTATGATTGGGGAAATGAAATTTTTCTTAGGTTTGCAGATTACTCAGACTGATAAAGGTATTTTCATCTATCAAACTAAGTATGCTAGGGAATTGTTGAAGAAATTTGGCATGGAAGACTCTAAACCGGTAAGTACTCCTATGGTTACAAGTGAGAAAATGACAAGGAAAGATGTTTTTGCACCGGTGAATCCTACTAGATACAAGTCTATGATTGGAGGTCTACTTTATTTGACTCAAACTAGGCCTGACATAATGAATGTTGTTTATATTGTATCAAGATATCAGAGTGATCCTAGAGAAAATCATGAGAGTGTAGTGAAAAGGAATTTTAGATATTTGCAAGGTACATCTGAATATGGTTTGTGGTACCCTAAGGATGATGACTTCACTTTATGTGCATATACAAATGTTGATTGGGCAGGAGGTGTTATTGGCAGGAAAAGTACTTCTGGTGGAGCTTTCTTTCTTGGAAAGAAGTTGGTTTCATGGATCAGGAAGAAACAATCATGTACTTCTTTATCTACTGCTGAAGCTGAGTATGTTGTTGTTGCTACTAACTACACACAATTTTTATGGATGAAGCAAATGTTGAAGGATATCAAAGTGCATTGCATTGGACCGGTAGTTATTCACTATGATAACTCTGTTGCTATTGACATATCAAAGAATCCGGTATTTCACTCTAAGACAAAGCACATATCTATCAACTATAACTTTTTGAAGGAGAAGGTGGAAGAAAATGAAGTTAGACTGGTTTATATGAACACTAAAGAGGAGATTGCAGATATTTTCACTAAACCTTTTCCTAAAGAATCATTTGAGTACCTCAGAGACAGATTAGGGGTTTTTGCCCCTCCGACAGAGAACTAATTGATGCTTTTTGGCATCAGTCCAATATGTATTATCAGAGATATTATTCTTTCTGGATTGATGTGGGGATGATACTGCTCAGCGGGAGTAGTTATCTTTGTAATTCAGTGGTTTATATTTTTGCTTTGATATTTTTGTTAGATTTATGGAATTGATGTCAAAGGGGGATAGATATATGTGAAAAGAAGATCTTTACAGATATATCATTCACAAGGAGAGTTTGGTCTTTGTTTCAGAACTTCATTTCTATATCTTTGTGTGGGAGATTGTTGGTTGTCTTCCATTAGGGGAGACTTGTTTGGCATTTCTTGGCACTTGGATTTTTTTAACATCTAGTGTTTCCATCAATGCCAAAGGGGGAGATTGTTAGCCATTTAGAGAAATTGATTATGTGCTGTATTGATGTCAACACTAGCCATTTTGGTTGATTTACCAGTATCCTTTTGGTCCTGGTAAGATTTTTGGTTTCTGGTTGGATTGGATCCGACATGATCCAGTATGCTCCAGTATGTTTGGGTTATGGAATTGTCTTATTCATTCTCATGTTCAGTTAGTTGGTTTTGATATGGTGATCGGATGCTATCATGTATGCTACTATGCTTGGTTTATTGTTTTGGCGAGTGTTTCATCGGCAGAGCTTTGTTGAAGATCTTTGATGTTATGCATAAGTAGTGTTGGTGCGACTTCTAGTAGAGATTCAGGATGTTGATGGTGATCATGTTCGAGACTTGGTTGATTGGGATCATTACTTTAGCGTGTGTGGACCTATATTGGGTTCTGTTTTATCTAGGTTATGGAGTGGCTTAATGTAACGTGTGGATTGGACCTCTTGATGGGTTTCCAGGATGTATTATGGGTTGGATATTATTTGTTTAGTCTCTGGCCGACATGTTTTTTAATTATGTAATTGTTTTATTGTCTGGTGACTGACCTTATTGTTTATGGTCGAGGGTTTGTATATATATGATGTAAGATCTCATTGTAGATCATATGTGAGGATGTAATGAGCTAATAATGTAATAATCATTCAGGCAGAGGATTTGGTTGATCATTGGTGATCGAGTTGGGTTTATGTAAGAGGATTTAGTCCTCTGGTATTGAGCTTAACTGGGACTATACTCAGGCATAGGAGATGCTATCTTTGTAGTTCATTTATTTCTACTGATTGTAGTCTAGATTTCTATATAGTTAGTGAGACTCCTTTTGTGATGAGCACTGCGCTCTAGGCTGTTGGCCTTCCTGCAAGTGAACGCCCCTCAATTGCAATTCACATACTTACTACAGAATTATTAGCTAACTATGGGTAGGTTTCCCATTGTGGTTTTTCCCTTTACCAGTTTTTCCACATACAAATCTTGGTGCCATGTGGATGGTATTTATTCTCTGATTGTTGTTTATGCTTAATTGGTTTATCTGCTATTTTGGTATTTGGTTTATGCATTCCGGTATTAATATTTTGGCTTTTGGTATTAAAGTTTAATTGCTTAAGGTTCTGGTAATTTGAGACAATAGATACAACCCCTCCCCCCCCTCTTTCAGTTGTCTTCTGGTTATTTGAATTGTCTAACATAGCAATGGCCCAAATGTAGCCTCCATCTCTTCCATGATGCCTCCATCTCTTAAGGCTTCTCAACAACAATCCATACCATATCCCTCAAATAATGAACCTAATGATGAAACTTCTCATGTTGACCCTCAAGGGCTATCTCAAGGGTCATTCCATCTAATGGTTGAAAAAGATCCTATCTCACTAGAATCCCATGATGATCCCATTATAACTTTCCATTTCTTCGAAGATGATCTCCTTCCATATCAAGAGCAAAGCATCCTTCCAAATCCTATTCCTAATCGACTTTCTGAGCAAGATCATGATGCCTCTTCCACCTTTTCAAATGATCCTATTCAAAATAAGGAATCAAACACCATTCCTACTCTATCCAATGGTCCTCTTCCATGTCAAGATCAAAGTATCCCTTCATCTCCTTATCATAATCCTCCATGTTCACCTCAAGGATCCATCATGCCTACAAAGCCCTCTCATGATCCTATCATTCCTTGCATACCTCATAATGGACTTGCGTCTTCTTCCCAAAGCAAAGTGTATCCTACAAGTCATCATATTTATAAAGGCAATGGGGTAGACCTTCACAAGTAAAAATCCCTTCGTGTTAAAGACAATATTAAGGGACATGGCCTTAGTGACATTCCTCAAGATGTTGGTATCCCTACTAAACCAAAATCCAAATATACTCCTTCCCCTTCATCCCTTCCATCCATTTTAGGACCCTATATCCCTCCATCCCTTATGCAGGATCAACAAAGGCATACATCTTCGTGCACCTTCAATCCATCTAAAAGGATACAAAGGCCCACTAAGAAAAAGAAAGCAAAATCAAAAGTTATATGGGTTCCTAAGGCACTTTTAGAAGCAATGCGTTCCAAGGAACTACAAAAGCATGAAAATCAAAAACCATGTGGATCCCTAAGCAACTCCTTGAAGCACAATAGTCTAAATAAAAATCCAAATCAACATCCAAAATTGTTGTTCCTCCATCCAAACCTTCCAAATCTATTCCTCCATCACCTCCTTCACCCATTTTTGATCCTTCTATCCCAAAATCCTTGGCTTTGCCTCCATCCAAATCTCAAAATTTGAGATCCATTTTTCCTCCATCACTGCACCATCCCTCGAGATGTGTGCCAATGTTGATCCCACCAACATTTCCATTCACTCATGCACCAACCTTTCAATATCTGATCTATTATCCAACACCTGTTTTTCACTCTTCCATCCCTGTTATCCAATCCTTTGCATAAGACTTTACCCCAGTTTCATCATAAAATCCAAAAACTAAGGAAATCAACATTGGAAATGCTAAACATGTACACTTAACTGAGTCCTTATATCCTTTTGGAAAAGACATCTTTATCCGACTATTAAAACAAAGACCAATGAACTACCTACACAAAACTCCCTAGCCCTATGAACAACATGCACCTTAAACGATATCATATCTAAGGGTTGGGTTAGTTTAGGTTTTTCTATTTGCATTGCATATCATTTTATTCAAAGCACTACATCACATATAGTTTTTTTTTTAAATGCATCGCATTCACAAAATTTATGTATTTTCATATAGCAACATTAATAAAAAAAGGCAATTGTCCAATTTTATCATTTGTTTGCATTCAATACAAACAAGGGTCATCTTCTTTCTTGGATATTCAGACATGTAGTCTTTGAGATCCTAAGGTCATTCATTTTCAAAATCACTCTATGATGACACTTTTCTTATGGTTGGGTAGTGATTTCACTATTTGAGACTTGTTAACCCAAAATCTATCAATTGCTATATCTCAAACATATTAACAAAATCTCTAATTCATTCTAGACACCTAGTTGATCATATGACTAGTGAAAAATCTAACATTCTACTTCAGCACCACTGTAATTGTCACACCCAAGTAGGTTTCATTACTTAAAAGTCAAGGCAAGACAATAAAAAAATAAAAAAAGTGCTATGCCAAATATTCATCTCAAGGCAAAAGAGAAATGATATATAACTGAAATATTACGCATACACGTATGACAAAAAGCTTGACTATAGGTGTTGGCAAATGCACACTCCAATGAGATATTGTAGGTGATTGAAGGTTTTGTCATTGATGGCAACCTTGCAATCCTATGACACCGGTGTTGGTATTTTGATATGGTTTTGTCATTGATGTCAACACCTACTAAACACTTATCAACTCTGGCATTTTGGAGTATCAACAACATTCACCGGCAAGCAAGTGACTTATGCACAATCACCGGTATCTAGTACACCGGCAAGATAAAATTATCACCGACACTTGGAATGATATAGAAAACACTTGGTTATGTCAAAGACATCGTGTGGACACTTTGTCTTGGAGTTTTGTTTATTGGTATATTAGCATTTGCATATTTGTTGTTACTAGCAAATAGGTCCAAGTTACATCGACAGGTTTATCTTTTCCAGATCAGCATGACATGCTATGGAGATGACTTATTATTGTTGTAAATGCATTAAGCCGACATATTGAATCGGTTCTTGCATCAGGTATTAATTGATATGTAAATTAATTTTATTGTAATATCTTGTAGAGCCAACCTACTAAAATTGGTCCTAGGTTATGGTATAAATGCAAGATCTTATTTGTAATATCGAGTGTGGAATGCGAAAAAGGATTGTGTGAAGGTATATGCGAGAATAAGCAGAGCTATACACGCAGACATCATTTGAAGATTGAAGGAGAGTTTTTGAGAAGACAATCAGAACTACATCGGTACTGAATTTAGCATATAAAGATGCTATTTTGAGCAGTACATTCTTATTGGATTTAACCATCCAACTGTAGTCAGTGTGACTCCCATTTTGTGATTGAGCAATGAGCTCTAGGCGCTTGGCCTTTTTGCATGTGTAGACCCCATTTTATATACACTTGCTATCTGCAGTAGTATCATCTTATTGTGGGTAAGGTTTCCCACAGTGGTTTTTCCCCTTACAGGGTTTCCACATACAAATATTGGTGTTATGTGTTGTGGATGACTTTGTCTTTTTGTTTCATGCATTAATCCTTACTAGTATTGCAATTAACTATTAAAACTGTCTACCGACATATTAGACTGGTTTAACAGTTTTAAGCATTAAGTTGGTTAAGTTGTTTTTGGTTTGAATTTATTAGACAACTAATTCACCCCCCCCCCCCCTCTCAGTTGTCTCAGGGACCTAACAATTGGTATCAGAGCCTAGTCCTCTTTTGCATAAGTTTAATAGCTTGAGGAGATCCAATGTCTACTAACTATTTCAAGAAGGAAAGTCCTAAACTTGATGGAACCAACTATGGCATATGGAAGATCAGAATGGAGACACATTTAAATTGCATTGGAAAGGACTTCTGAGATGTTACAAAGAATGGTTATACTTCTCCTACTCAAACTCAGCCCAATCCACCCAACTTGACTAAAGATGAGGAAAATGATTGCAAAACAAGAGATGCACTTTTGAGCGCATTATCAGATCAACAAATCATGGGACTATTAGATAGGTCTACTGCTAAAGCTATTTGGGATCATTTGGAAACACTGAATGAAAGATATTCCACAGTCAAAATTGCAAAACTTGAAAGCTTTTGGGTCAGGTATGAACATCTGAAAATGGAAGAAGATGAAAGGATTTCTACTTTAATGGAAAGAGTAAATGAGATTGTTTTGGGTATTAAATGTTGTGGAGGAACCTTAAGTGAGGATGAAATTGTTTCAAAAGTTTTAAGAGGATTGCCACCGGCATATAAAATGAAGGTTACTGCTATAAATGAGTTAAGAACAATGCCTAATACATCAGTAACTGGGGATACATTGATTGGAAAAAATTTTGCTTTTGAAATTGAAGAATTTGGTCTTGTTGCTACTATAAAGAGAGATTTAGCCTTTAAAGCATCAACATCATCTGCACCATCATTTGATAAATCAGATTGGAAAGCCTTTTATGCAAGAGAACTTGAAGAAAGCAAGAAAGAAAATGAAGAACTTGAAGAACTTGAAGCACTATTTGCAAGGAAAATGCCTAAAGGTCCAGTTGGAAGTAAGTATGAAGGTAAAGCACTCTTTAAATGTTTTAATTGCAATAAGATTGGTCATATGGCTTCAAGATGCCCTGATAGACATGCTAGACTAAGAGAAGAAGCTAGAAGAACATGCAAGCCTAACCCTGAATATCAGAGATACAGATTTAAGAAGAATAAAGACAAATCTTGTTACATTGCTGATGAAGGAGTGACTGATGATTTTGATGAGGATCTGACGGACAATGGATGGGTTTTTGTTGCTATAACAGAAGATCAACTGACACCTACTACTCAACCGATAGAGCGGGCCTTGGCAGCTAAAGTTGAAGTAAAGGATGAGTGGACCATTGATTCAGGATGCTCACATCATATGATATGAGACAAAGGTAAATTCTTGAACTTTCAAGAATACAATGGAGGCTTAGTGAGATTTGGAGATGACAAAACTTGTTTGATCAAAGGTAAGGGTACAATATCTCTTGATGGTAAGCATAACACTGACATTGTTTACTATGTTGAAGGATTAAAGCATAATCTTTTGAGTTTTGGTCAATTAGTTGAGAAAGGATTTCAATTACAATTCAAAAATGGAAAATGCAAAATCATGAATAGAACTAGTTTGGAAATTGCAACCGGTATCAGACTAGAGGTAATATCTTTCATTTGAATAACAGTGAAAAGACATGCTTAATTGCACATATTGATGAAAGTTGGCTATGGCATAAGAGACTCTGTCATGTAAACTTTGATTGCATGGTGAAAATCAGCACTACTAAGGCAGTTAGAGATTTACCTAAAATTGTCAAACCTCACAATACAGTATGTAAGGAATGTCAATTTGGAAAATAAGTTAGAGCTAGTTTCAAAAGTATTCCAGAAAAATCTAATAATGCTCTTGATTTAATTCATACCAATTTATGTGGTCTAGCTAGAACTAAAAGCTTACAAGGTGATAGATATTTCATGCTAATCATTGATGACTATTCTAGAATGTGTTGGGTTACTTTTCTCAGAGAAAAATCAGAAGCACTTGGAAAGTTCAAACTGTTCAAAGAAATGATAGAAAATGAAACTGGTAAGAAAATCAAATGTCTAAGATCAGATCAAGGAGGAGAATTTACATCTAAGGAATTTAATACATTCTGTGAAGTAAATGGAATCAGAAGACAACTATCAGCACCTCGGACACCATAGCAGAATGAAGTTGTTGAAAGGAAAAACAAAACTATCTTAGATGCAACAAGAAGTATGTTATCAGAAGAAAACCTACCACGTGTATATTGGTGAGAGGCAGTCAGTACAACGGTCTATACATTCAACAAAGTTCACATCAAAGGTGAAACCGGTAAGACCCCTCATGAACTATGGTTTGGTATTACTCCTACTCT
Organism: Cryptomeria japonica; assembly: GCF_030272615.1. NCBI lineage: Eukaryota > Viridiplantae > Streptophyta > Pinopsida > Cupressales > Cupressaceae > Cryptomeria > Cryptomeria japonica. The sequence goes on along the minus strand of NC_081406.1, from coordinate 191,203,313 downwards.
TAAATATTTTAGAATTTTTGAAAGTAAATGTTATATCAGAAGAGATGAGTATATTGGCAAATTTGATCCTAGAAGTGATGAAGGAATATTTCTTGGCTATTCATCTAAGAGAAAGGCATATAGATGTTTTGACAAAAGACTGCAGAGAATTGTTGAAAGTACAAATGTAAAGATTGATGAACAATTCAGAGGAACTTCAAGGTATATAGACTCTGAACCAGCAATAGAAATTTTGACAAATGAACCTACTCTGAATCCATCGGTATAGAATGAAGATCCAGTTACCTCGGTATCATCTGAAAATTCCACAGTAACTGAGGAACAGCAGCAAACAAAGACACCTCGGTATGTAAGACTGAATCATTCTGAAGATCAGATAATTGGAAACAAGTTTAAAGGAGTTATGACAAGAGGAAGATTGGAAAATGAAGAGGTATGTCTTATTTCTCAAATTGAACCATCATCTGTTAATGAGGCATGTGAAGATAAATATTGGATTAAAGCTATGGAAGAAGAATTGGAACAAATTGAGAAAAACAATACTTGGACATTAGTTCCCCGGCATAAAGATAAAAATGTAATTGGAACCAAATAGGTATTCAGAAAAAAACTTAATGAAGATGGTAAGGTTATCAGAAATAAAGCAAGACTAGTGTGTAAGGGATATTCTCAGAAAGAAGGAATTGATTACAATGAAACCTTTGCACCAGTAGCTAGAATTGAGGCAATTAGATTATTTTTGGCTTTTGCAGCACATAAGAACTACAAAGTATATCAAATGGATATTAAATGTGCACTTTGGAATGGAGATCTTGAAGAAGAAGTTTACATTGAACAATCTGATGGTTTTTCTTTGACAGATAACAAAGATATGGTTTGCAGGTTAAGAAAAGCTTTGTATGGATTCAAGCAAGCTCCAAGAGCTTGGTATGCAAGATTGGATAAGTATCTTTTGAAGATTGGTTTTTCTAAAGGTAATGCAGACAACAATTTATATTATAAAGTGACTAATGATGAAATCTTGGTTATAGAAGTATTTGTTGATGATATAATCTTTGGAGGAGAAGATGGATTATGTAAAGAATTTTCTATTAAAATGCAGCAAGAATTTGAAATGTCTATGATTGGAGAAATAAAATTCTTTTTAGGATTGCAAATTTCACAGACTGATAAAGGTATATTCTTGAGTCAATCCAAGTACTTAAAGGATTTATTAAAGAAATTTGGGATGGAGAACTCTAAACCGGTAAGCACACCTATGACTACAAATGACAAACTATCACTAAGGGATGAATCTACACCTGTTAATCCAACTAGATATAAATCTATGATAGGAGGTTTACTGTATTTGACACAAACCAGACCTGATATTATGAATGTAGTATGTATTGTTTCAAGATTTTAGAGTAATCCTAGAGAAAATCATGAATTAGAAGTAAAAAGGATTTTCCGGTACTTACAAGGCACTATAAATCTTGGATTATGGTATCCTAGAGATGAAAACTTTGAATTATGTGCATACATAGATGCAAATTGGGTAGGAGATGTGGATGATAGAAAAAGCACCACCGATGGAGCATTCTTTTTTGGAAACAGACTAGTTTCTTGGTTTAGTAAGAAACAAAGTTGTACATCTTTATCAACAGCAGAATCAGAATATGTTGCAGCAACAACTAACTGTACACAGGTACTATGGCTTAAGCAAATGTTGAAAGACATAAAGATAAAATGCAAGGAACCTATTACTGTCTATTGTGATAACACTGCAACAATTGATATATCTAAGAATCTGGTATTACATTCTAAAACCAAACATGTTTCTATCAAACTGAATTTTCTAAGGGAAAATGTTGAAGCAAAGGAAATAAAACTGGTTTATGTGAATACTAAAGAGCAGATTGTAGATATCTTTACTAAACCTCTGCCTAAGGAGACTTTTGAATATCTCAGAGACCATCTTGGGGTTGTACCCCCACCGGTAGAGACTTAGGAAGTTGATGATTGTCATCAACCGGTAGAATTAACAGAGAAATATTTTACTCCGATTTTGATGGGAAGCTACTTCTCAGGGGGAGTAGTTGGTATACTAAATTGATTGGTATTTTGTATATAAACTTGGCTTAGTAATAACTTTGGCATTTGATGTCAAAAGGGGAGAGATTGGTATGGAAAAGAACAAGGAAAACACATGTTGCTCCCAGGGGGAGAGATTGTTATTTGGGAGAGATTATTACTCTCTGTATCTGTATTTTGATTTCTGGTTATGATCTCTTTTTGGAGATTGTTGGTTTTTGGTACTTGGCATTTCTGTTTTGGCACTTTGATGGTTTTTCCATCTTATGTTGCCATCAATGCCAAAGGGGGAGATTGTTGGTATTTTGATATGGTTTTGTCATTGATATCAACACCTACTAAAAACTTATCAACTCTGGCATTTTAGAGTATCAACAACATTCACCGGCAAGCAAGTGACTTATACACAATCACCGGTATCTGGTACACCGGCAAGATATAATGATCACCGACACTTGGAATGATATGGAAAACACTTGGTTATGTCGAAGACATCATGTGGACACTTTGTCTTAGAATTTTGTTTATTGGTATTGTGTGAGCTTGAATTTCATCCTTAGAATGTTACTTGTAATAAGTTAGTTTCACAAAATACAAATGGAAATGCTATAGGAAATCCAAATTCAACCAATGAAACCTCATGAAATACATATTAAAATAAAACATTATTTTACCTTCATGGATTATGTCTCATTGTGTCCTAACTCCACTGTTCCTGGTTGCAGATGGTGTGCTCTCAGACAATGCACTGTTGGCTTCCAAGATAGCATATGAAGAATGGACTGATAACTTGTAGTTAACTGATACTATGATATGCAAAATGCTACATGATTATACTAAAATGCTATATGATATATTGCTAAAATGATATTTGCCATTTGCTTCAAAACTAAAACTCACGGATGCATATAATTAGCTTGCAAAATGCACTTGAAGTCTCTTGAAGTCTAACTCTCTCTCAACTGAAGCTCTTGATTTTATAGACTTTGAGAGGATTAGATGATGTGGCTTAGATCAATGGTCCTGATCAGATCTACAGATTTGAATGGTTATGAACAAAGGTGAAGGTTGAGAGAAAGGGGGAAGGAGAAGACAAGTGTCACTCATCTCACCTTGACTGGGTTGCTGACTGAGAGAATCTAGGGATGGTTGGAAGAAATTTAGGCATGATAGGACAAGTGGACTCAAGTCCTTCCTAAGATGTAGGGGTGTTGGAGAGAATATAGGAAATGGTTATGAAATATGTGTACATACACAATTTTCATTAAGTTTGGAAGTTGGAGATAAATGATAAATTAATATTTAAGAAATATTAATTTCTTTAGCCACATGATGGATGAGTTGGCAAAGGGAAGATGAAGTGGAGATGGAGGGTGAGTTGGATAAGAAAGATTAAATAATTTAAGAAATTATTTAATATTTGAGACTATAGGATAGGAGAATAACCATTAAATATTGGATATTTAATTGTTTGGAGGAGATAATTAAATATTAGATATTTAATTAACTTGGTTAGAAGGAATAATTAATATTAGATATTTAATTAATTGGAAGAATAAGATAGATGAATTAATTAATAAAAAGACATAAAATAAATTAATCTTTTCAAATTAATTATTTAATAGAAGAATAATTATTAAATAAATATAAAATATTTATTTAATTGCTCATAGCCAATTTTTAGGTGTATACATTTTGCCCCTCTTTGAAATGATGTGAAAACAATATTGTTTCAAAGATTAAATCAAGTCTCGATAATGCCTAATGGAGATTAAATCAAGTCTCGATAATGCCTAATTAAATCAAGTCTCGATAATGCTTGATTAAATCAAGTCTCGATAAAGTCTGCAATCAAACTGAATCAATCATCAATTATCAAATCTATCAAATCAAATTGAAGCAACTTAAGCTATGAAATCATTTTTTAAAACCTATCAATCATAGTTTTCTATCAATCACTGAGTTGAATCAAAACTTTGCTAAGTTCTTGCATTAAAAACTAAATCGGTTTCTTAGAGCCAATCAAATCTATCAAATCAAATTGAATCAATCATCAATTATAAAATCTATCAAATCAATTTGAAGCAAATTAAGCTATCAAATCATTTAAAAAAAACCTATCAACCATGGTTTTCTATCAATCACTGAGTTCAATCAAAACTCTGCTAAGCTCTTGCATCAGAAACTAAATCGGTTTCTTAGAGCTACTCAATCATCAATCTATCAATCAAGCTAATCAGACCTACACAACTCAATCAAGCTACTCAAAGATAACTATCTATCAATCAAATCTCTCAATCAAATCAATCTATCCAACAACATCAATCAATCAATAAAAGCTACCTATCAATCAAATCAAATCTATCGATCAAATCAAGCTACTCAAAGCTACCTATCAATCTATCAAATCATGCAATCATGCAATCATGACTCTATTTCATTATACATGCGTATTAAACATGTTAAATCTATTCATCAAAGTGATTTTTAGCTTTTGCACTTATCAAAAATATCAAATTTAAGCAAAAGTGCTGGTCTATTAAGCATTTGCGCAAACCTACAACTAAAGCGCTATCTTTTTTATCATATGCGCTACTCAACGATGCATATGCGCTACCTTAAACAAAAGCGCTATCTTTTTGAGCATATGCGCTAATCAACCATGCATATGCGCTGCTTTATACATTTGCACTATTCTATTGGGCATAAGCGCTAACAAATTAAACATAAGCGCTATCCTAGGCATTTGCACTAACATCTTCAACATATGCGCTAACATACAAAGCATATGTGCTAACAAATTCATTTGCGCTAAACAAAATTGCATATGCGCTAAACCAAACTGCAAAAGCACTAATCTAAAATCGAAAAAATAAAAAAATTAAAAAAATTTTAAAAAAAAGAACCTAAAACATGAAATTTTGAATGAAAACTTGCAAACAAAGATCGGGATAAGATACATACCGGATAACCATACTCAGCTGGCCGTTGATATCGCCGAACTCACTCAAATCGATGACACTCCACTGAAATCACCATTTTGCCACCTCAACAAGAATATTTTCTCCAAAAGCTGACAAGGATAACAATGAAGTTAAAATTAGCCTTGGTTAATTTTATATTTACTATTTGAAGAGTAATTAATTTAAAAAATGAGGCAATTTAATTTGTTTTTTACAAATGAATTTAATTGACTAATATTTTTATCACATTATCACGAGATTAATCATTCAAACTGAAATTTTCGACAATTTCATGATCAATCTCCTAAGGGGGCACACAATCAGGATTTTCAATCTCCATCAGGCATTATCGAGACTTGATTTAATCTTTGAAACAATGTTGTTTTCACATCATTTCAAAGAGGGGCAAAATGTATACACCTAAAAATTGGCTATGAGCAATTAAATAAATATTTTATATTTATTTAATAATTATTCTTCTATTAAATAATTAATTTGAAAAGATTAATTATTTAATAGAAGAAAAATTATTAAATAAATATAAAATATTTATTTAATTTCTCATAGCCAATTTTTAGGTGTATATAGGTATATTAGCATTTGCATATTTGTTGTTACCGACAAATAGCTCCAGGTTACACCGGCAGGTTTATCTTTTCCAGATCAGCATGACACGCTATGGAGATGACTTATTATTGTTGTAAATGCATTAAGCTGACATATTGAATCGGTTATTGCATCGAGTATTAATTGATATGTAAATTAATTTTATTGTAATATCTTGTAGAGCCGAATTACTAAAATTGGTCCTAGGTTATGGTATAAATGCAAGATCTTATTTGTAAGATCAGGTGTGGAATGCGAAAAAGGATTGTGTGAAGGTATATGTGAGAATAAGCAGAGCTATACATGCAGACATCATTTGAAGATTGAAGGAGGGTTTTTGAGAAGACAATCAGAACTACACCGGTACTGAATCCAGCATATGAAGATGCTATTTTGAACAGTACATTCTTATTGGATTTAACCATCCAACTGTAGTTAGAGTGACTCACATTTTGTGATTGAGCAGTGAGCTCTAGGCACTTGGCCTTTCTGCATGTGCAGACCCCATTTGTATACACTTACTATCTGCAGTAGTATCATCTTATTGTGGGTAAGGTTTCCCACCGTGGTTTTTACCCTTACAGGGTTTCCAGGTATAAATATTGGTGTTATGTGTTGTGGATGACTTTGTCTTTTTGTTTCATGCATTAATCCTTACCGGTATTACAATTAACTGTTAAAACTATCTACCGGCATATTAGACTGGTTTACCAGTTTTAAGCATTAAGTTGGTTAAGTTGTTTTTGGTTTGAATTTATTAGACAACTGATTCATCCCCCCCCCCTCTCAGTTGTCTCCGGGACCTAACAACCGGCAAGGCAATTTACCGACACTAGAAAAGTCAGACTCTACACTGGCAGAACCACCAGCATTGGCAGTGAAAGGAAGCATACCGCCATAGAAGCCAACAAGAATTTTGTTTGTAATATATTTTGTTAATTATTGTAAAATCACTGTAAGCCGACTTGGCAAGTTGTAAAATGACTCATATATATAAGAGATCATTGTAGAACATTTTGTAATAGAAGGAAGAAAATATATAGGCGAAATAAGGCGGACCTGTTATGTGAATTATAGGTTATGGGTTTATGTATGAAGCAGAACTATAAACCGGTACTGGATCTGGCATAGTAGAAGCTATTTTGAAGCAGTACAAGACATTAGATTTATATAATCCATTTTTTAAGTCAGTGAGACTTCCCATTTTGTTATTGAGCAGTGAGCTCTAGGCACTTGGCCTTCCTGCATGTGCAGGCCCCTATTGTAACAGTAATATTCTCTTATTGGCCAGTAAGTGAATATTGTGGGTCACAAATCCCACCGAGGTTTTTCCCACACCAAGTTTCCTCGTTAAACTATTGTGTTATGGTGTGTTTTTCATGTGGTTGTTGTTATCTCTATTTATTGCATTATTTCTTATTTATCGGTATACAGTATTGATATGCTCTACATGTTTTAAGTTAAGAAAATCTTATAACCGGTTAGATACTGATTCACCCCCCCCCCTCTCAGTATCTGTGGGAATCCTAACAATTGGTATTAGAGCCTAGTCCTCTATTTTCAGAAGCCTAACAGCTTGAGGAAGATCTTGACACCGGTAGAGATGGAAAACTTGATGAAGTAATTAGAAGCAGCTCTCTCAGACTATGATGCAGAAAAATTAAAAAATATCAAACTTGAAGATGATCTAAAAGCTACACAGGATATTATTCAAGCACTTCAAGAAAATCTTACCATTTCAAGAAACAAGAGAAGAGAACTTTGTGAAAAGATGCAAAATGAGAATGATGAAAAGGAAACTCTTAGTGATTTGATGAATAAGATGAAACAAGAAAACATGACAACAAAGAATGAGATGCAGGATATGACTATGAGATTTTGTAAAGAAATTGAAGATAGAAAGAAGAATGAAGAAGACTTGACTAGAAGACTGAATGAAGCTGCACATGAAAACACAAGACTTAGTTATGAAAATGATATGTTGAAGATAGATCTGATGCATGCACAGAATGACTCAAATGAACTCATGAGACAAAAAGGTATCTTGGAAGGAGAACTAGCTGCTGCAAATCAACATAAAGAAAAATTCAAGAAAAGCTCAAAAGAACTTGGTGACTTGTTGAAGAATCAAAAACCTAATGGTGACACTAATGGTTTTGGCTTTGAAACTAGTGAAAGCTCTGGTACTGCAAACACACAAGATCAAGGCAAACCGGTAAGACAACCTATTGCTTATAAATTTAATGGCAAATGCTTTAACTGTAATAAGTATGGTCATAGAGAAAATCAATGTAGAGCTATAAATTATCAGAACACAAATACACCCACCGATCAATGTTCCAAATGCAACAAAGTTGGTCACAATTCAGAGAATTGCAGAATGAATGTAAGATGTTATCTTTTGTGGAAGATTTGGACACTTATCTAATCAATGCAGAACACAAACCGACATAGGATATGGAAAAGCTATTCAGAAAAATAATGTGACTTGTAATGCCTTTTACAAGATTGGACATATTGTAAAATTTTGTAGAAGCAAGTCCTCACTGGTAAATAACAAAGGTCCTAGTCTGAAAGGTAAAGAAAAGGTTGAAGAAGTAAAGCAGGAATTCTCCAAACAATGGATCAGGAAATCAAATCTAAATGGTGATAGGAACACTCCTCCACCAGTAGAACAGAGTAACACTCCACCGATAGAAGAGTGTAACACTCCACTGGCAGGAGCCTCTTCATCTAACTGAATAAAATTCCCTTGAGAGTTTAGCAATCAAATGTGAAACATGCTATTATTCCCTCAGTTGATGGTGAGAAGTTGTAATTACCTCTATACCGACAGATAAGTTAAGTCATTACTTAACCGACAAGCATTAAATGTGGTGGTTGGCAAAATTAACATTATAAATCAAGTGTTTTGGCTCCAATTTCATTTCACCAAGCATTCAAACATTCGAAGAGCACGAAAATTCCAGAGCAAAGACATTTCCAGCAAAGAAGAGAAGAAATTCATCAAGCAATCATCCTTAAGGAAGATAAAGGTATTTATATCCATGGCATCTTCATCTGTTCCTAAATTCATAGGAAACCCTACTGTAGTCGAAGTGATTAAATGCTCTAGACCCGTCTTCTAGTTAGTTCCTGAGATTGCCAAGAATGATGATAATGTTGGCACATTTTCTCAAATCCCCAAAGGAGTAGTTTTTGTAGAAGACCCTAGAATGTACATTCATTGTCATGTAGAACAATTAGGTGATGAGGAAATCAAGAGCATGTATAAGACTGTAATTTGTGATGATTCTGGTAATTTGTGATGATTCCGGTAATGTGAAACCTGAACACAAAATAGTCGGAACCCTAGGATTCACTGAAATTATCAGTATTCCGAAATTCTCTAAGGATGTTATAAGCAGGGTTCATGGTGAATTCTTCTAGTTGGACTCAGTTCACAAAATTACAAAAGAGGCAGTAAAAGCTGTGACAGGGTTACGTTCCACCGGTAACAGGCCTGATAAAACAAAGAAGGTCTCAAATGACCTAGTGACTAACCTAACAGGTGCAACATTTGATAAGAGATCTTTAAGAGTAAATGATGTAATCGACATCAATGTCAGATTCATTAGCATGATTTTAAGCTACAAAACCACACATGCAAATAGGTTAAACTCAGTCTCTAGCCTATTCATAAAGAGTGCCTATGATATGATTAAAGATAATGCAAAAATAGATGTGTGGGAATGGTTGAAAGATGAACTTATTGACAATCTTGGAAAGATAAAGAAAGACAGAAAGGGGACATTCAGATTTGGAAACCTACTTGTCTGTTTAATGCTACACATAACAAAACAAGTGCCCGGTATCGGTAACAGAAATCTTGGTTTTGATATACCGATAGGCAAACAATTATCTGATTTACTAAATAACATGGGTGAAAACAGAGAAAAGAATATAAATAAGTACTTTCAGGCATTGAAGGCCTGGATGAATAATAGAGTCAGATTATCACAAGCAATTGTAAATAAGTATAAGGATGAAATATGCTTTGTTATTAAGAAGGATGAGATTTGGATGGAAGCAGTTGTCCCAAGAACCATTTAGGTTACTGAAATTGGTTATGAAACTGGTGACCACATAATTGAAACATATGCAAAAGCCCTCCTGGAAGCACCCAAGGAACCTAAAGAAGAGGTATTTGGCAATGCTGAAACTATTGAAAGTCAAATCCAATCAAAGAAAAGGGTAAAGAAGGTAGAAGAAACAATTAGAAGAGGATCTAGACAAGATAAAGCTATCAAAGAAGATGTACTTAAACAAACTGGTATTACTAAAGATGAGTTAGAAACACTTCAACCGGAAACTCACCTTTCACCGGTTGCAACTTCTTCAGAAAGTGATATGCCAGCTGCATTTAAAAGAGTTGTGAGAAAAAGGGAACCTTCATTGGTATCTACACCTTCTCCTAGAAGAACCAGACATAAACAATAGGCAATAAGGCCCTCGACAAGAAAAGTAACTCCAAAGAAGAAGTTAACACCCAAGAAGAAGAGTCAACAAACCATTGCTCCAATTGAAAAACTTCTAAATGAAATTATAGAGGATGGAAAGCTAAAAAACATCAATAAATTATATGATTCATTATTAGTTGATGACAAGGAGAAAGTTGAAAATAGTGTAATTCTACACTTGGACATTTAAAAGAAATTTTTCATTTAAGTTGTAGATGAATTACCGACAGAACTATTTAAAAGACTTGAAGCTAGAAGGCAAGCTATTGTAGAGCTTGATAAGAAAATGAAAATTGAAAAACTACTTGTTGTTTATCCTGTCAACTCACCAAAAGAGATAGATGATCCGATCTTTGAGGCTAACCGGTCAGTATTTTCAATTGCACACCGGCATGTAGCACTTATGGTTGGTAGAGTGAATGAGGTAGCAGAGGAAACTGCAAATGCATGGGACATATTCCTTGTAGAGAAAGAAAAGCAGGAAGAATATGGAAACCCTAAACCCATCAAAGTATATCAGAAGGATAAGGATAAGGGAAAAGGCAAGGTTGGTGGACCACCTAGCATAAAAATAAAAGATAATCTATCCCCACCGCCTCTAGGTACTCCACCGGTAGTTACCACTGAAAATCAACCAGCTAGTGAGAGTATGGACATACCACAAGAGGACACAAATCCCAATTCTGAGGTATTATACATAGTGGACATTAACACACAAAAATTCAATATTGTGGTAGATAAGGATACAACTGGGAAAACAGATATGGGTAGTGAGCCACTGGCAACAGATGGTACATAAGGTAAACTGGCAGATGATAACACTAAGCAACAGGCAGAGAAACACGCTCCATCACAGCAACAGGTTCATACAGAGACAGTGCCACCGGGATCAGCTGAGCAATCCAAACCTTTGCTTAAAGAAATGGAAACACAAACTGACCTACCAGAGGTCACCATAAGCAACTCCCACCGGCGGGATATAGAGTGTTGGCTCTTCAAATGCAGAATTCAAATCAACTAATGTAACAAAAGTTATTTTGGATTCCATTAAGAAGATAACAGTTTGTAGCTCACAAGCATACAAGACAATAGATGATACCATTCCAATTTTAAAAATGATAGCACCTAAATGTAATGTAGATAATAAAGATTCTTTGAGTCAACTTAACACCTTGTCTAAGTATATTACTGACAACACTATGACAGTTGAACAAATAAAAGAGGAAGCATTCAAGGAGAGATTAGAGAAAGAAAAACACAAATTCTTTGAGGAAGAAATAAAGAAGTGTACAAGGCAATTTGACACACTTTTACCAGAACTGTGTAGTACATTGAAGGAATTTAAAACTTTGTACAGGGATACATGTAAAACTAACTTTTTGACAGTTGATGTAGACAAAAAGATCAGCAAGATACAGGAGGAAATAAATCAACTAGCTGATAATTTCATTAATTCATCTGATTCATTATCAGTTTTTGAGCAAAAAATAACAGGTTTTGAGGAAGAACTACTAAAGTTGGAAAGAGAGAAGGAAAGAATAAAAGCAAAGGCTAAAGATCTACAATGGAGACTTAGTCCAAAATTGGACTACCTCGCCTCCTTAAGAAAAGAAATATCTGATGCTTTGATTCAAGGATAGAAAACACCGGCAGAGAAAATGCAACACCTCACCGGTACAGTTCAGAGGACTAAGCCCACAAAAAAAGACAGCAAAAGATTCATTGAGAGCCTGAATCTAGTTTTGGTAGATCTTTTTCATATTGTAACCAACCGGTTACAAGGATGAACAGGAAACCACACTCATTGACACTTTGACAACCTTTGTCATTGATGCCAAATGGGGAGTAGTGGAATGAGAAAAACAACCAGCAAATGACTCATTAGCTCAGGGAGAGCAGACATTCTTTTGGTACTAAATTTTTGGTAAGGCAGATTCCTTTTGGATGACAGTTTTTGGATTTTTCTCATGAGTGTTGCCATCAATGCCAAAGGGGGAGATTGTTGGCAAATGCACACTCCAATGAGATATTGTAGGTGATTGAAGGTTTTGTCATTGATGGCAACCTTACAATCCTATGACACCGGCAAGGCAATTTACCGACACTAGCAAAGTCAGACTCTACACCGGCACATAGACCACTGGCACCGGTAGTGAAAGGAAGCATATCGGCACAGAAGCCAACAGGAATTTTGTTTGTAATATATTTTGTTAATTATTGTAAAATCATTGTAAGCCAACTTGGCAAGTTGTAAAATGACTCATATATATAAGAGATCATTGTAGAACATTTTGTAATAGAAGGAAGAAAATATATAGGCGAAATAAGGTAGACCTATTATGCGAATTATAGGTTAAGGGTTTATGTATGAAGCAAAACTATAAACCGGTACTAGATCTGGCATAGTAGATGCTATTTTGAAGTAGTACAAGACATTGGATTTATATAATCCTTTTTGTAAGTTAGTGAGACTTCCCATTTTGTAATTGAGTAGTGAGCTCTAGGCACTTGGCCTTACTGCATGTGCAGGCCCCTATTGTAGCAGTAATATTCTCTTATTGGCCAGTAAGTGAATATTGTGGGTCACAAATCCCATCGAGGTTTTTCCCACATCGGGTTTCCTCATTAAACTACTATGTTATGGTGTGTTTTTCATGTGGTTGTTGTTATCTCTGTTTATTGCATTATTTCTTGTTTACCGGTATACAGTATTGATATGCTCTACATGTTTTAAGTTAAGAAAATCTTATAACCGGTTAGATACTATTTCACCCCCCCCCCCCTCTCAGTATCTGTGGGAATCCTAACAATAGGAGCATGCAAGTAACTCCATCAGGACTATGGACGCCTGTTGGCAATGGAGCAATATTTGAGAAATTGTAGTCTATAACCTCTTTGGAGCTCTAAAAGCTTGTTGGCAAAGATGCTCTATTAGGGATTCTTTTGAAGTTAGGATAATCCACATAGCTAGTCATATAGGATGCTAAGGATCTTTAGTGACCACAAGAGCATAAATTAACTCATTTGCACTCACATAGGAAAAACAAGATCAAAGTTTCAAGAACCAATGGGGAAGTTTTCCGTGTTTCCATTTATAAATCCTATTCACTGAGTGTGTTAATTTGGATGTTCCAAGGGACCTTAAGGATCGATTGACCGCTTATCTATGAAATGTTTTGTACCTCCAATTCAATTGGTGTATTAAATGCTAAACAAATATAGTCATCCTTGTTCGAATAGGAAATGCATCTTCATCATGCATATTGCATTAACATGTCATATCAAAAATTCATTGTCTCCACATGCATTATGTAGATCATCGTGTCATATAGGTATGCATACTAGGGGCATTGCTAAAAAAATGCTAAAAATAAAAAAACTCAAAAAATTAAAAAAACTAAAAAATCAAAGCAAGAAAGCATAGACCGTCCATCAAACCAAATCAACAATAGAAAAACTCTCAAGGTTTGTAATCAAACTTATCACATGTCTTGTTAATCTATCTATCACACTCTATCAAACATCCACACATCTTATACAAGTAAGGGCACACTCGAAACTAGATAGATCAGTCTTATACGGGGCACTTACTCTTTGAAACCACACATTCCTGTCAATGATAGCACAAATCAAAACAATGACATAGATCAGTATGGTTGTTGGATTTTGTCCAAGTTAGTCTTATTTCCTGTACTGAAGTCTTGCATCTTTGCTTTAGCTTGTAAATTTTCTTTCAGTCACTTTTGTGACACCCTGGTTCTTCTTGGAACCCTCATGGCTTGAAACCGATCAATGTCCTAGTCTTAGGGTAATCGACTGATCAATCTAAATGTCCTCGTCAGTTTAATCAAGTCATCTGTATGTCTGTAGTCTCTAGTCACCCAATTTGAGTCGATCACCTGTCTCCTAACTACTGGAGAGTTTTACAACTAAGTGAAATAGCAAAACAAGAACAATGAAAAAAATCACTAAAACTGTTTGAGATATAATTAAAATTTTCTTTGTGTGTTATCTTTTAAATTGGCTTTCGCTTATTATACCCTCTGAGTAACTTGAGGAAGTCTATCTTGACTAAGAGGAGCAAGGACTGGGGGCATAATACTTTTCTTTGTTTTCTACTTGTAGGAGTGATTCTGATGATCTGAAAACAACTTATAAGTTGGGTGTCTGTGATTAGTGCCTTCACATCAAGGTGAAATCACCTCACATACCTTGACTCCATTTATTTGTATGCTACAGGGAGGTTGGAATCATTTCCTTGTCTATTTTGAGTAAATTTCTTTATTATGTAATCTGGATGCATACTTAATATGTCCTAGGATATGAATGATAAAAGGGTCATTGCGGACAAGATAATTAATGTTGCATGTGAAAATGAAGGAATTCTTCCTTGTCTGGTGTGTTTGCATGCAAGTAACATTCAGGTCATCCTGGCTCTTCATGCCTTGGTGCTTATGTGCGCTTGCTAGATCAAAAGGACGTGACATTTAGGACATCCTGGCTCTTTGTGCCTTGGTGCTTATGTCTATTTCCAATATTATAAAACGCTCAGTGATGATAAATAAGCATACCAAATCCAATGACTAAGTTTTAGTTTGCATTCATCCAAAATTTTGTGTATTTCAAGTGATTTCAGCATAATAACTACTTTTTCTTTCCTTTGAAGGGAGCTTGAATCTAAAACAATCATCATTTTTTTCAAACTTGCTCCAATTGACCGTCCTGAGTCCATTTTCAGGATCAAAATTGAAATCTAACGTCAATTTTCTAATCATATTCTCAAAATGTTGACCACTTGGCACTTTCATCTTCACAATAATCTTTACATCATTTTGTGCTCAAATCTTTTCCAATTCAATTCTGATCTCAAATTAATTCTCAAATAAATCTTCATGCTCAGATTATCATTGCTAAATATTTTTATCATTTCAATTGCCTAAAGTCACTATGACCTTGCCATCTTTTGATTTTGCTCCCGAGGGGGAATACTCATTACATCAACATGATCAATGATTACATCATCAAAAGTCGAGAAATTTTTCAAATCTTCATCGAAAGTCGAGCATAAAATATTTTCAATCAAAGATTATTTGAACTCCAGTCAATCTCTAGGGGCATATCAAGTTTGTCCTTATCTAAATCAAACTTCAAATCAGTGTTCAGTTTCATCGCATCAAATCAAGTTGGACATTCTGTTTCACTAATCGGTTCTTGTTCAATCAAGTTCAGAATCAGTTTTCATCTTTTCGCTCAATCTATTCTAGTTCAATAATGTTCTAGATTGATACTTGTTTCTTGATCCATCAAGTTCAAGATCGGTATCTCTCTCTTCATCGATCCTAGTTCAATCAAGTTCCAGATCGGTATCGCTTTAATCAACCTGTTCAACTTCATCACTTCAAATCAAGCTGAACATCTCCCTCTTCTTCGGTTTGTGATCCATCAAGTTTAAAATTGATATCTCTTTGACATCAACTATTCTTTGAATCAATGTGCTCCTTGCACATCAATTCAAAGAGGGGCAAATGTAATACCCTAAAAATGGTCACCTAAACCATAGGCCCCTAATCTCGACTACATCACCAAGGTCCTAACCAAAGGTAATTAAATCAATCATGAGCACCTAATTAATTAATTCTTAAATCATCAATGTCACATGGCAAATAAATCATTCTATATTAATTAAATATTTATTTAATTAATTAATCATTGCAAGTAAATCATTTTGATCAATTATTCTATTTATTTAATTAAATATCCTAGAATATTTAATTAAAAAATCAATTTGCCATTAAATCATTAAAAAAAAAAAATCTGGAAAAAGAAATCGAAAAGAAATTAAATTGAAAAATCTCTAAAAAGCAATTAAATATCAAAATTGAATAAAAATATGAAATAAATCAGTTTTTTCTAATTTTATATTAAATTTAGTTCAATTTCCTTTAAAGTTGAGAAAAGAGGGCAATCACATCAATTCACCTGGATTGTGCTTCCTCTTGGAGAATCTCTATCGTTCATCATTGATCGATCTTGACCGTTGGTCTCTCTCTGGATTTTCTATAAATTCAAGCTCTCATCTCTCATTCAAAAAAAAAACCCTAGAGATTTACTGTTATTATGTTGTTTTTGCTCTAGGTTCATTGAGATTTTGTGCATTGAGAATATTACATCTTAGTTTATTGCATATTAGTTTAATCATTTTAGCTTAACATTCATTCATCTAGCTGAATCTTGCATCCATTTAGCTCAATTTTGTGCTCATATAGATTAAATCCTTCATCCTTGTGTAGTCTAGTAACTAGTATTGCTTAGACAAATCTAAGAGCAAGTCTATACTCGCATCTTTTAGAAGGCAATAGGTTGATTTGTTATGGTTTTATATTCATGATTATATTTGTCTAACCATCCATGCAATGATTTATTGAAGTGTTTGTTCCTTACAGCTTGCAGATTACCACTTTTCACACACACAACATTAACCAATGGATCTTTAAAGATGTCTCCATAGATAATGATGCTCACCTCAATC
The DNA here is from genome assembly GCF_030272615.1 of Cryptomeria japonica. Taxonomy (NCBI): domain Eukaryota; kingdom Viridiplantae; phylum Streptophyta; class Pinopsida; order Cupressales; family Cupressaceae; genus Cryptomeria; species Cryptomeria japonica. Next base: position 191,186,643 of record NC_081406.1, on the reverse strand, counting down.
AGTTCAAGAATAAATACTTGACCGCTCATAAATGGGCTACTCAAAAATGGAATTATCAAAGTGGTGGTCTAGGGAAAGAAGAACAAGGAATCAAAATACCTATTGATCCAACTCCTAATGTTCGTCATCAAGGGCTTGGATTTGGATGTCCCTCCCATGAAACATCCAGTTCAGCTAGCCCTTCCATAAATAATGAAAATGTTTCGATCGATATTGAAGACATGCCTGAGAAGGTTGTCAAACAAGTGTACGATGATATAGATAGCTCCTCATCCTTTGGCACATCATACCTTTTTGACACATCCATCCTCCTAATTGACCTACCCCTTTGTCACCCTGAACTCATTGATTGGGGCCAAACTGTTGCACACCTAGACATGTTCCAAAATGATACAACACTCCTACAATTTTTGGGGACAACTAAGTGTGCACCGTATTATCATCCTAAGTAGAACAGAGTCTACAAGTTGGACCCTCAAGGTTATTTTGGGGAAGAAGGAACCCTTAACCATAAAAATGAAAAGAATCAAAAGATCATGATTCTTATGGTGAAAACCTTTCTAAGGCACCTATAGACCATAAAATAGTAAAACTAAAGGGTGTATCTTTTGGTGAAAACCTCTTTGAGGCACCAGAAGATGAAGATTATCCTCTTCCCCTCATTAGTGATCACGTTCCTAAAAGATCGTCAATCCTCATTGATCAAAACAAAGAGATTAATTTGGGCACAACAAAACAACCACATATCACTCATATCATCGCCTCTTTATCTGAAGATGAATTTCAAGTGTTCTCCAAGATCCTTCATAGGAGGCCCATTGACTTTGCATGGTCTTATGCAGACATGTTTGGTCTTGATCCTAAGCTAGTAGTTTATCATCTGGTAGTTGATCCAAATGTTAGACCAGTCAAACAGAAGTTGTGTAAGATGCATCCTAGAATCATACTATTGGTCAAGGTAGAGTTAGAAACCCTCCTATAGGTTAAGTTTATCCGACCAATTGATTATTTAGAATGGATCTCTAAAATGGTGTCTATCTCTAAGCTCGATGGTGCCATCAGAGTGTGCACAGATTTTAGAGATCTAAATAAATCATGTCCCAAAGATGATTTTCCACTTCCTAACATTGAAATCCTTATTGATTTAACCTCAGGACATGAAATGCTTTCCCTCATGGATGGATTCTCAAGATATAACCAGATAAAAATAACAGATGAAGATTGGCATAAGACAACATTCACTACCCCAAGGGGAACCTTCTACTACTAGTTCATGCCTTTTGGTCTCAAGAATGTAGGTGCCACATACCAATGTGCCATGATAGTGATTTTTCATGATCTCATGCATACGATACTAGAAGACTGTGTGTGTGACATACTGGGTAAGTCAAAGACGAGAAGAACATCCATATATCCTAGAACAAATCTTTGAGCGCCTGGTTAAATATAAGTTTCACCTCAATCCAAAAAAGTGTGTCTTTGGAGTTACATCAGGTAAACTCCTAGGGTTCATAGTCTCCAAGCGTGGTATCGAAGTTGACCTTAAAAAGGTCAAAACCATATTAGAGATGCCTCCTCCCAGCATATTGAGAAATCTATGTAGCCTACAAGGAAAGTTACAATCGGTTCACTGCTTCATCGCCCAACTCGCAGATAAGTGTCATCATTTTTCTCACCTTCTCAAAAAGGTACAGAATTCAAGTGGGATGTCCACTGCTAGCAAGCATTTGATAAAATAAAAGAATATCTGTCTCATGCTCTATTTTTTATGCCGCCCATTCCAAGTCATCCTTTTCTCTTGTATATCTTCGTTACTCCAATAGTTGAGGAAGCACTTCTTGCCCAACATGATGATTCGGGAAAAGAAAGACAAATCTACATCAGTTGAATGTTGGTCGGATATGATCTAAATAATTCTCCCATGGAACAGGTATGTTTAGAAGTTGTCTTTTGCTCCCAAAAGCTTAGACACTACATGTTGAGTCATACAATCAAGCTCACCTAAAAAAATGATCCTTTGATGTATTTTCTATCCAAGACAACCCTCACTAGCCGCATGGCTGAATGGGTCATGTTACTCAGTGAATTCGACATTTAATATGTAGACAAAAAAGAAATCAAAGGATGGATCATTGTTGATCAGTTGGTCGAAACACCCTTAGTTGATTCTTATACACTAGTCACTAAGTTCTCTTATGAGTATGTATGCACAATCATAACACAAGCTCCATGGAAGCTTTATTTCGATGTATCTCACACTCAGAAAGGATCAGGAGTCAGTTTCCTATTTATTACTCCTCAAGGTGATCTCATTCCTAATTCCTTCAAACTATACTTCCCATGTACCAACAATATTGCTGAATATGAAGGACTCGTCATTGGTCTCAAAACAGTTATGCAATGGAACATCATGGATATATACTCATTTATGGAGACTCACAGCTAGTTATTAGACAAGTGAATGATTAATACCAAACTAAAGATGACAAAATCCTACAATACAAGCGGATGGTTGATGATCTAAAATAGAACTTTGAGAATATCATATTTGACCAAATCCCTTGAGCACAAAAAATAGCAGTTGATGTCATGGCCACTATTGGGTCTCTTCTCACGATCAAGTTAGATAGCCCTTAATATGAGTTTTTGGTCAAACGGTTCGTTTAGCCAGCATTTGAACTTCATATACAGAAATGGTGTGTAAGATTATTGGACCCCAATCACCCTGGTATCATGACATCCATGCATATCTCCAAGATGGTACCCTTCCACCTAGCATATCCCATAATGACCATCACAACCTCATCTGCCATTATGGGCGATTTACCCTTGTAGGAGAAAATCTATATTGGTGCGACTATAATGAAATCCTCACTATATGTATAGATTCTAATGAAGCTAATCTTGCAATGAAAGAAGTGCACACCAGAACTTGCAGCGCTCATACGAGCTGATACATTCTTTCCAAACAACTCTTAAGAGTGGGATACTACTGGGCCACCATGGAACATAATTGTTGTGAATTTGTTAAGAAATGTGTGCCCTATCAGTGGCACGAAGACCTGATTCATGTTCGAGCTCAGGATTTGCAACCAATAACAACACCATGGCCTCTTACCAACAAGGTTTAGGCCCCATGTGGAAAAACCAGCACATATATGATCTCTATTCCACATTTAATATCCTTAATTCTTGGTCTACCCCATATTACCCCTAAGGAAATCACCAAGTTGAGGCAACCAATAAAACCTTACTCTGTATCGTCAAAAAGGTTGTCAATGAAACTGGTCATGACTGGAACCTCAATCTCAATCCTGCCTTTTGGACCTATCGCACCAACATCCAAACCCCCACTAGATCTACCCCATATTACCTTGTCTATGGTGCAAAAGAAATATTACCATTTGAGGTGGAATTACTATCACTACGCATATCCTCGAAAGAGTTCATTTCAGATGAAGACTATAGAGTGGAAAGACTAGCTCAACTTGATCTTCTTGACAAACAACATCAAAAAGCATATTATCATCTGCAGATCTATAATATCAGAAAAGGGTTCACCCCCGTCAAGTTGAAGTAGGAGATCTAGTCCTTTGAGAAAATCCACAGAATCAACAAGACTAAGAGAATAAAAGAAAATTTGAAGCCAATTGCCTAGGTCCCTATGTGGTAACAACAAAGTATGGTTTAGGAGCATATCAGTTATCAACTCCAAAAGGGGCTCCTCTCAATGATCCCCTCAACATCCTGCACTTGAAAAGAGTCCATGCCTAGTCCGTGGCAATGTACCTCATGTTCAAAATTAGAAAATACCAAAAAAATTTAAAAATATAAAAAAAAAAGCAAAAAGTGCAACAATAGTAAAGAAAAATAAATTTGTCCAATGGTGAAAACTTGGCAAACAAGTGCCTTGGACATGAACATATGGTGAAAACCTGGCAATGGGCACTATATGTAAAAGGGTAGTCCCATTATCCTTTAGTCCTCACATCCACCTTTTCATGCCATGGTTTCTGTTGTTACCCGCCCCCATCTGCTTCTTCGTCGCATCCACCTATTTTTTGCATGGTATCCCATGGTACCCACATTCCCTCACCTCCATTTGCTTCACCTCGCTCTTCTCTTGTCCATAGTCCTTGTGAATACCCTTCCTCGCTTGGTCTTCTATGCATAATGTCTTCTCTTGTCTTTTCCTCCTGATCCGTTTTGGTTGCTTTGTCGATTGTATATAGGTGTGCCTTCTATATAGATGTCACTGTACATATTGTGTGTGTTTGTCTTGTCATTCGATATTATATCTTATCATCCCATTCTTCTATAATTATCCTTTAGCATCTTTATCATCGCAATCCAGTCAGGTTCCTTTTGTTAATCTATCTCATTGATCATTCATCTCATCACCAGTCAACATAGGATGTATCCTTCCTCTAGTCAAACAACACCATCAATCCTCATCCATCAGTCATCCTTTGACATAAGATATCTAAGACACTTTGTGTTGGATTTGATTCTTTTGTATCTTTGTTTATCTTTTTGAGCTCCTCGGGTCCTATTTTTGCTTGGTTACCATGATCTTTTATATCATGGTGCGTTGGGAATAACAAGGCTTAGGATGTGATCTTGTCGCTTTTGGTTTTTTCTTGGTGTGTCTTTTGGATGCATTCCTTTTTGTACCCTCATGAGGTCTCGACTATCTCAAGTTACACTGGGGCATGTCTTCTACTTGTGGTTATTTTAGCACTGTTTCTTGTAGGATCTTTGTAACTCTATGTGGTGCTAGATTAGCTTGTGTGTCTGTTTATGAGTTATTCCATGCATTGGTTGTGAAATTCCACCTTGGTGACTCACATACACTTATAAATCAAAATAAGTGCTCACTACATGGTGTCCAGTTTTGCGGGTGCTCGTGCTCTATTAGGCTTCATTTGCATATTTTTGCGGCATTTACATTTTCTCCTCTTTCTGTCTGCTTCTTGTCTTCCATCCTATCCGTTAGGGTATTATATCTTTTGAGATGTCGCTCGAGTCCCTGTTTCCCATGTACCCTCTCGAGGGGGCACCCCTTCCCTCATCCTCCTTCCCTCATCCTCTATCCATTGTTAGTCCAGTTTGGGGCAATTTTTTTCCTCGATCTCTTTTCTTCGAGTCACAGGTGTCTTATTGTCTTTGCATCAATGCTATTGTAGCGCCACTGTGAAGAGGGGAAAAATGTACACTTAAATTTGACTGGATATTTTAATGAGATCAAATCTCCTAAGTTGCTTGTATTAATTAAATAATTCATATTATTCAGTTAAAATCAAGCATTCCTTTTGGCTAAATTAATTAAATGAAGCCATGCTCAATAGCCAAACTGATTAATTAATTTCTTAATTAACAAAGCCACCCCTTTTCTTCTAATCCTTGAATTAATTAATCAAATTAATTAATTCCCCTTTTCCATCCCCTTAGTTGAATTTAATTAATTCAAACATTCTATTTTGGTCACATGTCTCCTATCTTAAACTACCCTTCTAACGTAACTATTGGCAACAACAATGAAGGAAAATTGAGAGGGGGGGAGTGAATCAGTTTTCACCAGATTAAACAATTTAAGCACAATCTCAGTTCTAATCAACTGGAGGAATAATAAAGATGAACACAATAATAGCAACACACATAACACCAAGATTTTGACGTGGAAAACCCAGTTAAGGAAAAAACCATGATGGGAACCTACCCACAATAAGATGATACTCTGTAGTAATATGTGTAAATATTACACTACCTAAGCTCACTGCTCAAAATACAATGACCCAGAAGGCTCCAACCCTCAAGGAAGGTTCACTACCTTACAATAATATTCAGACTACAATCTGGTTTAGATGAACTGAGAAAATATCATCTCCTAATGCTTGATGACAGTTCAGGTTAAACTCATTGTTTGTCCTACAACACTCTCTGCTCAATATGCCATACTGAAAGATGAATTCACTTATTTGCACATACACCACTCTCTGATAATGCAGACACAACCACCATATATGAATTACATGAATATAGTTCACCTATTTATACAATTCATCAACCTTGACTACAAAGTCAACTCAAACCCTCAACACGTAATAACAAAATTACATTACACGATACATGAATAAGCCACCAAACCAATACAATGCCATAGATGACACAGCATGGACCCAAATCAAATCCATGAACACGCAACACCACCAAGAATCCCGCCAAGATCAACCACAACATGCTACACTACCGAAAATACCGCATAACATGAAGAATATAATTAGACACATAAGATCTTTAATACCATTCACAATGATCAATGCGGACCACCAAAACAAATAAGATCCAATCAGGAAACACCAACAAGAATGTTAGGACCATCCGCAATAGTTGTACCAACATCACTTAATCAAATCTTTATTGATCAACATGCTAACACTCAAGAACACTTAATAGTAGCAATTCGGACTAGAAAGATAACTTGCAGAACACCATATCATGAACATCCCAAACACTCTCCCAAATCCGCAACTTAAGATATGATCGTACCGGAGCACAACAAATCAAATACCCGACTTTGTCAACCACTGAACAAAAAAATGAAACCTCAATCCGAATCAAATGATATGATCAAATAAAATTTTGGATCACTGAAACCAATAAAGAATGAAGTAACTCTAGTTGATTCAGCATCCCAAACAGATAAACCAACCAGATCAACTCTCTGTAATCACCAGATCATCAAAACACATGAATATGTTGACATCAATGACAACAATATCAAACACTAACCCCTAGCCTAATCCTTGGGTTCTAACCAACTCTATCCTCCCAACCAACCCTATCCTATCCTAACCTAATCTCCCCTCACATGTGTGTGCACACTCATAACTCCCTAATTTCCTTAATATTAGGAAATTGAAACCAATTTTGGGTGGCCTCCTCCCAAAATGGAGGGACACATGTCCTCCCTTGTTGAGCTGGTGGAATCTCATTCCACATGGCACCCTTAGGATTGCCACTTGTCCTCCTTTAGGATAAGTGTTGCATTTTCGCAATCCGTTCCTCTCCTTCCAATTTCTATTTAAGCCCCCCTCTTTTTCAAGCAATTCATCCTCGTTATCCATAACCTCGTAATGCAACATTTCATCCATGTTTTTTAGCAACCATACCATTGTCATGTTGAATTTCATACTCATATCCCATCATCTCATACTCATATCTTGAATCGAATTCACATAATTCCGCATCATTGAGCACAATTGAGCACATGCTACGTCACGAAGTACACATCTGATTGAAGAACAATCAAATCAAAGGACATCGGTTTCATTTAATTATTATTATTTGATGTTTTCTAATTTCTTTATAACAACATTCTCAATCTTGGGGTGTTTGAGTGAATTTAGTGCTAGCTTAGATTGCTTAGTTTAGGTTTTCCATCATTCGTATTTGTGCACGATTTTCTTCACACACTATGTATAGAAAATCTATTAGGATTTCACTTAGAAAATGCTCATACGTAGGTATATGCATGTATGTATCCTCATACATACATACATACATGCATATAGTTCATAATATATTTTGTATACAAAGTGAAATGCTTGTACGAATCATCCTTGTATGTTCTAGGATTTTGAATATTTGTAGGATAATCCCATATGAATTAATACTGAAATGAATGTCTTACAATATCAAGACATACCAAATCATTGTATAAGGTGCACTAAGTGAGATCTCAATTATCAGCAAAAAGAATGAATACTTACAAGTTTTGATATTAGTCTCACATATTATAGAAATGACTTAAGCCAAGAAGTGTAGATATAGATATATATATGTATGTATGTATCTTCATATGTATGGGTTCATAAAAGTAAAATCTCTTATCTAGATGTATAAAGATAACTGTCTGGTTTCGTTTAAGTAGTGTTCAGCCTTTTTGAACGATGATGGATGTTTTAGTAAGGTGGTTGTTTTCCACTTCATCTGTAAGTATCTATGTCAATTATGTGAGCATCTTTTTGTAATTCGGCTCTGGGTTTTCTCCTTCTTCTTCCTCTCTTGCGCAGGATGTTTGTCTATGTTTGAAAGTTGGAAGCCATTTAGATTTCTCTTTGCAGCTAGCTGGAGAGAAATGATCTAACTTTGAGAAGATTTGGTCTTTGTTTCTTTTCAAGTGGCTCTATTTCCCAATAAAATGCTATGATAATGCTAGCCTATTCTTAACATTACTTATAGTCTCTGAGGATGTTGCGGATTAATTTTGAAGGTTTGGAACCATCAATTGTGTGGTTTTTTCAAGCTAACATCTCTTGGAGTGGTTGATGTAGGATAAGTCTGAAGGTTTTATGCCGGTATGGTTACGATTAGCCTTGTAAGGCCTTCCCTTTGAGGGCTCTGGAGCTCGATTATTCATTCAGATTAGGAGATCATTCTGTAACCTGCTTTTGGGAAACTAGATTCGGGCAATAAAGGGTTTTGCAGACATCATTCTTTAGGAATAAGCAGTTCTTTCTGAACTTCAAAATTTCAGAATGACTTCTCCTTGTCATATAGCTCAGCCTATTGGGATTTTCCCAAGGACTATTGTATCTTGTTCTTATTCTTGTTAAGTGTATCATTAGATTCTGATCCTCTAAAGGATCTGGGCGATACCAGAGGTTTTCTTCCTCCATTCTTTCCTATCGATACCCACACTAAATGATGTAGTCATTTTCTATAATTAATAAAAAAATTACGCTTCAACCTTTTACCAATAAAAATAAATAAATAAATGAAAAACTAAATTTATTATTAAAATATTCACATTTTATAATATAATTATATTACAACATTTTCTTAAAATAAATACAAACCAAATTATTACAAATCTTAATTAACTTAAACCCGTTATTATTACATGTCTTTTGAAATAGACATAATTACACCTCAATGCATTTCCTAAAAAATGGGATCCACCATAGACTCTAGAAAAGTTAAATGCCAATATCAATTTGTATTCAGAATGATTGATGTAAGTACATTTTTAAGGCTTTCTTTATTTTTTCAATAATGTTTTTTTATAGTGTAACTTTATTAAATAATAATAAATAATATTTATAGAATAAAATATAAAAAAGTAATTAAATAAGTGTGACTCTCTAAGGAGGATAATTTAGGAAAAAAGAAAGCTTGAAAATAAGTGTTATTCTTAAAGAAATGATTATCCACAAAAAGAACAACTCCATAGTGACAACTTTAAGGATCCTTCGAGATCTTTTCAATTACAAAATTTAAATTACTTTGGCAATTGTCAAAGGCGATATGATTTTGAATTTAATTTTATATGGGATACAACCAAATTCGATATAGATAGCAACATTTTTCTTATTTTTTAAGTGAAAACAATTTAATTAAAGAGTATACATCTACTTTAAAGTATCCTTCAATTAATTTGTTATGAATATGGAAATTAATAAAATTGAAGTGGTTCATAAAATTTGTTAATTTTATTATAAAATTTAATTTATTTCTTATTTATACGAGGATAGATTTATTTCATTTTTAAATTTACACTTTGTATGTTATTTTTTAAAATCCTATTGATGGGTAGGTTATTATTATAATTGTCTAATTTTAAAAGATGATATTTTTCTTAATAAGAAAATAATAATGATTGAGTAGTGGATTTTAGTTTTATTTTATCAAAATCTATTTTGATATCTAGTAAAATGTCTATATTTTTATAGATAATTATTTATAAAGTAGTTTTTCTATGTATTCATTAGATTTCAAATTTTTTTATGCATTGTCATAAAATAACAATATTATTTCAAGGAATAATGATATTATTAGTCTGGAGGCCTAATTATTCCATGAGTCTGGAGACGGGCCCTAAATCCCAGACCAACTCTTTGTCCCCTACTCTCAGGTTCAATAAGATGATGGTGGTGGAGGAAGTGAGCAGCATAAAGGAGGAAGAGGACAACAATCTAGCGGAATTGGGTAACAAAGTGGAGGGTATGTTTGAAAACTTGCAGGAAATCACCAACAGAATGGAGGCCATCAAGAACAAGTTGCAGGACGTCTCCAGGTTTGCTCTGAATGTTCTGCAATGCTCAGCGACCACTTTCTGTCTTTTGTAGGAAAGCACAATCAAAGGCAAAGGAAAGGAGGATGAAGACTACAGGGACCTCTTCAAATTCCTCACCAAGGAATGGGCTAGGAAACTCCTCCCCAAGAGGAGCCATGGGAAAAAGAAATAGTTGTCTTCTATGGTCTGGATCTTTGGTTTTTTGTTTGGCCCTAGTGGCCTATCGGCTTATAGTTTTAGTTTTTGGTTATGCTTGAACTTAACTATCTGTTGCCTTGCGTGGCATGCTTTTATTAAGACTTTTGTTTACCTGGTTAATATGTGTAGAATGATTAAAGTTTTTGATAGAGGAAAAGTTTAGGGGGCTATGAATTTGTTGATGCTTTGCTGACAGTTGGCTTGCCACTGTTTTTATTGTTTTGTACCTGGGTCAGCCCCCTTGTTTTGGTTTCTTTTAATATCAAAAGCAATATTATTAGTTCTTGTCAAATGAAGGAATAATTATGCATGAGATGCATTCTATTTCTTTTATTGATTTATCCAATGAGCATATAGAATTATATTTTTTGAGCAAGAACCCTATTATTTAAATTTAATTTTATATTTTAGATAATCGTTAAAATGTTGTTTATTGTCTTTCTATTGGTTGATATTGGAAATAGTTAGTGCAAAAAACAATTTTTATTTTTAAATTTGTTTTTTCGTAAATTATATGTCTTCATGCATTTGATTCATTGAATTAAATGTCAACTCTATTAATTGCTTGAATGACATGAAACTATTGCATATGTCATATATTTTGGCCTTATGTCATTTATTTTGGTCTTAGGTCATTTATTTTGGCCTTATTATGTATTATTTGATTGGTGGATTTTAGAAGTAACCATTAAAAAATAAATTGTTGTTCAATTTTAAATCTTTTTTGTTTGGTTAAGCTGTCAACCCTATTAATAATTTGAATGACAACATATACTATTATAGATATGATTTTTGAGGTGACAAAATTAATTAATTTGAAAGGTATTTCCACCTATAATCAGATATTGTAGTGTCCCTCCCTGATTCATCTTGCCTTTTTGTACATCAATAGACCATATTAATATAGCTTAGTCTACTTTTATGATGATTCGATGGTATCATACTATGTACTAACCCTATTTCATGATTATATTGGATATGATGATGATCATAATAGTGCTTGGTTGTTGTGACCATCTTTTACTGTGTTTGTAATAGGGATGATGTCATACCACTCATACATGAGCACGATATGGCATTGTGATTCCCCTTCACTTGTCTACCTATTTCATGATATAGGTTATGGTATATGTTGTTGTACATGTATTGGTGGTGACAGGTTTGTCGGTACTAGACATTGACTCCACCTGGCTTCAAGGTCTGAGCATATCTTCATCCCAATGACAAGTTAATTGGAGATGACATGAAATCCCATTCTACACTCTAGGTTTAAGTTGGTATCTTGTTAGTCTTAGTTTTGTGGTTAGAGTTGTCTTGTGGTATTTTATATTACCCTCTGATGGGTTGTCTTGAGGAGTTGCGATTATTGGTTAATTAAATTATTAATTAATTAATTGTCTTATATAGTTTATTAATAACAAAATTAAATTATTGGATGACATTGGTATTTATATATAATTGCATAATTAATTATTGAGGGTTATTATTTATTAATGTTATTTTTTGGATCATAATATTTGACATTTATAATTATGCATGAAAGATTATTTATTTATTTATTGTATTTTATATGTATGTGGAGATAGTAATGGTATTGAGTTTAAATTATATTGGACGAAATATTTTTATATCTATCGGTACATTAAATTATTTGTTTATTGCATATTTATTTATTTATTATTGGTTTATCTATTTATTGGTTATTATTTGTTTATTATTTATTTATTTATTTATATTTTTTTTTGGTTTAACATTTATTGGGCTTTTGATTTATTTATTTTAATTATTAGCCCTTTCTATTTTATTTATTGGTCAATGGGTTTATTTATTGTCTATTTTGTTTATTCTTCATACCCATTATTTATTTATTATTTATCTTACCTACCCCCTCTCATTATTGGCTGTGAGGTTGGAGATTGTAATAATATTATTTTATATTATTGTTGTTTTAATTTTCGAGATGGTTAGTAAGAAATATATTCTTTTGGATTATTTTTTATTGGGCCTTTGATTTATTGGGTTTATTTTACTAAGCCTTTATATTTTATTTATTGGTTATTATTATTTAATTTCCATTTTTCCATTTGGTTTAATTATTTACCCTACCTACCCTATTTTATTATCGGTTGAGATATTGGGGTAAGTTAAGTAATATTATTTAATATTTTCTCTTACCTCGAATTTGGGTAGGGGTTGGTATGAAATATTATATTTCTAATTATTTTTTATTGGCTAACATGTTTCATGGATTTTGAATGGAATTCTATTTATTTGGTTTTCTAAGATTGTCATGGTGTGGCCTTGGTTGGAGAAATTTTGCATTATTTGAAGATTTTGGGATTTTTGGTTTTGGAGCTTGGAGTTGGGATTGCACTTCATCAGATTGTTGTCTTTTCATAACTTCTAATACCAGGTTGGAGATCTACTTCTTTTGTTATTGAAATGGACTGTTTGTAAAAGATTGTATGCGGGGATAAGAAATTTAAGTTGTTAAATTAATTTTGTATTATGGGGACTATTGTATTTTGTGATTAACTTTTCTAGAAATGCTTGCTGTGAATTTTGGATGGATTGGTTGCTGGTGTTGTCTTGGTTAATTCAATTTATTTCATGTCTTGACTTATTTACGCCTTATTTTTGTTAAGTCCAACTTTGGCTTATGTGTTTAATTTATTTTTCGAACATGGCTAAACGTTTTAGGGTCATTTTGAGACCTTTTTGTGCTCTGTTGTATTTGTGTTATTCTACTACTTGTATGTGCTAAAGCTTTTTGTATATGCGCAACTTTATCTATTGTATGTGTATATGGTGAAAATGGATAACAACAATGATGAAAGACTAAATGAATTCAACCACAAAACCCTAGCCTAACAACAACAAAGATCCACCATAACATATGAAGATTACCTAAGACAATGCAAATCAAATGAAATCACAAAGATTATACCATCACATGTCCAATAGGGTTTTGGATCTCCATTCTTCCTATCTCCATTGATCTTGCTTGATATATTTGCTCTCAGATTTTATGTGTGCACAAGAGCTCAACAAAGAATGGAAATGTGGTTGCAAGTAGGATCGCATATGAAAGTGCAAAGCATAGTTGGGGCTGAATGCATAGTGAGTTAGGGTTTGATAATGAAGGAAGCATCTCCTTATATAGAAGCCACTATATGAAATGGAGGGGTAAGATTGAGAGGTGTAAAAGAGGTCGGCTATAATTAGAAGGCAGGCAAAGAAAATAATAAAATAATGAAAGGGGTAGGGAGTGTATGAATTAAGAGATGAATGACATGTGTCATGGGTGGAAAAGGTTAATGAATTAATTAAATAAATAAAGATTTATTTAATTAATAGAAGAATAGGGATCAATTAAATAAATAAAATATTTATTTAATTTAGGAAAATGATAATTTAAATAAATAAATGTATTTATTTAAATGAGAAATAAGGCTAGAAGAGGATAAATGAATTAATTAAATAAATAAAGATTTATTTAATTAATAGAAGAATTAGGCTAAAGTAATTAAATAAATAAAATATTTATTTAATTAGACTGGACAATTTTAGGTGTCTACAATATGTGTTGCCCTATTGGGTGTATGTGCTAGTCTGCATTGTATATGCATTGCCTTGTCTGGTATTTGTGTTGTTTAAATTAGTATATGTGTCGCAGAGTCTTGTGTATGCACGGTAGAAGTTTGTGAATGCACTGCAAAGTTGTTCATATGCACTAAATTGTTAAATAGAAGCACTATTTTTATTGGCATAAGCAGTGCACTATTTTTTATATGCGTTGAGATTGTCTACGTAGGTGCTAGACTGTTATGTTTGATGTTTTGAGTCATCTTTGCTTTCTATTCTTTTGGTTTTGCCAGTCCAGAGGCTGTCCTTTTGGCTTTTCTGAGTTTCTTGATGTTGTTCTGAGAATGAGTTATTGATTTGAGATGATTAATTACACTAATGGATTGAGTAAGATGGGAAATTCCTTGTTTTTATTCTTTGGGCTCATATTGGATGCTTTTGATAATGAGATTCTTGATCTTTGATGATTCTTGGTTTCCTATGTAAGGCTGTGATTTTGGCATATGTTGTTCATGTTCTTGGAGATTATTATTTGATGTATAACCTTGGTTATCTTGTTATGATATATTGAGAGGACATGTTTATGTGATGTGGATTATTGTCACTCTAAGGTCTAGGTGCATGCTAGGGGGAGTGGGCTTCCAAGTGATTGACTAGGTTCGTGGGGAGTAGACAACCAAGTTACCCAGGGTCTAGACCACCAGAATATCTCATTGGGAGCTTACCTTGTAATCAAGTGATAATTTAATTAATTGATTCTAGGAGGGTTTGGGTATTAGCAATTCACAATAATAAGATAAGAAATGGTTATGGTGACCCCAATGCCTTGCCCAAGGGTGGTAATTTGGGTTAGGATTAGGAAGACCTTCGTGAACCAGGTAAGCTAATATCCCTTACTCTGTCAAGGTTGAGATGGTTCCACATGGGCATTATGTATCATTATTTTTCAAATTTGTCATTTCTTCAATTATAGCAACTTTCCATGATTTTGCATCATTATACCTAATGCTTTTTCCATAGGTCTAGGTTCATCTATGTTAGTATTCAAAGAAAACACACATCTTCAATCATTAGTAGAATACCATTTAAGTGGTTTTCTATGCCTTGTAGACCATCAAACAAGTTGAGTTGGAGCTATTTCCTCCTCTTCTAAAGATTCAAAGCTAGATGAGCTCTCCTCAACTTCTTGTTTATCTACGGTTCTTGATTCAACTTTCTCAAGCATAAAAGGAAGTTGAATCATATATTATTGTTTAGTTTGTTCTAGCTACAATGTAACAAAAGGAGGGTTAGTTTCTCTAAAAATAATATTTCTACTATGTATTAACTTATGTGTAATAAGATCTCAAATCTTGTACCCATTCACACCATAACAATACCCAATGAAGATGCATTTCACAACCAATTTCTCCAACTTCGTTCATTTCTCCTTTGGCACATATGCATATGCCTCATAACCAAAAGCTCTAAGATATCTCAATGAAGGATTATGACCCGATCATGTCTCCATATGTGTTTTATCAACAAGATCTGATGTAGAAGACCTATTAGTTAGGTAGCAAGTAGTGGCAAAAACTTAAGCAAATTTTTTTATTCTAGACCAGCACCACTTAGCATACTCCTAGCCTTCTCCATCATTGTTTTGTTCATTCTATATGCAAATCCATTGTGTTGTGGAGAATACAAAGTCTTTTTTGTCTATGAATGCCACTATATTTACAAAATCTATCAAAATTATTAGAGAAAAAACACCATCGTTATCAGTCTTCGAATATTTTATTTTCGTTCTCATCTGCAACTCAACCATTTTTTTAAACTCATGAAGTCTATTGAAAAGTTCAAATTTACTCTTTAGAAAATATACCCATGTCTTTCTACTATAATCATCAATAAATGAAACATAATATGTGGATTTTACAATGGAAAGAACATCTACAGAACCAAACACATTAGAATGAAAACAGTCTAACACACCACAAGATTTATGAGAACTCAAGTAAAACTAAATGTGACTTTGTTTCCCATAAATGCAATGCTCACAGAAATCAAAATCATGATTACAACCATTCAAACCTTCAACAAGGTTTTTTATTTTTTAAGATCCTTAGACCCTTTTATCCAATGTGACCAAGTCTTTGGTTAATATAGCTTTATTTGTAGGTAACTGATTTAGAACAAAGAGAACCCCTAGGTGTACCTAAAATCCATAACTATTTGGTAAAGGTGAAACCTTTAATTCTTCTAGCAAAGTATTCAAAAAATTTCTTTTCATAGAAACATTATTACAATCAATAGACAAAAAATCCTCTGAAAAGGCAGTGACACTCTTCCCTAAAGAGGAGAAGGATATTAGAGATGAGAGATTTGGTGAGAGATGGGACTACTAGCTACAATACTATGAAGATTAAGTCCATTTGGGGTGATGTCCTGAAGGTGATTATGGTGTATGTCACTCTTGATGGGTGGTATACCAGATATTTCACCTACCATTTTGCACTCCTAAACCATTTCCAAAACAAAGTGAAAATTTCCTTTCCCTTCTTTCTTGCGAGCTCTTTAAATGCTAGCATGGCTAAACACAAGAAAGATCCTGTCAAAAACCCTGTTTTGCATGAAGGTCTTATCCTTCTTATCATTGATCATGCCAAATATTTGTCATTAGTGACTTCCTCTCCCCTTGAGATTAATATTGGCTCGGAGGATTCTCACTCTTTGGATAATGAGTACTATACTGAGACTGATGATGAAGACTTATCCCCCCTATGACCACCCCTAAAAATAAGGGGAAAGCTAGTGTTGTTAAGAGCACTAAATCTAAAAACCCTTGCAGGCCAATCTCCCCCATGTTGGTAATCTTCAGTTTGATCCTAAGCTTGTTGGTTCTTTGGTTGATAACCCTCATAGTGAAGGTAAGATTTCCTTTTCTTCTAGCGAGTCCCCTCCTGATCAAAACTTTGAGAATTGCCAGCCCTTTCCGAATTCTCTTGACCCTTCTTCGCACTTGTTGTGTTCTAACAAGGAAAATGTTACTGATGTCCTGGCTTTAGCTAGAGATGGGGCTGTGGATACCTTTAAGATATTTAAGTGTATTTTTCATGAGATTAAGGACATCCAGCTGAAAGAAAGAGTCGATAATAGAAACTTGGAGATTGTCAAAGATAAAGTTAAATAGATGGAGAATGTGCAGGTGTTAGATGAGATAAGCCACAGGTCCGAGAAGGAAAAGGCCTATGTCATTGATTGCCTTAAAACTATTATTGAGGCTTTCGATGATTTAAAGAAAGGCTATGCAGCCAGGGTGACTACAAAAGAAGACCAAATTGCAAAAGTCAAGGAATCCATCAAAGTAATTATCAAAACAAGTCATTGGGTGATTGGTGCCACTGTAGAAAGCTTCAAGAATATGATTTTCAGCCTTAAAGAGAAGTTCTATCTAAAGGATGTGGTGGATGTGGACACCAATACTAAGAAGGATATCCCCTTAGGACCCAACAAAAGGACCACAAGTACATTAAAGAGAAAGGCCACTAGACCTCCTCTTTATTTTTAGAAGCTCAAGAAGATTACCAACACTATGATTGGGATTAAAAAAGAGATGGAATGGACTATGAAATTGTTGGATTAATGTTGGTTCTTTGTTGTGTCTGTGTTGGTTCTCTGTTGGTTATTTTGTGTCTGGTTTTTTCTGCTAGTTCTTGTTTTTGTTTTTTTCTATGTTTTGTCTTTTCCCCTTTGTTGTAATGTGGATAATGTTTTATATGGGGTTGTTCAATTTTAGTGGTCTTTGTTGGCTTAACGCCTTGTTAAGTCTAGACTGATCTTTGTTTTTGTTAAATGGTTTTGGGTCCCTTCAAAACCTATTTTTGCCTTAATCAAAAACATTATGACACTCAACAGTGTAATCATCCATCTCATACAATGTGCCAAATTTGACACCTCTATAAATCACCATATCACCTCTAACCATTTTGCACACTTCATTAAAAATGACTACATGCACACCCACATCTATTAATTTTCTCATAGATAACATTCCATGCTAGTCGAAGGATATGAAACACATGATTAATCCTTTTTTTCTAACATCAAGAAACCTAATTCTAATTTTTTCATCATCAACTATATCTAAATGAGAATCATCACCCAATTACACCTTATCTCCATCAAATGAAAAGATGCACTTGATTCAATTAACCATGCTCATTACCTTTATAAGTGGCCAAAGCTATAATGAATTCATGACCATATCCCTTCTCAGACTTAGAATCAAAATCAAATTTATTCTTTTTCTTGTTTTCACTCTTTATGAAAGTGTCCAAGATTACCACAATTTTAAAAAATAACTTTGGACTTTCTAGGAGATTTGGATCACATCTGGATTTGCCCTTGGACTTAGAAATATTATGCTTCTCATTCTTCTTACCTTTTTACTTAGGTATTCCATGAACTCTTAGGGCCTCCTTGGTATTTATCAATACCTTCCTTCTCATATCTTTAGAAAGAAAATAACTCACCACATCTTTAGTCTTTAAAATAAAGTACTATTATTGGCCATAACAAGAGAATCTCACAAATCAGGTAAAGAACAAAGCAAGATCCGACATTTCTCCGCATCCATATTGACACCAACATATACCAATTGAACCATAAAAATATTGAATGCTTCCATATTATTTTCAATTCATCCACCATCTTCCATTCTAAAGGAATACAATTTCTTCCTCAAGAAAATCTTATTCACTAATGATTTGGCTTGATACATCTTACCAAATTTTTTCCATAGCTTCTTTGTAGAGTCTTAATGGACATTAATTGAAATGAAGTCTACCAAGCATAATTATCTAATTATACCCTTGGCTTTATAGTCCATAACATCATAGTATGCAACCATGATAGGACTTATAGGCCTACAAACATTCTCATCAATAACATCCCATAGATATCGATCTATTAAAAGATCCTTCATTTCAGCTTTCACATCTAAAAATTATTTTTAGAAAATTTCTCCACCTCTATTCTCCCTAATAAATTTTCCATCTAAAATTTCCTACAATAATATTACAATGTATCTTCTACATAGGCTTCCAATCAAAACTAAATTAGTTCAAAAAACCCAATAATTCACAACTGAAACCAAAGGTAATCAAGCTTTGATATCACTTGTAAGGAAGTTAGGGTACCAAAAAAACTTCTTACATTAACCTTAAGAGGAGAGGTATGGAATTTTTTTTTAGATCTTTACAACAATTACAAAAATTAAACAAGAATAACACAAATAACATCGTTCCTATAACACAATGATTTACGTATAGAAAAGCCTTTTAGGAGAAAAACATCACACTCCAAAAGTCGCCCAATATATTATTAAAAAATCAACAACAAAATACATTATCCTTGCAGAGAAATCTTTTCATAGGAGTATCACCAACCAAAGATTTAGAGGCAACTCAACAAAATAAGACTCTTACACACAACCTCCATCTCACACACCTAATATATAAGAGATACAATACATGAAACTATTAAATGATATTACAAAACCAAGAGATAAAACCACTCAAGAAGTGGATCCCAACTAATATCTAATCCAAGACACCCTATAATGTGTCAAAACACACACCAACATGTGTAACTCCCTTTCACTACTCATTTATGATCCAACACATTTTTATATTTCCCATTTGTGAAGTTCTCTATCAAGCTACAACCTACTACACTAGTTGTGGCCACTTTTAGATCCACCTGAAGCCTCTAAGGCCTTCGAAATTGACTTTGAAACCTTCAAATGAAACTTTAAGAAATGGTAACTTTGATATCTTCAAATTCAAACATAATATTGCAACAAAAAATTATTTGCATTCTTATTTAGCCAATCCATAACTTTGGGGAAAATTTTGGACCAATTTGTGTTTAAATGTAAACTTACTATAAATAGTCACCTCATGTAATTACAAGGTTGAGACACAATTATCTTGACAACTATTCTATTGGTTTTACAACACTCATTTTTTTCTTGGAAAATTTGCAAAATGTATGTCTTTCAACACCATCAAGAGATCTTCAAGAAATAACCATGATCATATTTAATACATGCATGCCTCCCATTTCTTCTTGTATCGCCTTCATAGGCTATACAATTGAAACTGTGCCCTTTACATTAGGGACCATATGCTTTTGTATGTACCATTCATGTCTTAGAGGGGCTCCTAAGTATGAAGAGGCATCTAGGAAATTTCATATGTCTAATCATATTATTTCAACACCATTAATGGTATCCTAGTTGTGTAGGAAGGTAGGTAAGGTTTTTTATTGTTTGAATAGTGAAGTTTAAAAGCTTGGCATGCCAAGAATGACAAGTCCAATATGCATGTCAAGGTGACCAAGAAAATCCTAAATTTTGGAAATTTGGATTTTGGAGGGAAAAGGTGACCCTTGAGGAAAAGAGGCTTAGAGGGGAAGAGAGGAGTGGGGAGAAAGGCATACTAGAGTTGACAAGTCTAACGGGCATGTCAAGATGACCAAGTTTAAAACTCTGAAATACAAAAATTTGGATTTTGGCAAAAAAAAGATGACCTTTGAGGAAAGGATGCATGGAGGACCAAACCTAGAATCCTAAAATTTAAGGAAAGGGGGCTTAGAGGCGAAAATAGGTGTTGGTGTAAAAGACATTCTAGAGATGACAAGTCCAGTGGGAATGCTAGTATGACCAAGTCCAAAACTCCAAGGTTTCCTAAAGCCAAATTATAAGACTTTAATCATAAAAGTACTATTCCACAAATTTTACTAAAGATATTTGATTAAAAAACACTAAAATAATACCCTTAAACAATTACTCGATATAAGAAACCCAAATATGATTTGTTAGATTGTTTATTAACAAAGAGTGATGGATTCAAATGCATGACTTTTTTAGTAGAATAAAACAAAGATGAGACACATAAAAATGAGGTGCTAATAGTGCCAAATCTCCTTGATTTAAAAAAAATAGGATTCCTAGTAGATTATGATAACCCTTCTCAGCATTTAAACAATATAAATCCTTGTTCAAATATAAGGACATGATATTATTTGTGTCAAGGCAATTGAGAACCACAAGAGATATGCATGTTGGCATTAAACACCTAAATGCTACCATTAATCATAAAAGTGTCATTCAACAAATTTTACTAAAGATATTTGGTGAAAAAATATTGAAATAATGTCCTCAAATAATTACTCAATATAGGAGACCCAACTAGAGATTTCTTAGATTGGTTATCAGCAAAGGGTGAATAGATTCAAGTGCATGAATTTTTTAGTAGAACAAAGCAAAGATGAGAAATAAAAATGAGGTGCCAAAAAAGACAACTCTCCTTGATTTAAAAAAAATAGGATTCCTCTATATGATGACAACCCTTCTAAACATTTTGACAATATGAAACATTATTCAAATATAATTACATGATATTAGTTGTGTCAAGGTAACCAAGAGCCACAAGAGTTATGCATGTTGGTATTAATCTCCTAAATTTTGCAATCAACTAGGAACCTCTCCTATTTAAACAAGGAATTCTCTTGTGAAACTCTTGCCATGTTTTTTACTTGTCCAACTAATGTTAGAAAAGAAAACACAAAATATGATATTGGGTTACCACTGCTGGAATGATTTGATACCGAGAGAAACTGAGAGGGGGGGGTGAATCAGTTTTCTCACAAGTATAGCAGTTAATGCAAATTGTAAGATTAATACATGAGCACAACAAAATGAAAGATAAAGCATGAAAGAATAATATATATTACACCAATATTTTGACGTGGAAAACCCAGTAAAGGGAAAAACAATGGTGGGAAACCCCTACCCACAATCAAATAATACTTCCTATAGCAGTATGTGAAATAATTACAATGGGGATTGCACTTGCAATCAGGCCAAAAGCCTAGAGCTCACTGCTCATCACAAAAGAGAAGTCTCATTGACTTACAAAACATCAGACTACAATCCAAAGAAAATGAACTGTGAAAGTAGCATCCATTAATGCTTGATACAGTTTCGGTTAAGCACAGATGTTTGCCCTGCAATACCAAATCCTTTTGATTGCTTCACTCAAAGATATGACATCATTCACACATAAACCTTTCTCTCATAATAAAAACATAACCATCAATCCCAAAAACCATCTCTCCATGAATAAGTTACCTATAAATATAGTGATGAGATTATAAGGCATTGAGAGGGGGGGGGGTTTGAATCAGTACAAGTAAAAGCAATACAAATCTGATTATCAATTTTACCAACTTCAAACTCAATAGGCATATAAGAAATAACACCAAGTATGCAATCACCACATAAAGCATAAACCACATAACACAAGAGTTTATACGTGGAAAACCCAAATGCAAAAAACCACGATGGGAGTTAGTATCCACAAGATCCATTATCTGTAGTATAGAGATCTGACGAGTTAAGGTCTACAACACCCAGTTAGAAGTGTCTAAGCCCCTTTAAGAGCTATACAATAAGGCCTATGAGGACCAGCCCTATTAGAAGCTACCCAAGTTACTGGGATTTGCAAACACAAGTTAATGTGTCACCTAGTTAGAGGATTTAATGATCAAACCTATTAGGATCCAACTGCACCATGTTAGGAGTGACCTTGTGAGAGGATTTTCTTGCTGCAACTATTAGGGAGACAACAAGTTCAAGTGATCTCAATATAACACCATTAGTGTCTAATAATATCTGCTTCAGAACATTCCATCATCACATATACTTCATCTCAGAACTCCTTTGATCACCGCACAATCAAAAATATAAAATTCGCTAATGATTTTTCTCACATTCAAGCTCATACACATTCCCAACTTCATACCTCATCACATATTATAAAATCATCATTAGGTCAGCTAGAACCTTGCAACAATTCCCTAGGTTCAATGTATCTAGACAATCTTGCAATGTACGCCTTATTTATGTCGGTCACCAACATAACAAATCCAATTCTACATCGTTTTACCGATCTGAGTGATTTTCATCACTACCGGTTGAGTCTCTAACAATTATCCTATTCTGCCAATCAAATCTCATTTACCTGATCAAATATGCACATGCGGTTACAAACATATCTTCATCTGATAGTCTTCAATGCTGCTGCAAAACTGCATTATCTCATTCTTCATGAATTTCACGTACCGATTGTCAGAATGTAACACTGTCAGTATTTTACCAGTTGAAGTCGTAATTACCGGTTCTAATAAAAACTATCTTTGTTAACCGGTTAAGCTTTGTCGGTTGAACAGTAGGGTTTAGATGACTTAAAGAAACAAAGTTTCCATCAATGACAATATACAACATAGTCATCGTACAAAAATATAGCCTCTTCACAAAACAAACATGTATCGGTTGCAACACATTATCGGTTCAGATCAAATGATCAAATGCCAACATATAGATCATCAACCTTAATGATAAGGTCGACTAAACCCTATACCCAAAAACCCATAATTACAAAAATTACATCACACGGTATTACCGGACCAATATTATGATTTACATTACATAGCATAGACCTAATTCAAATATCCAAACAATTATATCCATCAGAAATTCTGCTAAGACTAAAATCCAAGACATTTCACCAACCGGTAGAAACCCTCAATGCAATAACACAGAAAGTCTAACCGGATCCAAATAGGACCACCTAAATAGCATACTAGCCAATGCAAAGTCTTTAAACAGTCAGGAAACAATCAAGAAGCACCTTCAGCATAATAGAAAGTGATTCTATAAGCCAAACCAAAATCATCTGATCAAAACATCAAATATCGCTAACCAGTAAAGCTAACTGGTGCCAAGAAATATCAACCGGAAACATAAGTGATAGTTACCAGAGCACCAAATCATGAACCAATGGAATATGGAAAGCATATAACCATCTTGAATAAGCATCCAAAACTGCATCCAAGGATCTGATCATACTGGATCAGAATCGTAGCCAAAACCAAGATGAACACCAAGACTAACTGGGATAGGTCCAACTGGGATAGTAGAACCATATCCAACCGGGATACAGTGTTGACATCAATGACAACACTTAACCAAATCCATCATAAGACAACAACCACCTCTACTAAAAAGTAACCAACCTCAAGTGATCGATAAATCCAAGGTCTCTATAGTCGAGTCATGATGACATTGGATAATTCGGTGGTTTGACGTAGTTGTACTTGTATAAGGGGCTTGCTAGTTTGATTTTCCAATTTACCTACAAAAGTTAAGAAACTAAACTAAAATTAAACTAACTAGAGGAGAAAAAAGAGAAAAAGAGAGAGGGAAATGCAAGAAAGATGATGAATGATTAACATCAATTAAATCCAACAATACCAAGTAAATATGGAAGGTATTAGAGTATATTAACATGCAAATTATCACTTTAACACATGAATGAAGTTAAAATTAGATGTATAAACATCAATATCAACCACCATATACATGCATAAAATAAAGTGATGCAAACATGGTTCTCTATAGATTTAGGATGTTAAATTAGATAAAAGAATATTAAATATCACATCTATGAATGAAAACAACATTGAGAAACAAAAAATCATATTGAAAAGCATAATTTCTCCTTCGAATGAGGAAAGTTATTCAATATATTTTTCATATTGAATGCTTGATTTTTATCTAATCAATGTTATTTCCAGCTACATTAACATAAAAATGCAGTTGAAAAACTAAAATGGAATGACCATCAATCAAGTTTCAGAATTTTTTGAACTTCTAACTCCTAAATCCAAATTCCTAATTTTATAGGCTATATAGTTTATTTTATATTCTAGGTTGTTCAATATCACTTCTAGTGCTTGCTTGTTGCATAGCTTTTTTCAATATCTACAATTTAAAGAAGGGGGTCCCAATTGCTTCTTTAATAAAAAAATTTAGCCTCCAAAAGTTGGACTTACACAAAAAAGAGGTATAAGGAAGAGTTACATTTAACTTATAATGCATTGTACAACACAACATAATTCATCTTTCAATGGAGATAATGAAGCCAAAATGGAATGGTCATGTTAGTGAGCGTATCATAACCCTCCTTTTGGACCTTAATAAAAACTTGATATTATTATTCTGTGCCTCGAATGTGGTATCAGCCTGCAAGAGGGGAAAACAATTCAAACACACACATGAAACATTGCATTAGAGATTATAAATCTAAACAAAACAAAGTTAAATGAATTGAAAATCTTTAAAATCGTTCCATGTTCCTCTATCTCCAAGGATCTTCAAGATTCAAGGTGGCTCTCAGCTTGGAAGAGCACTTGATTATTTAAGATGACAACTTAAAGAACGAGATTTAAATGATTCTAAGATCTAAATGGAATGCAACCAAGATCTTAGTGAATGATAAGATGAGATTAAGATGAAATGCAAGATGCAAGACTAAATGCTCAAGATGATGAAGATATGAAACTAGGTTAATTCCAAATTGAAGATTAAATGCTACTAGATGAGTTAATTAATCTAGAAAAGGATATGCATTTAAGCTAAATGAAACTAAAATGCTATGAGATGAATGCTTGATGTTGGAAGATAACAAAGAGAGCTCCTTTACCTACAAAATGACTATAATTTTGATGCACAAAAGACTTGATTTTTTTAAGAAGGAATGGGCTCTATTTATAGGGAAAATAGAGAAATGGATGGTTGAGATTGAGTAATCTCAACAAGGGCTAGGATTGAAAGTTATCAATCCATGTGAGGGATTCAATCCAATCCTAAGTTGACAAACGTCACCTTGAGAGGGCTTGAGAGGAGATGTAAGAAGCATTAAATGCTTGAGGAGACATGAAGGTTAGCTTAGGAGGTAAGGGTTAAGGTTAGGTTAGGGTTATCCAATGGATAAAGCTTTTACCCAAGGGGTAAACTCTTGTGCAAGGGTTAATAGGATAACTAGGGTCAAAGCCATGAGTGCTTGATGAGACCCTTGGGTTAGCTGAGGGTTAAGTTAGAGATAAAGTCTCTAACCATGTGGGAAGGTTGAGTTAACCATTAATGTCTAGGAAGACTTTGAGGGTTAACTTGTTGAAGACATAAAGCCTTTAATGCATTTCAAAGACATTGGAAGCTTTGAGAAGTGACTTCTCTTTGCTTAGGATGAATTAGGCTAAATTGGAAGTGTTTATAAGAATCTAGAAGGGGTTTAAGAGGCAAGTGGGAGATGTTCAACAAATGAGGAAGACTAATGTGGGCATAGCACATGCATGCCCCACACGTCCACCGAATGTTGAAGAAATGAGGAAGACTAATGTGGGCATAGCGCGTACATGCCCCACACATCCATCAAATGTTGAACAAATGAGGAAGACTAATGTGGGCATAGCACGTACATGCCCCACACGTCCACTAAATGTTGAAGAAATGAGGAAGACTAATGTGGGAATAGCACGTACATGCCCCACACGTCCACCAGATGTTGAAGAAATGAGGAAGACTAGTATGGGCATAGCGCGTACATGCCCCACACGTCCACCGAGGTCACATGGGTATGAATTATGATTGTTGATATGGTTCAAGTGTTGATATGGGTCTTGATTCGATATGGGTCCCAATGATTGATTTTTTAGATGAAACCTGGTTCATAGATTTCGATATGGAACTTGGATTGAATGATTTACGATATGGAACTTGGAATTGATTGATTTGCAATATGGAACTTGGAATTGATTGATTTGCAATATGGAACTTGGAATTGATTGATTTGCAATACGGAACTTGGATTGAGTGATTGATTGATATGATATCCAGGGACTTTGGACATTTATTTATTCTGACTGGCGTTTGGTTCTGACTTGTATCATTGATTTTCCTTTGGATCTGCATGTGGTCACACATGTGCATGATGATATGATATGGATGTAGAGATTTTGATTTTGATGAGCTATATGTTATGCATTTAATCTATATGAATTTTGCAGATGATGATGCAGATGACGTGACGTGTGTGTTTGATTTTTATGATTTACATGCTTATATGATGATTGTAATGATACTATATGTTTAGAAGGTGATATGCATATGATGGTTGGAAGTGATTGATCATATGGATCAGATTGATAAGATTGATCAGAATTGATAAGATTGAGGTCAAGTCTCATTTCAGGAATGAAACCTCCTGTATAAGACAAATATGATCAAAGTGTCTGGTTCAGGAACGATATATCATGTATAAGACTTGATCAAAATGTCTAGTTTAAAGAAAGATACATCATGTATAAGATCTGATAGATAAGAGAACGTCTAGTTGTAAGAAAGATACAT
This sequence comes from Cryptomeria japonica, assembly GCF_030272615.1. NCBI lineage: Eukaryota > Viridiplantae > Streptophyta > Pinopsida > Cupressales > Cupressaceae > Cryptomeria > Cryptomeria japonica. The sequence continues at coordinate 191,159,485 of NC_081406.1, read as the reverse complement.
CTTATATAAGACATGATATATGAGAGTTGGATGAATGATGAAGATATGGAAGTGAAGAAAGATTCCATGATGATGTGATATATATGAATGTGATGGATGCAATGATGAATGCGACTAGATGATGATGATGAGATGTATCTTGAAAATGAGAAGTATGATGTGAGATGTTCATGGTAATGATAATGATATGAGATGTTTATTGAAAATGAGATGTCTGATATGAGATGAAGATGATAATGATAATGAAATGATACTAATGGAATATTAAAATGATATGCAACCTAATGCAAGATTAAGATGATAATGATGTGCATAATGCAAAGCTTAATATGCATTCTCATTCTCAATGTTGCCATCTATTTTGACCAAAGTGTCAGTGCTTCCTTTGTTTTCATGATTGGGCCTTGATTTATTGAAAGTTGATACAAGCATCATGGTATAATTGAACCATAATGACCTAAGTATAACTTACATGGATTTCGATATTGCAAGATGATACAAGTGTCGAGGTATAATTGAACCAAGAGGACTTGAGTGTTGCTTGCATAAAACAGACAAGAGTTAACCTTTGTCCCATACAAATCCGAAATGTCTTTAGTGATATGTTTCCCAATCACGTCGTAAGCCAAATTTTCATAATAGAAGGCTTGACTCCCAAACAAAAGACAAAGAAAACATCACATTCCTTCCTTGCTTCTCTAGTTGTTGAGACATACATGAGTCACTTAGGATATATGATAAGCAAAAAATTACAACCATAAGTAAGCATTCATGCTATTGGAAATGTATTCTTGTCAAATAAAACATCTTGCAAATAGATCTTTTGTTCAATTCCAATCAGTTTAATTCCATGATATATAGCCTTCTTGCATTGTCATTTGTCATTTGTGGGTTGTTTTGATCCTTGTTGTCTTGCTACGTGTTTGGTCTGATGTTGAAAACACTGAAGGCGAAATACCCCCAGTGAGGTCAAGATTTTGCCCCTTATTGTTGATACTACTTCGATATGGATACTTACACAAAACACCAAGCCATGGTGGGATATTGGTGTAGGGCACACATCACTCCAAGAAATTTTGGTTTGTTCTAAGTTTTTGTGTTGTCTTTCAAGTTGTTATAATGGACCAACCATTTGGGACTCAATGGAGCCATGGTTGAGTTGTCCAAGCTTTTGTAGTGTCCAGGATGCTGATATCGTAGAAGATGTAATGTTGATATTGTTCATAGGAGCACTACTCTAAATCAAAGTCATCATGTAATAGGGTGTCATGTATTGTTTTAGGTCTCCTAGGATACATTGAGGGCCTTTTTGAGCCTTAGAATGCACTTGAGTGCAAATTTGCATTCTCAGGAGGAAAAGATTTAAAGTTGCTAAGCAACATTTGCAACTTTGGCAAAAAGTTGCATTTTTGTTGATTGGAGGTGAAAGTTGGTTCAACCAACTGAATCATGAGGATATAAGCCAAAAACAATGTCACTGTACGGGTTAGAAGATCTGGAATGCAAAAGCAAGTTTTTGAGTTGTAAGGAAATCTTGTTTTGACACCGTTTTGATAGTTTTCTTTGTTTTTGTTGCATTGTACGGTCCAGTACGGACTTGTCAGAAGAATCTCATTGCAGGGAATGAGAGTTTGTTGAATGTTCTTTCTAGCAAGGTATATTAGCAAGTCTAATTGTGTTTGGTTGCAGAGATCTAATCCATTCTATGTGACTAGGTGCAATACCCTTGACAACTAGGGTTTAAGCAAGAAATGGATCTAACCTGAGCATCCATTGATGGCACCAATTGTAATCATGTGGAATGATAGGTTAGGGTCTGTAAATATGTTTAGAGTAGGTTGTGTGATTTTGCAGACCTTTGTATTGAAGATACAATGATACCCTAGGCTCACAGCTAGGAGTTGGTGAGACTAGGATAGTAGGAGATGTGTGATTTTAGGGCACATATGGATTGGTAGAAGGGAAGTTGACACATGAATGGAGACCCGATTGAATGTCCATTCAGAATCCTTGATTGGTTTTTGCAAGTGTTTTGATCGGTGAAGCTTTCCAAAGCCATCTTTGCAAGTCACCCGGGTAGGCCTAAAACCCTTAAAAATAGGACAGTATTGGAAAACCCATGTGTGTGGAGAATCCAGATGGGATTTTGGAATATTGTATGTAACTCTGAAAAGGGTGTCCATAAATGTAATTTATTTGTGGCCTTGTGTGGGAAGATTTCAAACTAAGCCCTGAAAAACGTGATAGGAGGGCTAATTGCATTAGGCCTATTTGCAGCCCGGTAGAGACAAGGTAAGGTTGAGAAAGCTTGGAGATGGGATTGAAGACAATCTAGCCCTAAAAGATATCAAAGACACTATGTAAATTCATTTCACACATATAACAAGTTGGTGAAGTAAAATCCTTTGCAGAGGTTGTTGGAGCCCTTAGGAGTGGTGTTAGAGATTGAGATGGAATCCTCAATAGGAAGTTAGATTGGTAAAGATCAGTGGCTATAACTTGGAGGAAAGCCAAAGTGCATTAGGCCTTAGAGGTCTAACTAGGAGAACCCTTACCAAGTACCATTGGATGGGCTTGAGGAGCTAGTGGGTTGAAGAGAGCAAGTAAGACAATTAGGTGTTTTAAAGTAACTCCAAGAATCTCTGCATCGGATATGATTTGGATAACTGATTCAGATAAACCAAGGATAGTGACTATGCTAAGTATGTCCAGGATTAATAAGCATTTGTGAATTTTTGGTGATGTCTCAGATGGGTGTGTATTATGTACAATATGATTTGTGAAACATGTACTGCCATCAATTGATTAAGATAAGGCTAACTTAGAACAAAATCCAGCAGTCATACTGATCTATGTCATTGTTTTGATTTGTTTGATGATTGATAAGAATGTCTGGTTTCAAAGAGTGAGTACCCCGTATAAGACTGATCTGTCTAGTTTTGAGTGTACCTATCCCTGTATAAGACATGTTGATGTTGATGTTGATGTTGATAGATGGACTGATTAACAAGACTCGATGATTGATAGAAATGTCTGGTTTCAAAGAGCGAGTACCCCATATAAGACCGATTTGTCTGGTTTCAAGTGTACCTATCCCTGTATAAGACTTGTTGATGTTGATAGATTTTGAGTGATGAATTTATTAACAAGACATTGATCAGTTTGATTGCAGACTTTGAGAGTTTTCCTGTTGTTGATTTGATTTGATGGATGGGGCATGCATTAAAGCTTTGATTTTCAATTTTTATTTGATTTTGTCAATTTTTTGATTTTTTAGCTTTTTAGTTTTTGGACATTTTGTTATTTTTGGAGTTTTTTGGATTAATGGAAAGATGTATTTGGTTGCCCCAATGTATAGCAAGACAAGGAACATTATGAATGGATGACTAAACCATTGAGGTGGAAATGGATTTTTTGTCCATAGTTTTGATCAAGATCAAGGATGGAAAAGGGGATATGGATAGAGATAGGATATGGATAGGGTAACAAGATCATAGATAGCGATAGATGATGGAAGAAATGAATAGATAGGATAGATGGTATGGATAAAGTGAATCAAGCTCATAGATAACACTGGATGATGGAAGCAATGAATAGATAGGATAAGGGATATGGATTAGAGGATATGGATGAGGTGAAGCAAGATCATAGATAGCACTGGATGATAGAACCAATGAATGGATAGGATAAGGGATATGGATTAGAGGATATGGATGAGGTGAAGCAAGATCGTAGATAATGATGAATTAGATAGGGTAATGGATATTAGAGGAAGGATAATGGGAGATATGGTAGGAAGAATAGAGTGGATGAAATTTTCCCCCAAGCATAGAGGTTTCCATTTGCAAAAAGGCAATATGTAAGATTGTCATAATATTTAGCACCACCTGAATAAGTGTTCCTGAACTTTTCAAAGATGGAGACCCAACCCACACTTAGAACCTCTGAAAAAATCAACCAAACATATCTAGCAACTAGGAAGCATACTCAAAAGGGAAGAAGAATCCCAAACTGGATCAAGGTACTTAGTCTTTGATTACCCATGTGTGTGCAAGTGGGTTCATTCCGGCTCATATGATCATTGTAATCTTCAGAATCCAGCATGTCTAGCTATATGAGTTACCCTGACTTCAAAATAATCCTGGATAGAGCCTCGCTGCCAATGAGAATCCATAGCCCCAATAAGGTTATCATTGTAATCTCACAAATATTGCTCCATTGCCAGCCAGGCGTCCATAGCCCCAATGGAGTTACTTGCATGTTCCCATAGCCAAGCATTTTGATATTGTATTTTCTTGATATTTCTTTTATTGCTCATGCTTTTGATCTTTTGATATTTCTTTTTGCTCTTTATTTTTCTTGCATTGGCTTGTAAGTGATGAAACTTACATGGGTCTGATAAGTATAGTGGCGCTGAAGCAAGATTTTAGATTTTCACTAGCCATGTCTTTGACTAAGAGATCACAATGATTTATAGAAATTAATTAAGTGTATGAGATATAGTAATCAAAAGATGTCGGTACCAAGATACGATAAGTGGTTCTTTTTTGGATTGAGTGTGTATTCCAACCAAAATAAAATGTTAAAGAGGAACAACTTTTGATTTTGAAGCATTTCATGAATAGATATCTAGGAAAAGGACTGAACATGGGATTCGAGCATGGGCAAGCATGACACAAAATGACAAAAATGTCTATTTCACAGATGATGAATTTATGCAAAGGATTGAATGATAGGGATTGAAGGAATGGAAAAGAGGTGTTGGATAATAGATAGAATGTTTGAAGATTTGTGCGAGGATAGATGGAAATGTATTCAAGATGAGTGTTGGTACACAACTCAAGAAGTGATGAAGAGATAGAGGAAAATCAAATTTTGGGACATAAGGACCCAAAATAGATAGAGGAAATGATGGAAGAATATTTTTGGAAAGATGTTTAGATAGATGGTTGAAAGAAGTTCAAAGATGTCTTCCTTTGTTGATCTTTCTTATAGATCATTTGAGGTGATGGATTGGTGGATGGAGGGAGGTAAGGACCCAAGATGGATGGAAGGGATGAAGAGTTTGACTTTGGATTGAAAGGACCTAAGATAGATTTAGAAGAAGAAAAGTTTGACTTTGGAATGAAAGGACCTAAGATAGATTTCGAGGATGAAGAGTTTGACTTTGGAATGAAAGAACCTAAGATGGATTTGGAGGATGAAGAGATTACTTGATATTGATCTTGACTTGGAGTAGGATCATTTGGGTTTGTGCTTTCCTCTTGATTTTGAATTAGAATAGTGACGGAGATGGAAGGGATATCATGCTCTTGCTTAGAAGGTAGATGTTGAATGGGACTCTGCTCTTGAGATAAAAGGGGATCATCGTGGATGGAATACCAAAATCTTAGGGGATCATCATAACATTCTTGATAGGTGGGTTTTTGATAAAAAAAAATGGGATTAGATTGGAGAGCCATGATATCTTGATCTTGATTTAGGTTAGGACTCATTTCCTTTGACTAAGTTTCCTTTTTCTTGGTTTGATGATGAATGGTCATACGAATGATCAAAGTTAATATTTTTGATAGGTTGATGGAGAGAAATTTACTCCTTTTGGTAAGGGCCCTAGGACTAGGTTGTCTCTTCTTTAACTTAGTCTTTTGATGAAGACTTCTTCTCAAAATGTGGGGAGTGGTCATACACAAATGATAAATATTGATGTTGATGTTGGATCTAGATACTTCATTTGAATACTCAAGTTTACTTTATCAAGAAGAGGTTTAGTTTGATTCGCCTCCACGACAAAGTGTGTCAAATGATATGGATAAAGTCTCCTGATATGGAAACTTGAGGACCTAACTAGGTATTGTTTTGATAGGATTCGTTGGATGGTGGGACCTTTGATCACTGTTTTGATACTCTTTAATTTTCTTAGATGAAGTTTGATCTCAAGCTAGTTAATGTTTTGAAAAACTTGTTCTAAGAGTGCCTTGTTGGATTCAGAAATTTTCTCACTGATGATCGGATTTGAAATTTTGTTGTTGAGTTTGCTAAAGGACCTGAAAGGGTATTTGAAACTGTTGATAAAATTTTCCCAAAGTGACTGCTTCGCTCTATGTTTTTCCCTAATACTGATCATGCACTAAAGAAAGTTCTTGAAGCGCTACTAAATGTTCACTATGCGCTATGTTGCCTCTCCCATGCGCTACTTCAGACTGTTTGATAATAAATTGGCTGGACAAGTTATGCGCTAATATATCCTGATTACGCGCTAATGTTTGATATGAAAGCACTATAATATGTCTTGAATGTGCTAGGATGATGCTCGAATGTGCTATAATGATGTTGATAAGCGTTACCTAAATTTTTACAAGTATGCTATTGGTCATGCGCTAAGATAAGTGATGAAAGCACTAAGTTTTGGTGTGAATGCACTACTGAATGTTTGAGATGCGCTAGGTTGTTGCTCCTATGCGCTAACTATCCTAATTTCTTCGTTTGATGCTTTTGCTATGATGTTTGAAAAATAACACTTGACTTGATGGATACTTCATTTTGGATACTCAAGCTTACTAAGTCAAAAAAGGGTTTGTTCAATAGGCCCCTATGACAAAGCACATCAAATGATATGGATAAAGTCTCCTGATATGGAAACTTGATTTGACTAACTTGAATACCTAGCTAGGTATTGTTGTCGTTGAGATAGTTGGATGATAAACTCTTGATCACTTGGTTTGATACTCCTCTAATCTTGTTGGATGAAAGTCTTTCCTAAAGATAGTTGAAATGTTGGTAACCACCTCAAAAGATGCTTTGTTAGATTTGGAAATCTTCTCCACTTTATGATTTTTCCTTGTTTGAATTGACTTTTGAGTTTGATTGTTGGATACTTTGCAAGATATTTTAACATTTGTGACAAGAATACATAGCACACATGAAGACAATGGTCATCCTAATGCTAAACATTGAGTGAATGTTCTTTTGAGGATGTGTTCAAATCTCTGATGTTATCACTAGTTTGATTTACAACAAAAGACACATCAGATAGACTTTTTATTCAAAGGTCATTAACAATATCATAGTCCACTAGTCTCGATACTCCATCAACTCAAACAGCCTTGTCACCCCCTAGGGGGCACCCGTTTATTTTGTCTTTTGCTAGAAATTAACCCAAAGTGAATTCTTACACAATTGAGTAGTTATCTTAGGAGATATGTGGTGAGTGATCTTGGGGGCGGATTCTTCCCCACCCTTGCACTATGATATTGTCAATGTTTGGCGACTGACTCGATTCAAAGTCTCTAATGCTAAGGTTCTTAATCAGGCTTCTGTCAATCTTCAGTGATAAACTCCCTCAAGAGGCTTTGCATATCTTAAAGATACTAGGAGAAGACTAATCACTGAGCAAAACTGTTAAAGAGGACTTTCATCAGCCTCCACTTTTGATTATAGTGGGTTGGAACACTTGGCGATAAAGTCATTTCCCACTTAGGTCGTTCCCCTCTCACTAGCCATTAATGGCACCCTAAGGAAAACTCGGGAGGGCAGACCTTCTAAAGGATTTAATTGCTTGAAGTAAAAGAAAGCATGAAAGAGTGGTTTGGCTTTTTGGTCACCCAATTAAGGGGAGAGCATATACCTTCCACTTTTGAGACAAGGCAAACAATATTCTTTTTAACCTTCAAGACAATGATTTGCTAAAGTCTATTTGGAGATGTTGCTCCAATAAGCACGGTGTTCCATTTATACCACAAAGCAATTTATTTGTCTAACTAGGAAATTGAAATCCTGGTCAACATAAAGTAAAGCACGTTTACTTGAAAGTAAATCTCTTTGTAAGAAATGGACAAGTTGATTGTTCTTTTTAATCTTGCAAAAAAATGTAGATTGTTCTTTTTAACTTTTTGCAAGAAAATTAAAAAGTAGTTGTTCTTTTTAGAGCCCAAAATGAAGTGTTTTCTCCTAATCTTGCAAGAAGCAAAGTGTTTGATTTGTTGTCCTTTTTATCCATGCAATAAAGAAAAGATTGAGTTTTGTTTTAAGAACCAAAAGGAAAGCATGAAGTTCATTTTATGCATCCAAAATAAATCATGAGGTTCATTTTAAGCTTTTGCAAAAAAAGAAAGGTGAGTTCTTTTTACTAACTTTGAAAGAAAGCAAAAAAAACTAAACTAATTCCTTCTGTTCCAGCACAAAAATGTTGGAACCTGAACACAACCAGTTAGCAAAAAAAATCAAATCATGATGGTGGGCTTCACAAGCCCAAATTCTAAACTTGGTTACAAATTTTTCACTCCCGATCCTGAAATGCCTTGAAATTTGACTACGTCTGAAATTTGGAGGATCTTCCAATAACTAGATTTTGCATTATAACTCCTAGAGCTCTGAAACCCCTCTCAAACATCTTGACAATATATATGGAATATAAATGTTATATTCCATATATATTGTCCTTCCAGAAGCCTAATTTTTTTACATCTGTAACAAATTTTTGCCTCTGTCAGCTCTATGCGCTAAACTATGGAACAAATGTGTTAAGAAATGATTCCTAAGCGCTAGCAAATCAGGAAGATGTGCTAGTCTGGCGCTCCTATGCATGAAAATAACAGAGAGGGATATGCGCTAAAAGGAAGATCAGATGCACTGAAAGATGGTTTCTATGCGCTAATATGTGCCATGTAAGTGCTAAGATAAATAATGGATGCGCTAAAAGAACTATCTAATACGCTATTCTAATATTTCGACGTGATCTTTGTGTTCAACCTGCACACAAAAAAATGATGTTATTTTTTGGGATGTGCCCCACTGTGGGTGCCAATTAATGTATGTCTGGAATGTGGCATTGGTCTACAAGAGGAGAAAATAATTCAAACACACACATGAAACATGCATTAGAGATTAGAAATCTAAACAAAACAAAGTTAAATGAATCTAAACTCTTTAAAATCGTTCCATGTTTCTCTATCTCCGAGGATCTTCAAGATTCAAGGTGGCTCTCAACTTGGAAGAGCACTTGATTCTTTAAGATGACAACTTAAAAAAAAAGATTTAAATGATTCTAAGATCTAAATGGAATGCAACCAAGATCTTAGTGAATGATAAGATGTGATTAAGATGAAATGCAAGATGCAAGACTAAATGCTCAAGATGATGAAGATATGAAACTAGGTTAATTCCAAATTGAAGATTAAATGCTACTAGATGAGTTAATTAATCTAGAAAAGGATATACATTTAAGCTAAATGAAACTAAAATACTATGAGATGGATGCTTGATGTTGGAAGATAACAAAGAGAGCTCCTTAACCTGCAAAATGACTATAAGTTTGATGCACAAAAGACTTGATTTTTTTAAGAAGGAATGGGCTCTATTTATAGGAAAAATATAGAAATGGATGGTTGAGATTGAGTAGTCTCAACAAGGGCTAGGATTGAAAGTTATCAATCCATGTGAGGGATTCAATCCAATCCCAAGTTGACAAATGTCACCTTGAGAGGGTTTGAGAGGAGATGTAAGAAGCATTAAATGCTTGAGGAGACATGAAGGTTACCTTAGGAGGTAAGGGTTAAGGCTAGGTTAGGGTTATCCAATGGATAAAGCTTTTACCCAAGGGGTAAACTGTTGTAGAAGGGTTAATAGGATAACTAGGGTCAAAGCCATGAGTGCTTGATGAGACCCTTGGGTTAGCTGAGGGTTAAGTTAGAGAGAAAGTCTCTAACTTGTTGAAGACATAAAGTCTTTAATGCATTTGAAAGACTTTGGAGGCTTTGAGAAGTGACTTCTCTTTGCTTAGGATGAATTAGGCTAAATTGGAAGTGTTTAGAAGAATCTAGAAGGGGTTTAGTAGGCAAATGGGAGATGTAGGATTTTGCAAGTGGGTGAGAGAAAAAAGAATTTAATTAAAATAAAATTAATTTATTTCAATTGTGGTTGCAACTTGCATTTGTAGGATTTTGCAAGTGGAGAGATTTAATTAAATGTAAATTTAATTAAATGGGCTAGAAGGGGGATTTAATTAAATGTAAATTTAATTAAATGGGAAGAGGATTTTAAATAAAAAAACAAGATTTATTTAATTAGATGGCTTAGGGTATTCAATCAAACCTTAGTTTAATTAATTTTTTAGAAGAAAGAAGTTTAATCAAATCTTTAATTTGATTAATAGGTTAATTAGAAGAATATGGATATTAATTAAATCTTAATTTAATTAATTAGAAAAATTAAGAATAATTAAATGAATAAAATTCATTTAATTCATTGTGCAACTTTTAGGTGTCTACAATTATTATACAGGTGATAAATGAAATAAGCATGAAATTATTATTGTTTTATTAGTATTATTTTTATGAGTGAAGTTAGTATGGTTCAAATTTATAAGAGTGACACATTCATGAAGACGTAAATGGATTTGGAAATTACTTTTACTCAATATATTAATTGAGTTGATGATGTCCTAGGAGAAAATGAAAAGTTTCTCTAATTTATTTTGTTCTTTGATGGTAGGAAAATAATTCTTTTTGTATATATTGAATTCTAAGATTCTTCGAAAAGGGAGTTCATTGTTTGGAGGTTGACTTCTTGTTAGTAGTAGTAAGATTTTACCAAGCTACAAGGAAGAATATTGGAGACGATTCAACGAGTTTTTCGTTATCAATATGAGAAAAGGGAAGGAGATATGATGCATTTTGTATGATGGAAATTTATAGGAAAGAGACCTACTTTTCTTACTTGCATGCATGTTATAATTTCTTTTGAAATTTAGAAGATTAAAGTATTTTAAAAGTTATCAATATTTCATTTATACAAGGATCTGATTTTGTATACGATCCTAGTAATAGATCCATTCATTTTGAATGATATTTTTTTCTCTACATCCCTGTGTAAGAAAACAAAACCCATATCTTTGCTATGAGGATAAAATACAAATGGGTTCCACGACAGAGGGTTTGTGCACATCAAGAAATATATACATATATAGATATATTCTCAAAAGAATAAATAGACAGTGATAGCAGAGAAAATAAAACTATTTAAACTGCAGACTTTGGGGCACGACACTGCTAGAGGGAATATCTTCCTTCCTTGCAAGGTTCGTCACTCTAGGTCCCTCTTACCTTGCCATCATGATAACGCTCCTGTGCTTCCTCCTTGATCTAGCCACGACGGATAATGTATGGAGATGGTGACTTTGGACTAGCTCCTAGAATCCTCTTCCTTTCCAAACTCATCCTTTCACCTCCCTAGGTAAATTTATACTTCTGCAGAGAACAACACCCTGAGGATAGACGCCCTACCCCTCCCCATCGCGCCTCTGCCCTTTCTCCCTGCCTGGCTATCATCTCCTGCCATGGCGGCACTGGATTCTGAGGTTCCTAAATGCTCCATCACTGCCTCTTCTCTGTAGACAACTAAAAAAAAAAAAAAGATATAGATCCTTGCTAAAAAGAACTAGGGTTTGAGTTTGCAAGTAGCGGCAATGGACAAGTTTTAGGGCAAATGTTAGCTTTATTATTAGAACGGTAAATATTAGCATCTACTTTTAGTTAGACAAAAAAATTCAGATTTATACATTATACACTCCTCTTTCTTCATGAGTTAAAGAGAAATAATCATAGCTGTGCGTATTATTCAAGACATTTTCGTAAAACATGGTGATTACTTTGGAAGCATTTGTAACACACAGCTATTAATGGGAATCCATTCATTGGTCAAACTATACATAATTTTCTTAAGTGTCCTCATAAAGGCACCTTTTACACTAAAGATTACTTAGGAAAACCCACTAAAAATTATGTGCCTCTTACAGTAACGAATTCATTAACATACTTCTTTAAAAGAAGTTTCCTTCCATAATATTCATTAGGGAAAAAGGTAAGTATGGTGGCTTAAAAGTGTGTATATATATACACACCCTTTTGAGAAGGAATTAATATAAAGGAAAGTAAATAATGTTTTTTTTAATATATATAATCTTGTTTTATAAAAAAAATTATTTGTAGGCAAAATAATTTATTTTGGTATATATGGTGGTTTAAAGAAAGAGAAGTTAAAATTCTATCATAATATTTCGTAAGTAATACATAATCGTATTAATTATTTTTGTGAGAATTATGTTGGAATCTAAGAACATTTAAGGGGGGGTGAATCAGTGTTCTACCGGTAATATAGATTTTGAATTTATTGCTTTTGAACTGGTTAATAGTAAATAAAGTTAAAGTGCATAAACCAAATAACACATAAAGAAGAAACACCATAACACCAATACTTATGCGTGGAAAACTCTGCAAAGTGAAAAACCGTGGTGGGGCTGATACCCACAATATCTATATACTTGATCAAGGTATACAAATATTACATTGAGGGGATTGCATATGCAATCAGGCTAACAACCTAGAGATTTCTCCTCAAATAGAAGTCTCACTAACTTACACAGTATTACAAAGTGACTACAAACAAAAATGAACTTATAAATTGCATCTGACCATGTTAGATAAGTTTTGGTTCGAGCTCTATTAACCCTCTCTATGTAAAGGTTTGTTGATGCTCTATTCTGCTACTGTTTTACAATATGCATGTGAAACAGCACACAAAAGCTTCCTTTCCCTGACCAAAAAGCATACCATTGATTTCTGAAAGATTTGCAACCAAAATCGCATCTTATATCTTATTGGATCCATCATTGAAATGATCTCCTTAAATACCATTCTATCTTTTTACCATGTCGGCTACCACATCACAAGGTATTTCATACATAATCCCGATGACCATGTCGGCCTTCACATGTTACCAAAAATTCCTTGAAAGAAATTATCTGGGCCACAAGATCACTTAGTCGGGTCCTATCCTTAATCAGGTTCCAAATACACGTTATCGGGATTAGGACTTAGCCGGTTGTGAAGCAAAGTGAATATCGGTTGACCCAATTAAAGGAAAATGATATATCAATGAATCTCGATAGAAAATATCTACACCTAAAGATGAGTTTCGATCAATGACAACCCAAAATACCATTATCTATTATCGGATGAGTGTCAATTGCCAACAATCTCCCCCTTTGGCATTGATGGCAATACTCATGTGAAAAATGATGCTATCACTGAATCTGCCTCTAAATCTGCACATCCTGACCTGTACATGAATTTGCTATATACATATGATACTCCCCCTGAGCAATATATACATTTTTCACTGTACTCCTCCCCCTTTGGCATCAATGACAAAGCAAGGTGCCCACAAAAATTTTGTACAACTATATACACATGTCGGTTCTATACAAGTTTCAAAATATCAACATACATAGACTTCAAAAATAAAAAAATAAGTCTCAAACTTGCTTAAGAGAGTCAGCAATAGAGGTGAATCCATCCAAGATACTAGCATAATATTCAATTTTTCCGGGTACTATGGGATCCTTCTTCTGCATGTAAGTCATACATTCAATTGCTCGCTTTATTTTGTTGTCCCTTTCCTTCTCTAATTTCAAATTTTGATCCATGATTACCAAAATTGGACCATCCAAAGAACTTATAAGGCTAGTTGGACTGGGTTATAAGAGTTAAAAATCTGAATCAAATTATTCTTGCAGTCTGGAAGTTGCTTGTCTATGGAAGCTGTGAGCTTGGAAAAATCTAGACAAGTCTTACAAACTTTACCTCCTTCCTCCAATGATGTATCAATGGATTGCAAGAAAAATTAGAGTTTACCCTTTTCAGATGCAATCATTTGTAAGAATGTTTGTTTTCGGGCTTCAACAAATTTGTCCTTAGCCTCAGTTATTGAAATTTTGAGTAAAGAATCATATTTCTTAGAAATGAAATCAATTAACTCCTGCAGTTTACCGGATGAGCTTGCACTCTCCTATGCCTGGAATTCAGGTACCGACTGGTTCAAAATTGTGCTAAATCATCTCTTTGTCTTTTGATTTCTCCTGGGCCAACTCTTGAGTTGCTTGAGCCTAGAGTGTTGCAGCCACCAAAATTTTCTCTGTCGAAGACATCTTGTAGTAATGTTTGTCAAAACTGATAGAAAATTGTGACAAATTTCCTTAGGCTATGGATGTAGTGTCAATTGCCATGACAGTAGAAAGATCTGTCATAGTTTCCTTCCCTTTGTCTGAAGGAGATTTATTTACTGTATCCATTGAATCCTTTATTTGATGTGCACTGGTGGCTTTGCCACTTGGTGCCTTATCTTAATCTTGTACATCCTCAACAATTTTGTTGTCAGTATCCTTATCTATATTTGCCTTTGTATCATGTACATTATCTTTCAGGTTATCCTCTGCAACAAAATTTGACTCACTAGCCGGTATAGTAGTATATTGTGGAGTGTTATTTGGTTTATCTGTATTTACATTTTGTTCCCCTGACGGTGTCAGTTTCTTGTCCCCTAGTAACTCTATATTCTATGATTGAACAAAACTGGTGCTCAACTCATAACCTAAATTCAAAAGAATTATGACCCAAATGTCTATGGTCTCCTTCCTGATTTCTTCAAATCTTTCTAACATTAAATTATTTATTATGTGCTTTGGATTGAATTTGGATGGCTCAGTTTTATTGATCAAATTGGTAACCTTTGCCGGAGCTATTGATGGGAAAAGATTAACTAATTCAGTTTCTTTTATCTTCTGGTCCAAATTTTGCGTGTAATCCTTGGTCAAATTTTTTTCTAATTCTATTAATGCTCTATTGAAAGAATCAAGATATAAAATAATAGCTTCCTAATCTGCTTTTTATCCTTCTCATCAAATTCATCAAAGAATGTAGAAATACTATCCAAATTACCATCATTAATTATCTGATCAATAATGTCTTGAGCATCTAATTTCTTCTTACCAGTTATTCTTTTGGCTTTCGGTTTAGATTGCTCATCAAACTTTGTCTTGCGTTTATGTACAATTGTAATTTTAAGTTTTCGAGGAGGCTCCTTAGTTGGTTTTTCCTTCTTCTCTCGTACTACCCTTGAAAAAATGCCTTTCTTCTTTGGATTAACCTTGATTTCTTCATCTGACTCGGTCTACTCCAAAGAAACTGTCATATACTGCCATGTTGCCTTCTATTTTCTCTTTACTTGTTCAGTCGGCTTAGGACTGACAGGCTCAGCGGATGATGCTTCTGGTTGCTTTGAAGACTTAGTAGGTACTAGGACCACATTGGGAGTGGCTTGAGCTGCCTTCTTGGTTTCCCTATCTTCCTTCCTCTTCTGTTTCATTTCTTCTTTTCTCTGCATTTCAAGAATTTTAACCTTTTGTTCTATTTTTTCCCTATCATGCCCCTCACTTATTAAGGTCTTAGCTGTTAGGATAACCGGTAAACAACAGAGAGGGGAGAGGGGTGAATCAGTTGTTAACATATTATAACTTTTAATCCACAATACAACCTTAAACAAATCAAGTACTGGTAAAACATATACAGATGTCGGTAGGAACAAATACCGGTAAATAATACAACTTAATAATTAACCAGATAATCATTGCAAAGCAACCATACCACATAACACCATGATTTGTACATGCAAAACCTGGAAAGGGAAAAACCACGGTGGGAAGCCTACCCACAGGGTATATGCACGAAGTTGTGGTACCAAAAAGGTACCACACTTCAAAAAAAAATTAAAAAGCGCAAAAGGTGCACGCCTTATAAGGCACACACACTATAGGGCGCGCGCCCTATAGGGCGTGCGCCTTATAAGGCGTATGTGCATTATAAACAACAAAAAAACCTTGCTCCGCATTTCTGCATTCCAAACCCGCGTTTTGGCATTTTTGGGTGCTATTTTCTTGCGCTCGCCCTTTGTAAAAGCTTGAAATTGGGCACTAAGTTGTCCATCTCTCATCAAAATGTCGCCACACCATCGAAGAGCTCGAAGAGGTATGTATTTTTATTATCTTATTGTCATTTTTTTTAATTAATTTGAAGATTAAACTAGGTTTATTGATTTAAATTTATTTTCATTATCAGAAAATGAGATTAGATAAGAAAATATTGAAAACACTCAATCACCTCCTCATGAAGACCATATTGAAGAAGAAGCACATCAATCAGCTCCTCATGAAAACCATATTGAAGAAGAAGCACATCAAGAACCTCCTACAATTCCTAGACACCTCATAGGTACACAAGAAAACCTATTATGCCAAATAGAAAATAACCAAAAAGAGCTTGAAGGTTTAATCACAAGGCTAAAAGATCCCACTGGAACAAACTCCCATAGGACAAAACTTGCCAATTCTTTGCAATCTATTGTATCTCACATACAATCTGTGAGTGGGCAAATAAATTTTTGGTCTCGTAAGAAGGAAGAACAAAAGCAATTTTATGCTGACAAATTATCATATGCGACAGTGAAGAAAAAGAAAATTAATAAATTTGACTTGTGTGCTCTTTTTACAGACCCCCGAACGAATCAACCTTTACACCCTGGATGTAGGAGATTCCCTATTCATTAGTGTCATCATGAAGGGATTAAGAACAATTTTTGGGATAGGTGGTGGATGGTATTTGATTACCCCCCATGCAATAATCATGAGGTACCCCAATACTTTTTGAGAAAACTGTATTGTGAGTTTGTCCTTAATGAGATCCCAAACTACTTTGATTTTCTAGATTTCCAAGGTAGAGGTGGGGGTTCCTCGCATGATAGAGAGGGTGCACAGCATGATCCAAATCTCCTACCAAGACCCTTGGCCAGACCTATGGTGGAGCATGTTATTATTCCTTCCATTGTGAAGGAGAGTATTGAGGTCGAAACTCTAGACTCGATTAGCTCACTCACTCAGAACCTTATACAGTATGCTAGTCCTCTAGTAGAGGGTGATGCGAGTGATGATGTTGATTCTTCTAGGCATCGAGTTCCAGCTCATTTTTGTCGATCTTGTGGTTCTCTTTGCACTTATGATCCTAATAGTTCTGAGAATGCACGTGCACGAGCGAAGTTTGCTACAGAGAACATTGTCATGATAGGATCCTTGCTGAACGAAACATTTGGCATTGATACCCAGGTGAATTTCATTACAAGTTCATTTCATTCTTTTTATTAAATCTTATATGTAAATTTGAGAATATATCTAAATTAGTAAATTATTATGATAAAAAATCAGGGTCAAAGTGTTCACAATACTAGCAACATTCCTACAGCACCCTTTTTCACTACTTCGTCGACTCCACAAGTATACAATGAGTGAAAAAATATAATTATTATATGTAGATAGTTGAACCTTCTGTGAATGATTTTCTAATTACTTATTTTGGATGTCAAATAGTTTGATGCTAGAGCTTCAACATCAACACCTCGTAGTGTATTTCATCGACAATCTTTCACCTAGGTAAACAATTTATCTTTAATGTTGTTATTAAATAATGTAGATAGTTTTGGTGATTAATCAATATACTTTGTTTAATTTTCAGATGTTGAATTCAGAGACTCCTTCTGTTCGCGCGTCAATGGAGCGCGGTGTTGCTGCAACAGTAGCAAGTTCAACTGCTTTAACAGAAGTATGAGACATTTGTAAATTTAGTAAATTTAGCATTACATTTGTTATCTTAATAATATGTTATTGAAAATTTTAACGACACTTGTATTTAGTTTAATTTATATTGTGATGCTTACAGGAGGGGCTTGTCACTCCAGATCATGAACGTGCACCTATTGTGGATGAACATCATGATTATTTGTATGCGGTAAGTGACTATTCTATTATGTCATTCTAAAACTCAATTTTTGTATATGCTAACATCATTCTTTTCATTGTATCAGGTGGAGTTACAAAAAAGTCTGGAGAGGAGGTTGAGTGGACGTACTCGAAAGACACCTGCATCATATACATCTCCATCCCCTCAATAGGAAAAGATATCTCATGATCTGTTTCCTTCCCCTAGAGGGAAATGAATAGAATAGGGTCCTATGTTGTATGCCTATATGACAATTTTGAACATATGTTTTGTATTACGAATATGTGACATTCTATCGCCATGTGGCTTTTGGCAAGCTCCTATTTGACTTTATTGGATACCATGTTGTATGCCTATATGGAAAATTTGAACATATGTTTTGTATTACGAATATGTGACATTCATGTCCATATGGCTTTTGGCAAGCCCCTATTTGACTTTATTGGATATCATGTTGTATGCCTTTATAGCAATTTTGAACATATGTTTTGTTTTATGAATATGTGAAATTCTAAGTCCATATGGATTTTGGCAAGCCTATTTGTTTGTATAGGATATATTTGATAGTTTTAACGGTATACAATGTTGCATGGATTTGTAGCTTTTTGGTTAATGCAAATCATTTATCATGGTTATCCATAATTGCAGTACAAATGATTAGATGAATAATTGCACAAATTTTATTATTACTTAAGCTTTGAACCTAAATATGTGTTTGTAATCCAAGACACAAGCCACCCCAATGCGTATGAGCTGACGGTTCGGTGCCGCAACAGGACCCTGTAGGATCAGATGGATCATTCTTATGATTAATGGGCACGGAGAAACGCGATGCCGAATATTGACAACTTTGAGCAATTTGAGCACTTGGGCGATTTGGTTGCTAGGGTGTGGCCCGCAACGATCGGGTGAGTTGGAGAGAAAAAAGAAGGCATTCCAAGTGTAAACCCGACCACCCCGATGTGTACGAGCTGACAGTTCGGTGCCGCGATGAGCAGATTGAAAGATGGGGCATTGTGCAACTTTTCATTGAACTCATGTGACACTTTTTGTCGTCACCGAGAAAGAGTCACCACGAGCAACTGGATCCAAGTCTACCCAAACCGAGAGAGGCTTTTTTAGAGTGCCATAACATGACCCCGTAGGATTAGACAGATCATTCTTATGATTAACGGGCACGGAGAAACGTGATGCCGAATATTGACAACTTTGAGCAATTTGAGCACTTGGGCGATTTGGCTGCTAGGGTGTGGCCCGCAACGATTGGGCGAGTTGGAGAGCAAAAGGAAGGCATTCCAAGAATAAACCCAGCCACCCCGACGTGTATGAGCTGACGGTTCAGTGCTGCAACGAGCGGATTGAAAGATGGGGCATTGTGCAACTTTTCATTGAACTCATCTGACGCTTTTTGTCGTGACCGAGAAAGAGTCGCCACGAGCAACTAGATCCGAGTCTACCCAAACCGAGAGAGGCTTTTTTAGAGTGCCATAACATGACTCAGTAGGATTAGACAGATCATTCTTATGATTAACAGGCATGGAGAAACGTGATGTCGAATATTGACAACTTTGAGCAATTTGAGCACTTGGGCGATTTGGTTGCTAAGGTGTGGCCCGCAATGATCGGGCGAGTTGGAGAGAAAAAAGAAGGCATTCCAAGCGTAAACTCGGCCACCCCAATGTGTATGAGCTGACGGTTCAGTGCCGCGACGAGCGGATTGAAAGATGGGGCATTGTGCAACTTTTCATTGAACTCATTTGACGCTTTTTGTCGCGATCGAGAAAGAGTCACCACAAGCAACTGGATCCGAGTCTACCCAAACCGAGAGAGGATTTTTTAGAGTGCCATAACATGACCCCGTAGGATCAGACGGATCATTCTTATGATTAACAAGTACGGAGAAACGCGATGCCGAATATTGACAACTTTGAGCAATTTGAGCACTTGGGCGATTTGGCTGCTAGGGTGTGGCCCGCAACGATCGAGTGAGTTGGAGAGCAAAAAAAAGGCATTCCAAGCATAAACCTAGCCACCCCAATGCATACGAGTTGATGGTTCGGTGCCGCGATGAGTGGATTGAAAGATGGGGCATTGTGCACCTTTTCATTGAACTCATTTGACGCTTTTTGTCGCGACCGAGAAAGAGTCGCCACAAGCAACTGGATTTGAGTCTACCCAAATCGAGAGAGGCTTTTTTAGAGTGCCATAACACAACCCCGTAGGATCAGATGGATCGTTCTTATGATTAATGGGCACGGAGAAACGCGATACCGAATATTGACAACTTTGAGCAATTTGAGCACTGGGCGATTTGGCTGCTAGGGTGTGGCCCACAACAATCGGGCGAGTTGGAGAGAAAAAAGAAGGCATTCCTAGCATAAACTTGGCCACCCCAACATGTACGAGCTGACGGTTCGGTGTCGCGACGAGCGGATTGAAAGATGGGGCATTGTGCAACTTTTCATTGAACTCATGTGACACTTTTTGTCGCGACCGAAAAAGAGTCACCACGAGCAACTGGATCCGAGTCTACCCAAACCGAGAGAGGCTTTTTTAGAGTGCCATAACATGACCCCATAGGATCAAACGGATCATTCTTATGATTAACAGTCACGGAGAAACGTGATGCCGAATATTGACAATTTTGAACAATTTGAGCACTTGGGCGATTTGGCTGCTAGGGTGTGGCCCGCAACGATTGGGCGAGTTGGAGAGAAAAAAGAAGGCATTAATAGCATAAACCCGGCCACCCCGACGCGTACGAGCTGACGGTTCGGTGCCACGGCGAGCGGATTGAAAGATGGGTCATTGTGCAACTTTTCATTGAACTCATCTGACACTTTTTATTGCGACCGAGAAAAAGTCGCCACGAGCAACTGGATCCGAGTCTACCCAAACCGAGAGAGGATTTTTTAGAGTACCATAACATGACCCCGTAGGATTAGATGGATCATTCTTATGATTAACAGACACGGAGAAACGCGATGCCGAATATTGACAACTTTGAGCAATTTGAGCACTTGGGCGATTTGGTTGCTAGGGTGTGGCCCGCAATGATCGAGCGAGTTGGAGAGCAAAAAGAAGGCATTCCAAGCGTAAACTCGGCCACCCCGATGTGTATGAACTGACGGTTCAGTGCCGCGACGAGCGGATTGAAAGATGGGGCATTGTGCAACTTTTCATTGAACTCATCTGATGCTTTTTGTCGCGACCGAGAAAGAGTCACCACAAGCAACTGGATCCGAGTCTACCCAAACCGAGAGAGGATTTTTTAGAGTGCCATAACATGACCCAGTAGGATCAGACGGATCATTCTTATGATTAATGGGAACAGAGAAACGTGATGCCGAATATTGACAACTTTGAGCAATTTGAGCACTTGGGCGATTTGGCTGCTAGGGTGTGGCCCGCAACGATCAGGTGAGTTGGAGAGAAAAAAGAAGAAATTCTAAGCGTAAACCCAGCTACCCCGATGCGTACGAGTGGATTGAAAGATGGGGCATTGTGCAACTTTTCATTGAACTCATATGACGCTTTTTGTCGCGACCGAGAAAGAGTCGCCATGAGAAACTGGATCTGAGTCTACCCAAACCGAGAGAGGATTTTTTAGAGGGCCATAACATGACCCTGTAGGATCAGATGAATCATTCTTATGATTAACGGGCACGGAGAAACGCGATTCTGAATATTGACAACTTTGAGCAATTTGAGCACTTGGGCGATTTGGCTGCTAGGGTGTGGCTCGCAACGATCAAGCAAGTTGGAGAGAAAAAAAGAAGGCATTCCTAGGGTAAACCCAGCCACCCCAACACGTACGAGCTGACAGTTCGGTGCCGCAACGAGCGGATTGAAAGATGGGGCATTGTGCAACTTTTCATTGAACTCATCTGTCGCTTTTTGTCGCGACTGAGAAAGAGTCGCCATGAGCAACTGGATCTGAGTCTACCCAAACAGAGAGGATTTTTTAGAGTGCCATAACATGACCCTGTAGGATCAGATGGATCATTCTTACATGTCACTAACATCGAGAAAAACCATGCTGAATTTTGACAATTTTTCACACTTTGAGTGATTGACAACAAATGAGCATTATTTACATCTTTTACCATATTAACAGGGTATACTTCACGAAATTATCCCATGTGATCTCTAATGGTCCAAAATGACATTATTTACATAAAATCACACAAAACAAGGCAAAAACATAATTTTTTATATTACAATGCCTCGAGTAGTAAAAAATACAAGTCATGTACATATATCCAAATAAGATTGATATTACAATTTTTTACATTTACATTTAATCCAATGAACCATCTGGATCTGCTCTACTCTTTATCGTGTCTAGTATGGCCTCATGGTCAGACTCACGAACCTTCCATAGGTTCTTGTTTAGTGGTCTACCCCCATATCTGGTCAAATAAACATTTGAAGCTACAACAAGGTTAGAATAATGAAGAATCTTCCTATGTGTCTCGAAGTCCTCGAACAACCACAAGTTAGACTTCTTCACTGGGTACCTTCTAAGCCATGTACCAGTAACAACTACTGATCCTGTGGGGTACTCAATATTTTCTCCATCTACCACAGGGCGATCCAATTTCTTTTTTGCGTCCACACAACGACACAGGTAATAATATGTTCCTTCTTCATTGTCTTCAGATGCAATTACTGCATAAACATGCCCTGCAATGATAAAGTGAGAAGAATTTAGCAAACAACTAAGGTAAAATATTAAAGTACAAAAATTGCATGTGGATAATTTACCTAGTTGGACTAAATCTGACACATGGTCAAAGTCAATTGATGCTTCCATCTGTGTGAGTTGTAGTGCACTCAGAGGTCGGTATGTCTCAAGTGGGTTTAGAGGTCTCATACACCATTCATCCACCCACTCCTTTGACTCACAGTCATTATAGGCACCATCTTTACATGAAGAACAATAACATGCCATCCACCGTGTATGGATAGTTCATGAACCTACATTAGAGCTTTTGAAAGAGTGTAGCTCACTCGATCCTGTCAATGTACAACAATCTTCTAATTTTGCAATGTTAGTATCATCTACCAACCAAAAAAATCTGTGAACTAAAGACTTACCTTGATTACCTGGACCAATTGTACCATTGCACCATTGAACAATTGATTTTGCATCTTTCAAGTTTGCATTCCCTTTGTACTTTAACTCTTCTCGTGCTAAAGCTCTTTTAATACATGCTCCTACACCATCATGCTCCCCTTTTCCATGCCCAGCCTCAAAGAAATTCCACATATGTTGAATAGCAGTCAACTTATGCATCCTCCTCAACCAATAAAACATCCGAGAGTTCTTAAATTGTGATGCACAATTATCTGACCATATGATATGTTGACGGAATGATATGCCTCAGCTAGCCAAATCATCATAGAAAATCTGAAAACAACCTTGCACAAACTCTGTAGAGTGTGAGCGATCATCACTGATGTAAAAATGATACTCCCTCAATATCTTCCTATCCTCTTCCATACTATCATGTGCATGAATGAATTCTATATGCACAAATATGGAAACTTGTGTGGAGTTGTAATATTGTGATTGCACCTCGTTCTGCGGTTGTAGTGTGTAGTTCTCTGCAAAGTCAACAATTGAAATGATTGTATGAAGTGGAAATGTGTCCTTGCATAGCTTAAATTGTGAGTCCAACCAACAAGCTCGATGGTTATGCCTTGCATACTCATACACTATATTCTCATGAAAGATGCCCATAAACTGATACACTAGAATCTTCTCACTAACCAATTCACACATTTTTGCTTCTTTTCCATCTTTTAGCATGTAGGCCATTGTCTTATATTTTCCAAATTCGACTAATTCATTACCAATTTCTTGTCCAATATCCATATGTTGATAAATTTGTAAATGTCGCAATCCACCACAATCAACACATGTGCCATCCAAGCAACACTTATTGTAATATACTTGACCATCTACTCTTTCACATAAGATGCTAGATATGAATTCCCTTGAAGATGTCGGTGGACCATTTATGTTGCATTCCTGCAAAACATTGTTAGCATGCAAATCTATACATATGCGTTGATAAACATCATAATGGTTAGAAAATTCAATATGTACTCTACAACAACAAGTTGTGCGTGTGTGATTTATTTTGACATAAAAAGGCTTTACCATTTCAAAGAACCTTTGACTAATTTTTATTTGAGGATACATACGTTGAAACTTGGAAAAATATTGTGTTTGAGTCATATCCAAAAAATGTTTCGGATGTGGATCACGGATTTTACTACCAATCCTCCTTCTTACAACATTTCTTTGATTTGGAGAGACCCTTGTGTTAATCTTCCAAAAATATTCAATTAGGGATCTCAAGGCTTCAACAATTGCTTTATCTTTCCATGGTAATCTACCGGAAAATGCCCATAACTCATTGTTATATGGATCCTCCGCTCTTTGTCGCCTTCCCAAAGATCTCATTAGAGTTTGTCTACTTATCTTCAATTGTTTACTTGTCTTTCTAAGGAGGCGAGCTTTCTTAGTTTGAGTGCTTACAATTGTTGATGTAATGACACGTCGTGTGCCATTACTATCTTTTGTGCGTGAGTTAGAACCAACAGTATCATATGAGATTCTTCACAATAGATTTGTCGCTTGATTCAATCGATGTTCTTAGCCCAAGAATCTTCACTATAGGCCTAAATTTCAGATTTCTCATCATTTCAACAAATAGTTGACATCTTCTTGTCTCATTTAAAGGCTCAAAAAATATTTTCCATATCCGATTAGCATGTCTTTGACAAGGACGCTTCGGAAACTTCTCAACCATTGGTTTCAAAACATTAGCATCAATATCAATCAAATACTTAGGCTTTCTATGCAAAACTCTAGGAGGTGTTCTCAAACTTTGAGTTATCTCAAGATTAGGAATGTCAACAACATTAGGGATAGGTGGCATACCTTCCAGCGGAGATGAAAATGATGACATGCCTTGAAATTGAGGTGTACAAGATGGTGTAGCTCCAATACTTGATGTCAGTCGTGAAGTACTTGCAACGTCAAATGTCATAGAGGGAGTGCATTCAATATGAGATGTTGTAGACACCAACGGTGTGCCAATAAGAGATGGTATGCCTTCAACTTGAGATGTAAGAGATGGGGTGCCTTCAACTTGAATTGTTGTAGACATGCTCTCAACCTTGGGATTCAATTGTCTCATTGCACGAAGGTTTTGCATCTGTTGCCTTTGTGTGGCCAATTTTGTCTCTCTTAGATTGGATGGATATTTCATGTTTCTCTTCAATTGGAACCTCTTCAATTGACACCTCTTCTTCTATGGTATTCAATTTCTTTGTTCACGAAGTTGCTTCATTCCTTCTCTTTTTTTTGCATTCTTAGCTTCACGCTCTTCCGGTGTTACATTTTTTGGTCGTTTCCTCGGCATGATGATGATGTTGCATATGTTAAAATGGATATATGAAATTGAAATTATTTCATGTATTCCTTTTCTAAATTATTTCATAAGATCTTAAAAAGGATGTATGAAATTGCAAATTTTGTTTTAAACCACTAAACAATTAATTTTCTTATGCAACTTCTTTCAAATGCATTGTTAAATCTAATGTAAATCTAATAGGATTATAATCAATTTTGATTCACAGTTTTATTCTAACATTTAAACAAAATAACACTTAATAAGTATTTGAATTCTAAAAACAAGAAAATATTACCTCAATTATTCAAATTTGATAAAAAAAACTATGTTCTTCCTCTTTGATGATGCCAAATGAAAAAAAAGGTGGTGGAGAGCTAATGGAATGTATAAAATAACCTTGCATAAAATGTCAACACCATGCAAAAAGCATTTTTTTGTCTGATCATGCGCAGAAAGAAGATAAAAAGAGAGAATATGGGCTTGGATCACGGGTCGAGGGTCCCATATAACCGTTTTTAAGTGCAACTCATTTGGCTAGCGCCAAATATGGTGCTAGCCAAATGACTTCCATTGAAATTTTTTACCTTAAACTAAACACTAACTATATACCCTATAACCTTTTTTTTGTACAGCTCATTTGGCTAGCACCAAATATGGCGCTAGCCAAATGACTTCCATTGAAATTTTTTACCTTTGATAAATTTCTACTCTATACCCTATAACCTTTTTTTTGTGCAGCTCATTTGGCTAGCGCCAAATATGGCGCTAGCCAAATGACTTCCATTGAAAATTTTCAACCTTTGATAAATTTCTACTCTATACCCTATAGTTTGATAGCCACAACCATAAAAATTAAACCATATGACTCCTTAGGACACAATATGGTGTCTTAGGACATAATATGGTGTCTTAGGACATAATATGGTGTTGTTATGGGTCGTATGGACACCTAAGGGGTCATGTGATGTCCTATGGGGCCATACGACACCATATGACCCCTTAGGTGTCGTTATGGGTCATATGGTGTCGTAAGGGGTCATATGGTGTCCTATGACCCCTTAGGACACCATATGACCCCCTAGGACACAATAGGGTGTCATTATGGGTCGTATGGTGTCCTAAGGGGTCATATGGTGTCTTATGACCCCTTAGGACACCATATGACCCCTTAGGACACAATATGGTGTCGTTATGGGTCATATGGACACCTAAGGGGTCATATGGTGTCCTATGACCCCTTAAGACACCATATGACCCCTTAGGTGTCGTTATGGGTCGTATGGTGTCGTAAGGGGTCATATGGTGTCGTATGACCCCTTAGGACACCATATGACCCCCTAGGACACAATAGGGTGTCGTTATGGGTCATATGGTGTCCTAAGGGGTCATATGGTGTCTTATGACCCCTTAGGACACCATATGACCCCTTAGGACACAATATGGTGTCGTTATGGGTCGTATGGTGTCCTAAGGGGTCATATGGTGTCCTATGACCCCTTAGGACACCTTGTGATCCCTTAGGACACAATATGGTGTCGTTATGAGTCGTATGGACACCTAAGGGGTCATATGGTGTCCTATGGGGCCATAGGACAACATATGACCCCTTAGGTGTCGTTATGGATCATATGGTGTTGTAAGGGGTCATATGGTGTCCTATGACCCCTTAGGACACCATATGACCCCCATAGGACAACATATGACCCCTTAGGTGTCGTTATGGATCGTATGGTGTCGTAAGGGGTCATATGGTGTCCTATGACCCCTTAGGACACCATATGACCCCTTAGGACAAAATAGGGTGTCGTTATGGGTCGTATGGTGTCCTAAGGGGTCATATGGTGTCTTATGACCCCTTAGGCCACCATATGACCCCTTAGGACACAATATGGTGTCGTTATGGGTCGTATGGACACCTAAGGGGTCATATGGTGTCTTATGACCCCTTAGGTGTCGTTATGGGTCGTATGGTGTTGTAAGGGGTCATATGGTGTCCTATGACCCCTTAGGACACCATATGACCCCCTAGGACACAATAGGGTGTCGTTATGGGTCGTATGGTGTCCTAAGGGGTCATATGGTGTCTTATGACCCCTTAAGACACCATATGACCCCTTAGGACACAATATGGTGTCGTTATGTGTCATATGGTGTCCTAAGGGGTCATATGGTGTCCTATGACCCCTTAGGACACCATATGACCCCTTGGGACACAATACGACACAATACGACACCATATGACCCATAATGACACCTAAGGGGTCATATGGTGTCCTATGGCCCTAGGATACCATATGAGCCCTTAGGACACAATACGACCCAATACGAAACCATATGACCCATAACGACACCTAAGGGGTCATATGGTGTCCTATGGGGCCATAGGACACCATATGACCCCCTAGGACACAATAAGGTGTCATTATGGGTTGTATGGTGTTGTAAGGGGCCATATAGTGTCTTATGACCCCTTAGGACACCATATGACCCCCTATGACACAATAGGGTGTCGTTATGGGTCGTATGGTGTCTTAAGGGGTCATATGGTGTCTTATGACCCTTTAGGACACCATATGACCCCTTAGGACACAATATGGTATCGTTATGAGTCATATGGTCTCCTAAGGGGTCATATGGTATCCTATGACCCCTTAGGACACCATATGACCCCTTAGGACACAATATGGTGTCGTTATGGGTCGTATGGACACCTAAGGGGTCATATGGTGTCCTATGGGGCCATAGGATAGCATATGACCCCTTAGGTGTGGTTATGGGTCGTATGGTGTCGTAAGGGGTCATATGGTGTCCTATGACCCCTTAGAACACCATATGACCCCCTAGGACAAAATAGGGTGTCGTTATGGGTCGTATGGTGTCCTAAAGGCTCATATGGTGTCTTATGACCCCTTAGGACACCATATGACCCCTTAGGACACAATATGATGTCGTTATGGGTCATATGGACACCTAAGGGGTCATATGGTGTCCTATGACCCATTAGGACACCATATGACCCCATAGGTGTCGTTATGGGTCGTATGGTGTTGTAAGGGGTCATATGGTGTCCTATGACCCCTTAGGACACCATATGAGCCCCTAGGACACAATAGGGTGTCATTATGGGTCGTATGGTGTCCTAAGGGGTCATATGGTGTCTTATGACCCCTTAGGACACCATATGACCTCTTAGGACACAATATGGTGTCGTTATGAGTCCTATGGTGTCCTAAGGGGTCGTATGGTGTCCTATGACCCCTTAGGACACCATATGACCCCTTAGGACACAATATGGTGTCATTATGGGTCGTATGGACACCTAAGGGGTCATATGGTGTCCTATGGGGCCATAGGACAACATATGACCCCTTAGGTGTCGTTATGGGTTGTATGGTGTCGTAAGGGGTCATATGGTGTCCTACGACCCCTTAGGACACCATATGACCCCCTAGGACACAATAGGGTGTCGTTATGGGTCGTACGGTGTCCTAAGGGGTCATATGGTGTTTTATGACCCCTTAGGACACCATACGACCCCTTAGGACACAATATGGTGTCGTTATGGGTCGTATGGACACCTAAGGGGTCATATGGTGTCCTTTGACCCCTTAGGACACCATATGACCCCTTAGGTGTTGTTATGGGTCATATGGTGTCGTAAGGGGTCATATGGTGTCCTATGACCCCTTAGGACACCATATGACCCCCTAGGACACAATAGGGTGTCGTTTTGGGTTGTACGGTGTCCTAAGGGGTCATATGGTGTCTTATGACCCCTTAGGACACCATATCACCCCTTAGGACATAATATGGTGTCGTTATGGGTTGTTTGGTGTCCTAAGGGGTCATATGGTGTCCTATGACCCCTTATAACACCATATGACCCCTTAGGACACAGTACGACCCAATACGACACCATACAACCCATAACGACACCTAAGGGGTCATATGGTGTCCTATGGCCCCACAGGACACCATATGACCCCTTAGGTGTCGTTATGGGTCGTATGGTGTCGTAAGGGGTCATATGATGTCCTATGACCCCTTAGGACACCATATGACCCCCTAGGACACAATAGGGTGTCGTTATGGGTCGTATGGTGTCCTAAGGGGTCATATGGTGTCTTATGACCCCTTAGGACACCATATGATCCCTTAGGACACAATATGGTGTCGTTATGGGTCGTATGGTGTCCTAAGGGGTCATATGGTGTCCTGTGATCCCTTAGGACACAATATGGTGTCATTATGGGTCATATGGACACCTAAGGGGTCATATGGTGTCCTATGGGGCCATAGGACAGCATATGACCCCTTAGGTGTCGTTATGGGTCATATGGTGTCGTAAGGGGTCATATGGTGTCCTATGACCCCTTAGGACACCATATGACCCCCTAAGACACAATAGTGTGTCGTTATGGGTTGTATGGTGTCCTAAGGGGTCATATGGTGTCTTATGACCCCTTAGGACACCACATGATCCCTTAGGACACAATGTGGTGTCGTTATGGGTCATATGGACACCTGAGGGGTCATATGGTGTCCTATGACCCCTTAGGACACCATATGACCCCCTAGGACACAATAGGGTGTTGTTATGGGTCGTATGGTGTCCCAAGGGGTCATATGGTGTCTTATGACCCTTTAGGACACCATATGACCCATTAGGACACAATATGGTGTTGTTATGAGTCGTATGGTGTCCTAAGGGGTCATATGGTATCCTATGACCCCTTAGGACACCATATGACCCCTTAGGACACAATATGGTGTCGTTATGGGTCGTATGGACACCTAAGGGGTCATATGGTGTCCTATGGGGCCATAGGACATCATATGACCCCTTAGGTGTCGTTATGGGTCATATGGTGTCATAAGGGGTCATATGGTGTCCTATGACCCCTTAGTACACCATATGACCCCCTTGGACACAATAGGGTGTCGTTATGGGTCGTATGGTGTCCTAAGGGGTCATATAGTGTCTTATGACCCCTTAGGACACCATATGACCCCTTAGGACACATTATGGTGTCGTTATGGGTCATATGGACACCTAAGGGGTCATATGGTGTCCTATGACCCCTTAGGACACCATATGACCCCTTAGGTGTCGTTATGGGTCATATGGTGTTGTAAGGGTTCATATGGTGTCCTATGACCCCTTAGGACACCATATGACCCCCTAGGACACAATAGGGTGTCGTTATGGGTCATATGGTGTCCTAAGGGGTCATATGGTGTCTTATGACCCCTTAGGACACCATATGACCCCTTAGGATACAATATGGTGTCGTAAGGGGTCGTATGGTGTCCTATGACCCCTTAAGACACAATATGGTGTCATTATGGGTCGTATGGACACCTAAGGTGTCATATGGTGTCCTATGGGGCCATAGGACAACATATGACCCCTTAGGTCTCGTTATGGGTTGTATGGTGTCGTAAGGGGTCATATGGTGTCCTACGACCCCTTAGGACACCATATGACCCCCTAGGACACAATAGGGTGTCGTTATGGGTCGTATGGTGTCCTAAGGGGTCATATGGTGTCTTATGACCCCTTAGGCCACCATATGACCCCTTAGGACACAATATGGTGTCGTTATGGGTCGTATGGACACCTAAGGGGTCATATGGTGTCCTTTGACCCCTTAGGACACCATATGACCCCTTAGGTGTCATTATGGGTCATATGGTGTTGTAAGGGGTCATATGGTGTCCTATGACCCCTCAGGACACCATATGACCCCCTAGGACACAATAGGGTGTCGTTTTGGGTCGTATGGTGTCCTAAGGGGTCATATGGTGTCTTATGACCCCTTAGGACACCATATCACCCCTTAGGACATAATATGGTGTCGTTATGGGTCGTTTGGTGTCCTAAGGGGTCATATGGTGTCCTATGACCCCTTAGAACACCATATGACCCCTTAGGACACAATACAACCCAATACGACACCATATGATTCATAACGACACTTAAGGGGTCATATGGTGTCCTATGGCCCCACAGGACACCATATGACCCCTTAGGTGTCGTTATGGGTCGTATGGTTTCGTAAGGGGTCATATGATGTCCTATGACCCCTTAGGACACCATATGACCCCCTAGGACACAATAGGGTGTCGTTATGGGTCGTATGGTGTCCTAAGGGGTCATATGGTGTCTTATGACCCCTTAGGACACCATATGACCCCTTAGGACAGAATATGGTGTTGTTATGGGTCATATGGTGTCCTAAGGGGTCATATGGTGTCCTATGACCCCTTAGGACACCATATGACCCCTTAGGACACAATATTGTGTCGTTATGGGTTGTATGGACACCTAAGGGATCATATGGTTTTCTATGGGGCCATAAGACAACATATGACCCCTTAGGTGTCGTTATGGGTCGTATGGTGTCGTAAGGGGTCATATGGTGTCCTATGACCCCTTAGGACACCATATGACCCACTAGGACACAATAGGGTGTCGTTATGCGTCGTATGGTGTCCTAAGGGGTCATATGGTGTCTTATGACCCCTTAGGACACCATATGACCCCCTAGGAGACAATAGGGTGTCGTTATGGGTCGTAAGGTGTCGTAAGGGGTCATATGGTGTCCTATGACCACTTAGGACACCATATGAGCCCTTAGGACACAATAGGATGTTGTTATGGGTCGTATGTTGTCGTTAGGGGTCATATGGTTTCCTATGACCCTTTAGGACACCATATGACCCTTTAGGGCACAATATGGTGTGGTTATGGGTCGTATGGTGTCCTAAGGGGTCATATGGTGTCTTAAGGGGTCATAGGACACCATATAACCCCTTAGGACACAATATGACCCCTAACGACACCTAAGGGTTCATATGGTGTCATATGACCCATTAAGACACCATATGGTGCCGTTATGTGTCCTATGGTGTCCTAAGGGATCATATGGTGTCCTATGACCACTTAGGACAAAATATGGTGTCGTTATGGGTCCTATGGTAACCTAAGAGGTCATATGGTGTCCTATGACCCTTTAGGACACCATATGACCCCTTAGGTGTCGTTAGGGGTCATTTTGTGTCCACCTATGACCCCTTAGGACCTAGAGAGAGGAGGGAGTGAGGAAAAAATTGAGGGAAAGAGGTGAGAGAGGGAATTAGATGGGTGTAAGGATGAAGAGGGAGATAGCTTGAGGTATAGGAGAATAAGGGAATTGTGAGAGCTAGAGAGGGGAGGGACAAAGAAGAGTTTGTATCTATTCCACATTTGGTGCGTGCCAAATAGGTAGAGTGCCAAATGTGTACATAGAAACCCCCATCTCACCTCTCCCTTCTTTATCTCCCTTCCCTCATAGTTCCATCTCTCTCTATGAACTAGATCTCATATTCTCTCTCTCCCCTTACCTCTTCTCGGGCTCTTCATTCTTATAGATACATACTCTTCTTTGTCCCTCCCCTTTCTAGCTCTCACAATCCACTTATTATGCTATCCCTTGAGCTATCTCCCTCTTCATCCACATTTGGCGCGTGCCACATGTGGAATATGGACCACATTTGGCGCACGCCAAATGGAATATCCATTCATCACATTTGGTGCACGCCAAATAGGGCGCTCGCCATATTTGGCGAGCGCCAAATGTCCCGCTTTGGGAAACACCAAACCTATGGTTTGGATTTGCCTTGGGCATCCAAGCCAAAGGTTTGGACAACCATTTCAGGCTAGAGATGTGTTTTTGTCAGAACATTGAAAATTTTGACATATTTTTGGTCGTGCTCTTCGTCAGGATTGCACGTGTTTCAATGAAGTTAAAAAAAATACTGTGGTAAACTTGAGCTCCCTCTTAGCTATCCAAAAATGTAATTTATTTCAAATTTTGATTTCTTTAAGTCTTTCATCTATAATTTCTTTTGTTAGTGTGTCCGTTTTTTTGTCAAAAACCAACATGCACTATTTTGGGTCTAGATTTTTACACGTTCATCAGATTTTGACAAAAATTACATTTTTAGAAACTAGACTCCATTCTACATAATTTTTTTTAAAAAATTTTGATTTTTGATTTGTTTTCAATGATTTTAGGGGGGAGCACGCTCAAATTTCTGTTTTTCAGGATGTGTCCACTTCGAAAATTAGTAAAAAATCATATACTCATTAAAAAATTAGCTGAAAATTCTAGCATAAACTTCAAGGTGTTAGCTAATTTCTTACTGAAGCGATTTTAAAAATTCAAAAAAAAAGTTAACATTTTAGGGGGGCCACAACAGACGCTATGTTATGTTTTTTGCATAAAAACAGGACCACTTTTTGTGGCCCCCCTTTTTGAAGCCCTTAATGTCCACCATTTTCAAAAAAAATTAGTAGTTTAGAAAGTAGACTCGAAGCGCTCTGACTCTTGTTCTTGTTGCATCTTCAAATTTGGAGTGTAACTATCTTCAATTTGTCGTTGAAGTTCAGACTTTGCTGATTTCAGAAAAAAGTGGCATCTTAAGACCCCCTTTTGGTACCAAAACTTGGTGCACATACCCCACAATTAGATGATACTTTTGCAGAAAGTATGTGTTACAATGAGGGGCTTGCACTTGCAGGAAGGCACACTACCTTGAGTTTACTTCTCATTACAAAAGAGTCTCACTGACTACAAAGAGGCTACAACCATCTCAAGATAAATGGACAACAGTCCAATATGTTGTCCAATAGAGTGAAATGCTATAAATAGCATCTACCATGCTTCATTATAGTCTTGGTTAAGCTCAGTGCCGGAGGACTAAATCCTCTTCTGAATCCAATTCAATCACCAATGATCAACCAACTCCTTTGCCTGAATGATATTACAATATTCGCACATTACATTCCTTTACCATGACCTTTCCAATAACCATGATACTTTACAAATAATTTCTACCTCTTATTTATACAAACTGACCAAAACATGCTCATGGAGCATATAACACATGAAATCAAATATACTTCACTGATCCAAACATGTTAGAAGTGTCCAACAGATAGTCTGTTTTGTCGGTAACCAAAAATTGTTTGTCGGTAACCAAAAATTGTTTGTCGGTAACCAACCATAATAGCTAGTGTTGACATCAATGAAAAAACATCAATGCAACACATAATCAATTCATCCATTATACCAATAATCTCCCCCTTTAGCATTGATGGCAACACTAGATGTGAAAAACATCTAAGTACCAAGAAATGCCAAACAAGTCTCCCCCTATGGAAGATAACCAACAATAAATAGCTCTCCCCCTGTGAATGATATCTCTGTAAGATTTTGAATGATTTTTCACATTACTATCACTCCCCCTTTGACATCAATGCTAGAAATCTGACAAAAATATCAAAGCAATGATATAAACCTCTGAATCTCAAATTTGACTAGCCCCCCTGAGTAGTAGCACCACTCATCAATGCCAAAATGAATAATGTCTCTAGTAATGCATGTCAGACTGATGACAAACTTCATCAATCAAGTCTCTATCGGAGGGGCAGAAACCCCTAACCTGTCTCTCAAATACTCAAATGATTCCTTAGATAGTGGTTTAGTGAATATGTCTACAATTTGTTCTTTAGTGTTCACATAAACCAATTTGACTTCCTTTGCTTCAACCTTGTCCTTTAGAAAGTTATACTTTATTGAAATATGTTTAGTCTTAGAGTGAAATACCGAACTCTTAGACATGTCAATAGTTGTAGAGTTATCACAGTGGATAACTATCGGTTCACTACAATTTACCCTGATATCCTTCAGCATTTGCTTCATCCACAAGACTTGAGTGCAATTAGTTGATGTTGCAACATACTTAGCTTCTACAGTAGATAAAGAAATGCATGAGTGTTTTTTGTTGATCCATGAAACCAGTTTCTTTCCAAGACAGAAAGCTTCACCAAAAGTGCTCTTCCTGTCATTAGTATCACCTGCCCAATCTAAGTTAGTATATGCACATAAAGTGAAATCATTATTTCTGGAACACCATAAACCATATTCTATTGTTCCTTGCAAGTACCGAAATATCCTCTTTACTGCACATTCATGATTTTCTTTAGGATTACTTTGATATCTTGAAATAATACTTACTGCATTCATAATATCAGGTCTAGTCTGAGTTAGATATAACAAACCACCAATCATAGACTTATACCTTGTTGGATTTACTGGTGTAGAAGTATCATTGATAGATAATTTCTCACTTGTAGCCATAGGAGTACTTACCGGTTTGGAATTCTCCATACCAAACTTTTTCAACAATTCCCTCAGATTTTTAGTTTGACAGAAAAAAATGCCTTTGTCAGTTTGAGTAATCTGCAAACCTAAGAAAAATTTCAACTCACCAATCA
Source organism: Cryptomeria japonica (assembly GCF_030272615.1). Classification (NCBI taxonomy): domain Eukaryota; kingdom Viridiplantae; phylum Streptophyta; class Pinopsida; order Cupressales; family Cupressaceae; genus Cryptomeria; species Cryptomeria japonica. The sequence goes on along the minus strand of NC_081406.1, from coordinate 191,124,074 downwards.
TGGACATTTCAAATTCATTCTTCATGTTGTTAGCAAATTCCATGCATAGTTTATCTTCTCCTCCAAAAATGATATCATCAACAAAAAATTCAATAATCAGAATATCATTATCAGCGATCTTATAATATAGATTACTATCAGCACTGCCTTTACTAAAACCAAGCTTCAAAATATATTTATCCAACCTTGCATACCAAGCTCTAGGAGCCTGTTTCAATCCATATAAAGCTTTCTTCAATCTGCAAACCATATATTTATCATATGTCAGTGAAAATCCATCTGGTGGCTCAATGTATACTTCTTCCTCAAGCTCACCATTCAAAAATGCACATTTAACATCCATTTGATAAACCTTATAGTTCTTATAAGCTGGATAGGCAAGAAATAGGCTGACAGCTTCAGTTCTAGCTACAGGTGCAAATATCTCACCACAATCAATTCCTTCCATTTGAGAATATCCTTTACAAACCAATCTAGCCTTGTTCCTTATAACTTGACCATCCTCATTCAGTTTATTCCTAAAAACCCATTTAGTTCCAATAACATTCTTATTTTTAGGCCGGGAAACTAAAGACCAAGTTTCATTCTTCTCTATTTGATCTAATTCATCTTCCATAGCCATTAACCAATGTTTGTCCTTACAAGCTTCAATAACAGTTGTCGGTTCAACTTGAGAAATAAGACATACCTCTTCATTTGCTAGTTTTCTTCTAGTCATAACTCCCTTGTTTCTATCTCCAATAATTTGATATTCAAAATGATTTAATCTTACATACCTAGGTGTCTTTTGAACTTCAGGTTCATTGCTCTGATCATCAGTCACAGTTGAATTTTTTGATTGTGTCGGTGTAACTGTCTCAGCTTCCTGTACCGGTTGAGGCATTGTTGGTTCAATTATGATCATTTCCACTACTGGTTCCCTATCATATGATATAGAATGATTTATGTATTGTTCATCCACTTTCACATTAGCACTCTCCACAATTTTCTGCAATCTTTTGTTATAATATCTATATGCTTTTATCTAAATTTAATAACCAAGAAATATCCCTTTATCACATCTAGGATCAAAATTTACAATTGAATCATCCCTTTTGATATAGCATTTACTTCCAAAAAATTCTGAAATACTTAATAGTAGGTTTATGTCCAAGCCATGGTTTATAAGGGGTCTTATCGATTTCACCTTTGATGAGAACTCTGCTGAATGTGTAGACTGTTGTACTCACTACTTCTCTCTAGTAGATATGAGGCAATTTGGCTTCCATCATCATAGATCTAGCTGCATCCAGAATGGTTATGTTCTTTCTTTCAACTACTTCATTTTGCTGAGGAGTCCTAGGTGCAGATAGTTGTCGCCTGATTCCATTTGTCTCACAATAATTGTTAAATTCATGAGAAGTGAACTCACCGCCATGATCTTATCTTAGACATTTGATTTTCAATCCAGTTTCACTTTCAACCTTCACTTTAAAGATATTGAATTTCTCAAAAGTTTCAGACTTCTCCCTTAGAAAAGTCACCCACATCATTCTAGAATAGTCATCAATAATCTGCATGAAATACCTATCACCTTGAAAGCTTCTAGTCCTTGTTGGACCACATAAGTTAGTGTGAATCAAATCAAGTACATCATTAGATTTATCATGTATGCTTTTAAAAGAACTTTTGACTTGCTTACCCAATTGAGATTCCCTACATACCGGATTATGAGGCTTCATAATCTTAGGTATATCTCTAACTGCCTTAATTGAACTGATCTTAACAATACAATCAAAATCAACATGACACAACGTCTTATGCCATAGCCAACTCTCATCAATACGAGCAATCAAACATGTCTTATTCTGAGTGTTCAAGTGAAAGATATTACTTCCTATATGAATACCGGTTGCAATCTCCAAATAAGTCTTGTTAATGATTTTGCATTTTCTATCTTTAAACTGAAGTTGAAAACCCTTATCAACCAATTGACCAACACTCAAAAGATTATGCCTTAAACCTTCTACATAATAGACATTATCGGTGTTATGCTTGCCATCCAAAGAAATAATACATCTACCTTTGATCATACATGCCTTGTCATCTCCAAATCTGACTTGACCGCCATTGTATTCTTGCAGGGACATAAATTTCCTTTTATCTCCAATCATATGATGTGAACATCCACTATCAATTACCCATTCATCCTTATCTTCAACTTTTGTTGCCAGGGCTTTTTCTTGCATATAGGGCTTTCTAATCACTTTTTCTGGTAGATGTTGATGATGATGCATGAAAAGAAGGTTCAGGCTTTATAGCTCTAGAAGATCCAAATTATTCAAGCTCAAAAGCAGATAATTTCCCAATTAGAATGTCTCTGTTAATTGAGGTGTTTTCCATTGTTCTTAACTCATTTATTGCAATTGCATTCATCTTGTAAGCCAGTGGAAGGGCTCTCAATAACTTGGCAACTATTTCATCTTCACTTAGAAATCCTTCACAACATTGAATTCCCATAATAATCTCATTTACTCTTTCCATAAACACAACAATTCTTTCATTATCTTCCATTTTCAAGTTTTCGTATCTTACCCGGTAACCATCAAGTTTAGCAATTTTGACAGCGGGATCACCTTCATTCAAATTTTTCAATTTGTCCCACATAACCTTAGCTGATGATTTTTCAATCAATCCCATAATCTGTTGATCAGTAAGTGCACATAAGAGGGCTTCTCTAGCTCTACAATCATTTTCAATATTCGTATCCAGGTATGCAGGAGTAGGATTGCCAGATGTTGAATCATAAGGTGTGTATCCTTTCTTAGTGATCTCCCAAATATCCTTGCCAATACATCTAAGATGAGTCTCCATTCGAATTTTCCATATCCCATAATTTGTTCCATCAAGCTTAGGGATTTCTCTTCTTAAAATAGTTGCTGGTGGGTTAGTTGCCATAGGATCTACCTTAAGCGGTTAAGCTTTTGCAAAAGAGGACCAAATCTCTGATACCAATTGTTAGGATAACCGGTGAACAACTGAGAGGGGGGGTGAATCAGTTGTTAATAGATTATAACTTTTAATCCACAATACAACCTTAAACAAATCAAGTACCGATAAAGCATATACAGATGCCGGTAGGAACAAATACCAGTAAACAATATAACTTAATAATTAACCAGATAATCAATGCAAAGAAACCATAACACATAACACATGATTTGTACGTGGAAAACTTGGAAAGGGAAAAAACATGGTGGGAAGCCTACCCACAGTCAGATGATACTTTCTGTAGAAAGTATATGTTACAATGAGGGGCCTTCACTTGTAGGAAGGCACACTGTCTAGAGCGTATTGCTCATTACAAAAGAGTCTCACTGACTACAGAGAGTCTAAAACCATCTCAAGATAAATGGACAATAATCCAATAGAGTGAATTGCTAGAAATAGCATCTACCATGCCTGATTACAGTCCCGATTAAGCTCAGTGTTGGAGGACTAAATCCTCTTCTGAATCCAATTTGATCACCAATGATCGACCAACTCCTCTGCCTAAATGATATTATAATATCCACACATTACATTCCTTGACCAGGACCTTTCCAATAACCATGATACTTAATAAAGAGTTTCTACCTCTTATTTATACAAACCTTAAGGCCTAAACCAATTAGGTCAACCACCTAAAGATATTACAATAAGATCATTACATAATTTCATATTACAATGATATAACATGTCAGCTTAAGACCAAAACAATAATAACAAATCTATAAATCATCTCAAGTCATCCTGGTAATGTGTAGAGTACAAGTTAGCATGATACCAGTCCATAACCTAGATAGGTACCAGACCTATTATGGGTCCACCATGCCAAAGCAATTTCTTCAAGTGTTTGAAGCACTATCAAAGAACATCTTCAACATCCTGAAATCCATGAAGAAGCAACACCAACACCAACTATGCATCATGTCACGATTCCTTAATGAAAGCTTTGCCGGCAAAGCCTTAAACCAGTGCCGGTAAGGGTTTACCAGAGTGTATGATAGCATCCGATTACCAAGCCAATACCAACTGACCAAAACATTCTCATGGAGCTTATAACACATGAAATCAAATATACTTCACTGATCCAAACATGCCGGAAGTGTCCAACAGATAGTCTCTTCTGCTGGTAACACTAGATCTTCTACCAGTAACCAACCATAATAGCTAGTGTTGACATCAATGACAAAACATCAATGCAACACATAATCAATTCATCCATTATGCCAACATCAGCTGCAACCTTAATCATTTTTCTTTTGATGGTCAATGCAGCCTGTTCTTGGTGAATTTTTACTCCTTTCTCCCGGGTTGTGCCAAATTCATCTTCTGTCTCATCAATTGGTTCTTACAGTAGATGTTGTGCATAAGAATCCAATGTGGCCTCGTTCACCTCATAACCCATAGGCATAATCTAGACTATTCTAGGTTGGACTGCTTCCATCATACATTCATCCTTATTTACCATAAAACATATTGTATCTTTATATTTTTCTACTATAAACTTGGGAATCCTAGCCTTATTCTTCATTTCCTCCTGAAAAGTTTTGAAAAATGCCCATAAATTTTCCTTTTTTAGTTTATCCCCTTGTCTATCCAAAATCTGGGCTATTTGGGTGGCTACCGGTCGATCAAAAGCCCACTGTATCTTCCCATAACCGGGAACAATACCTAAAAAGTAGAATGCTAGAAAAATAACAAAAGAACCATATCGGAAGATGTTTTTCTTATCTTGTTTGATCTTCTGAAGGTTTGACATCAGCTCCTTCAGCATCACACTACAAAGATTGTAGTGTGCATCCTCCTTCACCATTTGATGAACAATCAAAATATTGTTACCGGAGACAAAGTTCACCTGATTTGACTGGTAAACTTTGTATCCGATTATTGTAGAAAATTTAACATTAATTTCTTTAACATCATCAACTCTCATTGAATGACCATTGAAAGTGGTGCTGGTGAGTTTGCAGAGTTTGGTGTTGGTGAGCTTGCACCTAGGTCTAGGTAGACCTTCAATCTTGTGCAAGCAAGTGATGTTCTTGATCAATTCCTCCATGATTTTGTAGGGAAGGTCCAACCAGATAAATTCACCATGAATGCGGCTTAGTATGTAATGAACCCATTTCGCTTTGTCGAATGTGGGAAAATCCACGAATTAGGTGAAACCCTTCCTTTGCAAGTGGGAAAATTCTGGTTTCAGTTGGTTATCCATGATCAAATTCTCAGTAAAAACGCAGGATAACTCATAACCTCTGAGCTCCTCGATGTTGCAGTAAATGTATACCCAAATGTCTTCAATGTGAAGAACACCATGGCATATGCTTGAGAAGGCTCCCAGTGGTTCATCCAAAAGGGATTTGAAGGGGTGCTTCTTGAATTCAAGACGAGGGTGGTTCTTGATTTCCACCACCAAAGCGGTATCGATATTGGATGAAGCCATGATCTATCAAAGAAGTGTTGAAACTAGGGTTTTTGCTAACGGCCGAAAGATGGAATTGCTTTCGAGAGAAAATGCTTGCACAAATCTCCTTGGACTCTTGAATGCTCTGGACATCGCTCTTCTAAATGCTCAATCATTGTGTGAAGAAAATAACTTAACTTTCCCTTTTTATTGCCATTAACCCTATTTTTTCACTATCATAAATACTACCGGGAAGTTTTACCGGGTCACATAGTCCGCGAGTAGGTTCCAGCAAACACTTTAAATTGCCTGAGTATCCATTTGCAATCAGAATTCTTTGACTAGAGATCTAATCAAGGGTATTTGCATGACCTTCAATGATTTTCCTACCCCTAAGGCAGAGTGCCTTAGTTACTGGTTGTTCCTGCTTCTAGTGCAGGACCCGATGAATCTACTAGGTGTTGTGTTGGAGGTGTATCTGATCTCCTTACCCATCTTTTCTCATGTTTTTTTTCTGATGTCTTCCTCCTTTTCCTTTCCGTTCTCATCTGCATTTCCATTAGTTACCGGTGGGTTCTTACTTCTGTAGTATTTAGCAATATGTCCAATCTTGTTGCATGCACAACAAACAATATTGTTCTTTTGAATTGCTTTGTTAAACCCTCGATTTCCTTTTGATCTGCATTGGTTAGCCATATGTCCAAATCTGCTCCATGCATGACATCTTACATTTCCAAGATCAGTGAATGATGCATTGTTCTGATTATTCCTATTTCTGCACTGACTTTCTATATGACCATATTTATTACAAACAAAGCATGTACCATTGAATTTGTGAGCATTAGACTGTCTTACCGGTGATTTTTGGTTCCAGTTGTTGGCATGATTATGCTTTTGACCAGATGATTGATCTTGTTGTGCAGTGTCAGAGCTTTCTCATTCTTCATAACCAAGACCTCTCTTATCATTAGCATCTCTTTGACTCTTCGGTAGTTCATCAAGTTTTGTAGAGATGTCTTTGAACTTGTCCTTGTATTCATTTGTAGTGACTAAGTCATCTCTCATGATTATAATATGTCTCTCAAGTTCTTGTTCATTATTCTGGGACTGGATCAACTCAAGTCTCAACATGTCATTCTCATGTGTCAGTCTTTTGCATTCATCAAAATTGTCCTTCAATGCTTGAGCTAGGTTTTCTTCATTCTTCTTCATGTCTTCAATCTCCTTGCACATTCTCATGGTTAGGGTTTGCATCTCATTCTTCAAGAGAGCATTCTCCTGGGTGAGTTTTTGACATTGATCCTTCATAGAATCTTCTTCATCACTATTTTTATTTTGTAATTGATCACAAAGTTCCTTCCTCTTAGCTTGAACAATTGAAATATTTCCTTCCAATGAAATGATGTGTTCCCTGGCTTGCATTAGTTCATTCTTCAGTTTACTATTCTCCATCTGCTCATTATCGAGATCCTCAAGAGCAAGTTGAAGTTGTTGTTGTAGATCGGTTTCCATTGATTCCAAATTTCGTATCTTCCTCAAGTGGTTAAACTTATTTTGAGGAACTAGCTCTGATACCAATTGTTAGAATCCAAGAACACTGAGAGGGGGGGGGTGAATCAATGTTCTACCAGTAATATTAAATATTAATTTTGAAGTTATTGTTTTTGAACCGTTTAACAGTAAATAAAGTTAAAGTGCATAAACCAAATAACACGTAAAGAAGCAACACCATAACACCAATATTTATACGTGGACGATGGGGTTGATACCCACAATATCTATACACTTGATCAAGGTATATAAATATTACATTGAGGGGATTGCACATACAATTAGGCCAATAGCCTAGAGATCACTACTCAAATAGAAGTCTCATTAACTTATACAATATTGCAAAGTGATTACAAACAAAAATGAACTTATAAATTGCATTTGACCTTGCTGGATAAGTTCTGGTTTGAGCTCTATTAACCCTCACTGTGTACCAGTTTTTTGATGCTCTGTTCTGCCCTATTCAGCTACCAGTTTACATTGTGCACATGAAACTACACACAAAAGCTTCCTTTCGATGATAAAAAAGCATACCATCGATTTCTGAAATTTTCGCAATCAAAATCGCATTTTATATCTTATTGGATCCATCACTGAAAGGATCTCCTTAAATACTCTTCTAACTATTCACCATGTCAACTTCAATGAAGAATATAATCTTGTCGACTGTCAGATCACAAGGTATTTCATACAAAATCCCGATGAACATTTTTTCCTTCACACGTTACCAAAAATTCCTTGAAAGAAATTATCTAGGCCACAAGATCACTTAACCAGGTCCTATCCTTAACTGGGTTCCAAATACACATTACCAAGATTAGGACTTAGCTGGTTGTGAAGCAAAGTGAATACCGGTTGACCCAATTAAAGAAAAATGATAAATCAATGAATCCCAATAGAAAATATCTAACCTGGAGATGAGTTTCCATCAATGACAACCCAAAATGCCATTAGCCCTTACCGGATGATTGTCAATTGCCAACAAATTAAAGGTACTATTCATAATGATAACTATGGGGATTAATTTAAAATAAAATAAATTTTATACGTAAAGTTCAATACTCATGTATTCTCTATTATATGACGCCAGTTGCCTAACATGGCAAAAAGGAAAATTTGGAGACCCCGTCACCTCATACTCAAAATTTAATATACTTGTAGTACACATATGCATCATACCCAATCTTTAGTACCAAACAAAATGTTCTAGGTGTGATATTAATTATAGTATGTCCAAATTAGGCAGTTTAGACTTGGTGTCAAGGTGTTTCACCTAGACCAAACTTAATTATATAAGAGTATGTGTCTATGGAGAGGATGTGCAAATCACTTAATGAGAATTGGCACCGCATCTTGCCCATGTGCAATGTATTATGTATCTAATTTCACATTTAAGTAAAAAAAAATTGTGAGTTGTGTCATGCCCCATTAGTCAAATTTTGGGCTTGACACAATTGGATTATAAACAACGTGGTTATTTTCAAGCTTATTATTAAATACTTTACTCCTTCAAACACATAAGTGTTAAATTCATTTCAAAAGTCTTTCTACTCAGTCATTTAATTTTTCTTAAGCAATTTAGTACCCTTTCAGGTATTTGGTTTTATTTTTCAAGTGTAATGGGTTGTTCCAAAATAATTATATCTTATGAGTAATTCAAATCTTTGCTTAAGTTATATTTTACAAGTATCATAGTTTCCAAGAAATTAGTAATTTCATGCATTCAGTTCAAGTTTTAGAGTTTTAATTATTATCATAATTTTCTTTCAAGAAAACACTATTCCAAAGTAGTTGATATGTTTATGTTCCTTTAATTATGTAAAATTTATGCCTTAGTTTTTAATTTCAGGCGATAATTCTTTGTTTATAATAGTTCCTTTCTCATAGTTGTATTAGTATATTGCTTTACTTAAGATTCATGAATTCAAAGTTAAATTCCTAGTTAGACAACTAAACAAGAGGAGTTGAAAACAAAAACCTTAGTAGCGTTCGGTATCTATGGTGTCTCTAGGTCACGCTTACGGGTAATGTCGTTGTGTTGAACTACTAAATTTAATGCCTAATAAAGCTACAACAACGACGTCTATGGCATCGTCCCTTTAAACCTTCGGGGAGAAATAAGGGTCATTTGGAAGTTAAAATCCAAGGGACAGGTAATCCCCCTTAGATTGATAATCTAAAAAAATAAATCTTAAATGAATTTACGTCCGCTCAATTAAACCTTATAAAGCCCCATTAGGGTTTGGTTGTGTGTTATGATTTTGTAAATTTATTTTATCTTGATGAGTTTAGCAGATGATAACAGATTAAGGGTGACGTATCTAATAGGAAATATGACTTAGTTGTTTTAGGCCACAAGCAAAAGGCCACCTTGAGCCTTTTTTCTATAGAGCTACCATCGTGGGTAGCAACTACAGAGAAACTGCCTGGGACATTGACCCTAGAAAGGGTTGCATACCCACCAAACAGTTTACATTAAACCATAGTTAGAAACCATAACTTCATACTTTACGCCTTGATCCTGTGTTGAAACGGGTATGTAGGCAGTCTAGGGATGAAGTTGTCCCTTGTACTCAGGTGTTCGGGGATAGGGATTAGGATTTGGTTATAGGTGAGTTGATCATGATTTTTGAAGCTCCATAATTCTTCAATAAAAGGGTGCAAATGATGCTAATTGGAAGATTGAAATTATTTCAATGCATACTCAGAAGGGATCTCATGTGGATTTGCTTGACTTGCCAAGGCTTTAGGCCAAATTTTGAGGCGAAACTCAAGCTTATTTTATTATATCTTATTTACTCCTAAGGACGGTGAGCTCGATGCATTCCTACTAGAGGAGTGTAGTCTTTAGAAAGCGACTCAGGACCCGGATGGTCCCAATGAATCTAAAGTCTCTGGCTAGAGCACTCCCTATTCTTTATGAATATATGCCTACCTCATTTGGGTAGATGCCAATCCCAAATTGGATAGATGAAACCCCATGTCTCATATGGACATATGCCTAACCCGTATAATAGATGCCCATCCTGAATGGATAAATGCCTATCCTATTTGGATAGATGCCCAAATTATGCGATTGAATCAAACACATCTAAGAATAAGTGAGAATAAGAAATCAATATTTATACAAAATAAATAAATTAAAAAAATCAGTATGTAATAAATTCATTTCCGAAGTATTATTATTTGATAATTTAATTTACCTTAAAGTATTAGGATTCATATTTAATTAAGGTTATCATTTGTAGAAAATAATTAAAGATAAAATTTATGTTACTTCAAATGGAAGAATTTGATGGTTTATCAATAATGTGGTTATTGTCAAGCTTATTATTAAATAGTTTTCCCTTCAACAAGCAAATGTTAAATTCTTTTTCGAAGTCTTGCTATTTAATCATTTATTTTTCTTCCAAGCAATTTAGTACCTTTCAAGTATTAGGATTCATACTTAAAGTGTAATTTTTATTTATGATTTCATGAATTCGTAGTTAAATTCTTAGATAGACAACTAAATAAGAGGATTTGAAACCAAAAACCATAGCAATGTTTGGTATCTATGGTGCCCCTGGGTCATGCTTACGAGTAATGTCATTGTGTTGAACTACTGCACTTAACAACTAATAAAGTTGCAAAAACGACGTCTATGGCATCGTCCCTCTAAATCACTGGGGAGAAATAAGGGTCATTTGGAAGTTAAAATCCAAGGGGCGGGTAATCTCTCTTGGATCAATAATCTAAAAAGATAAATTTTAAATGAATTTACATCCGCTCAGTTAAACCTTAGAAAACCCCACTAGGGTTGGTTGTGTGTGATGTTTTGGAATTTATTTATCTTGAAGGATTTTGGCAGATGATAATGGGTAAGGGTGGTGTATTTAATAGGAAATAGGACCTAGTTGTTTTAGGCCACAAGCATGAGGCCACCTTGATCCTTTTTGCTATAGATCTACCATCAAGGTAGCAACCACAAAGAAACTATTTGGGACATTGACCCTAGAAAGGGTTGTGTACCCACCAAATAGTTTACATTAAAACATAGTTAGAAACCAGAACTACATACTTTACGCCTTGATCTTGTGCCTAAATAGGTATGTAGGCAGTCTAGGGATGGAGTTGTCCCTTGTACTCAAGCGTTCGGGTATGGGGATTAGGTTTTGGATATGGGTGAGTTCTCGAAGCTCCTTGGTCTTTTAATCAAATGGTGCAAATACTAATTGAAAGGTTAAAATTAATTCAATGCATACTCAGAAGGAATCTCGTATGGATTCACTTGAATTTCTGATGCTTTAGGCTGAATTACGAGGCAAAACTCAAGCTTGTTTATATAAACATTTTTATATACTCCTAAAGACGACAATCTCATTGCATTCCTAGTAGGGGAGTATAGTCTTTAGAGAGTGACTCAGAACCCATATGGTCCCGATGGGTCTAAAGTCTCTGGCCAAAGCATATTCTATTCTTATGAATAGATGCCTACCCCATTTGGGTAGATGCCTATCCTAGATTGGACAGATGAAACCTCTTGTCCAGTATGGACAGATTCCTAACTCGTATGGATAGATGCCTTAAACCACTAGCTTTTTTCTTATTTTTCTTTTAAAATTACTTTCTTATCTCCTGTTTATGGTGAAAAGTGGAAACAACAATATTGAAAGGCTAAATGAATTCAACCACAAAACCCTAGCCTAACAACAACAAAGATCCACCATAACATATGAAGATTACCTAAGACAATGCAAATCAAATAAAATCACAAAGATTATACCATCACATGTCCAATAGGGTTTGAATCTCCATTCTTCCTATCTCCATTGATTTTGCTTGATATATTTGCTCTCAGATTTTATGTGTGCACAAGAGCTCAACAAAGAACGGAAATGTGGTTGCAAGTAGGCTTGATCGCATATGAAAGTTCAAAAACATAGAGTAGTCGGGTAGGAATGTGTAGTTGAGGGGTTGATAATGAAGGAAGCATCTCCTTATATAGAAGACACTATAAGAAATGAAGGGATAAGATTGAGAGGTGTAAAAGATAAATGGTCGGCTATGATTAGAGGGTAGGTAGTGTATGAATTAAGAGATGAATGACATGTGTCATAGGTAGAAAAGGCTAATGAATTAATTAAATAAATAAATATTTATTTAATTAATAGAAGAAGTGGGATCAATTATATAAATAAAAGTAATTATTTAATTTAGAAAAAGGGTAATTTAAATAAATAAAGGTATTTATTTAAATGAGAAATAAGGCTAGAAGAGGATAAATGAATTAATTAAATAAATAAAGATTTATTTAATTAATAGAAGAATTAGGCTAATATAATTAAATAAAAAAAATAGACTTGACAATTCTAGGTGTCTACATCTCCTTTAAAAGATCCTCCTTTCTATTTTCATTTTTTCGTATTACCTTAAACCATTAGAGTTTTTTTTCTTTTAAAATTACTTCCTTATCTCCTTTAAAAGTAGGTAGTTCCAAATACATTCACGCTCCCATAATTGATGGAATATTAAATGCTTTGTTAATGCCATGTATAGGTATTTTAAGGGAAAAGGGAAAAACATGGTACGTAAAATAATGTAACTTTGATTTAAAATTTAAGGTGGGAAGAGTAGGGGCCCACCTAAAATTTACATGGAAGAAATCTAATTTGCTAAAACTTAACTTTTTAGAGTTAAGGTATTTTCCTATTTTTCTTAATGTAAAGATTAAACTATATTAAGAAAGGAAAATATTAAATGAAATAACGGATTACTAGTTTATTTGGTAGAAAGTTAGTATTTTTAGTATTAATTAAATTTTAGAGAAAATTTTGAATTATTTTTAATATCAATGTTTTGTTTAGAGTTACTTCTTAATTATTCATGGCTAGATATTATTTTTCATATTAAGTACGAATGACACCTCTTTATCATAATAGTTGATAATAGAGTATATAGAATACAATTTTTTTTATAGTTGCTTGCACAAAGCTAATAATTCTATTTGCATATTCAGTATCACAATTAAAGGAGCAAAATGTCCAAAATATTGAATTATATAAATGTTATAAGATATTGTAACAATATCAACATTTATATCAAACTAAGGATTGGATATCAAAATTTGGATTTAGTTCTTGTGGATATGATTATTAAAATTAGACAAAGTTAATTAGCAAATCATTCTATACTGACAATATAGTATCATTTCATAGCAAAATATGTGAGATAGGTAGGGACACTTAGATTTAAGTGAGTTATAATATCTTATAGATACATTATTAATCCCATAGAATAGTCTTGAAGAGAACCATATTATTGGTAGTTTACATAAGAAGGGTATCATGAATCACTTCATATTGGTATAATCGTAGATGAAAATTTATGAGTTTAAGAATCTCATTAAGAGTAGGTTGAGTTATGGTGTAATGCCCCACCAGGAAACCCCAAAGGGATAAAACTAAAACGCAAGAATAGAGTGCAATTTTTTTAAAAAAAAGTTAAGACAAAATAATGATACATTGAGTTAACATTAAGTTCAAATTACACAACGGAAGACTTAACTAACACCTAAAGGGTTTACCAACTTGATTACTTGGTTCAACACTTAGCTCAACTCACGCTAATTAATCCAATTAAGTTGATTAACTTAAAGATATGATTATACATAAACAATGGTTAAATTTATTTGATAGGTTAAAAATATAGATAACATGCTTAAGTTCATTCATGCAATTTTAAACATACCTTACATCCATTCTTTAATTAAAACATATGCCATACATTTAATTTCCATACATACTTTATTTGCATTAAAAGCTAATGAATACTTTCTATTACACTAAATCTACATTCTTCATGATCCATATACTGCATTTATTAACTTCATGCATGCATTTAAGATTAATATCATCTAATCTACATTATACATTTTAACCATAAAGTCATCCATACATGCAAAAATAAAAAAGAACCAGATGAACACAAACACCACATAACACCAAATTGATATCGGAGTTCACCCCTAGTGGGCTACATCTTTGGGTCTACTCAACTGTAAAACCCCTCTAATAAAATAATAGGGTGAAGAATACATAAGGTTCACATCAATTACATCTAGCCAATAAGGTGTAAAGAAGCAAATAATACATATGGCCACATTGCTCCAAAGATACATGAATGATCCCAGAAGAAGAAAAAGGATCCATCTAAAACATGATATGGAGCAAATACAAAAGAACAATTGGAGCACCCACGAGACTAAGTCCTCGCAACCCATCATAAGAAACCCATGGTCTATCACTAATATCAGGTACTCTCAAAGGCATAAACAACCAGATATGACTCCACAATAGTGCTCCTAGACAACAGTGCTCCTAGCAAAGACAACACAAACTGCACATTAGTGAACATAAGGGACGAGTGTCATCACATAACTTGGTATGGTCACCTTGGCAGACCTCCATAGGTCCCGACCCCATCCACTGGATTACCCTGGCAACCTTTCCCGAACCTCCGACCCATCCAAGTCTCATGTGGACCCAACACATCCTCTCATGAAGACAAGGTTATTGGTTTGCCATTTCAGGCCTTCTCACTGCATTCTGAATCTATACTAGCACTCATCCCATGTGTGAGGTATAATTATCTTACTTAGTGTTTTCATCTACTAAACTTCCTAATAAACTATTAAGTTATCACTTATTTAGACACACTTTCAATGGGTTACCCTGCTACCACTTTGGACGCGACCCCCACTCAAAAGCCACTCTCCCGTATGACACTAAATCGCAATCAAACGAAACTCCTAAAACCAAGGTATACACAAGGACTAGCTTACAGAGTTCAATATGGTAGGAATACCCACTTGGCCAAACAAGTCCTCATACGAGGTGTAATGACTGACAGTTCTAGAGACATGACTAGCTACTGTCAACCACATAACAACATCCAACACTCGCATTTAAGGACATGACCAGATACAAAACAGTCACATGAAAACAATCAATACTCGAGATCAAGGACATAACCAGATACAAAATAACCATATGACCATATCCAACACTCACAATCAAGGACTTGCCATTTTTTTTTAATCAAATGCAAATACAGAGAATTAAACACGCATTGACATAAATCTGAAATGAAAATTATTTTTCCATATCGCCTAAAAATACAAATCGATCAAGTTTTCTAATTGATCTAAATTGATTACAATTTGTCTACCTCGTTAAGATACATGTTGCCCATGGTTTACTAATTCAACTATAATTCGATTTACATCATAAAATAATATAAATACTTCACAATGAATTTTCAAACCAAAATCCCATTTATATAATTATATTCACATGTTTTTTATTAGGGGAAAGACAGGTTTTGAGGGGACCCGAAACCCCATACAATAGGATTTGGAGGGACCCGAAACCCAATAGATTTTATCGGGATCTAGAACCCAACAAAGCAGGCTGCTAAAAGAAATAAACAATGAAAAACCATAGCCAAAATCCAGCAAAGATGACTAATACCAACAACATCCAACATAGTCATGCCACACCAAACAAAGATATAGCTCCAAGCTATAGCACAAAAGAGTAATAATTAAGGGTATAACAAGCACCCTCAACCAACTTTTAGGGTTTTGAAAGGTATCCCAAACCTTCAATAACAACACCAGATTATAGTAGATATTCATACAATTAGAATCTGGCTAGTAGGGGTTTTGAAAGGCTCCCTCAACCTTCAAACCGGGTTTCAAAATGGAACCCAAAACCAGCAACCAGGGGTTTTGCCAGGCACCCTCAACCTTAAATGATGAGCTCAAAACACCAAACATAAGATTTTCCCTAAAGAAAAGATAACAAACCCCAAAAACCAGAAGGAAGGAGGCCAAACCAAGAAACAACAAAAAGGAACTAGTCCAGGAGACAAGCTAGGAATCTGGGAAAAGGAACTTCCAAACCCACCCAAGGAGACACCTTTGAGAGAAGAAACGGGCATCCATAGCCAGCAACAAGAGGAGCACCAAAAGTAAAAAATCCCCAACATTCCATCTCTCCACCTCAATAGGAAATAACTCCACCTCTACAGGACGAAGAATGAAGCAGAATGACAACAACTAGTGCTCTCGAGCAGCAAGCAAAAACCAGTCCTTTCCCTTCCACCAAATGTCCACCTCCATAGAAAATATGGTCACCTCAGTAATTCCCCGCCAGGAACCCTAAAGGAAAACAACGCAACTAGGCAACTAAAGGGTGAAATAATTTTTTTATGTTAAAGACTAAGTGTACTAACTAAAATCATTGCACGTTTAACAACACAACGAAAGTCTATCATAAGTTTTCCTAAGGGTAACCAACGAAGATTAATTTCATAGATTATATTAACACCACAGTTAATCCATTCAATAAGATAAATTGAAAACTTAAGTTTAAAACTACACATACATCCCAAAACAAAAATATACAAGTATTCCAATGTATCCAATTTTCATAAATCATTTAAACATAAGATCAAAACAATAACATTCATTTCACTGACATAATAATATTACAATATCCATAAATACATGGCTTCCAATAATATCACTGGTTACAAAGATACAATATCAAGGTTACATAAAAGTCTGATACAATGACCACAAGGTCTCAACTGAACAATGATCTCGAACAAGAGCTGGTAAATAAACCATGATCCAAGAAACACCAGCGAAGCCTTTCCTCGCCTGAAGATACAATCCAAAACATCCGATGGGAAGTGGCACTACCACTCGACCATGTGATCCCGAAATGGAACCACCCCACCGTGCTAGGAGATAGTAGAAAACCCTCAAGCAAGCAAAGTAAGACAAGTACAAAAGGACTACAAGACTCTGCAACCATCCATGCAACACAACTCACAAAACACTAGTGACTCTAAGAAGAGAGTGTCATCGCATAGATTGATGGTTACCATGGTATAGCCTCCATAGGTCCCGACTCCCATACTCGGGTTTCTCCTGGTAACCTCTCCCGAGCCTCCGGTTCCAACTAAGTCTCATGCGGACCCTACCAATCCTTTCCTGAAGACAAGGAGATGAGTTTGCCATTCTAGGCCTTCTCGTAACATCATGAGCCCTGTACAAGCACTCACCTATGCACGAGGCACATTTATCTTAATTAATATTTAATCTACCCACTCCCTAATCAATTATTAGGTTATCACTTTTTAACTAACTTTCGATGGGTTATCCTGTCATCCACTTCGGGCACGGCCCCCGCTCGAAAGCCACTCTCTCTCTTAGGACACTAACAGGAAATGTTTTTTCTATGAGAACTCTATGGCGAAACAGGCAACCATAAACAATCTTGACAAACACAGGTGAAGGATACACAAATACCAACCCAAGATTGACCATTTGGACAAAAACACATAATGGCTCATATCAAATAGGTTATACAACAACACCTGGTCTAGGAGAAATAATAACATAGGACACAATGACAATTTAACCAAAATTGCAATGAAATAAAACTTGACTGAGAACACAATACACACAAGATCCTATTACAAGCAATCTTTCCTTAAAAATAGCCAAAGCATAAATAACATGCAATTTACGAATTTCCAGATAACAAGAATTTACAACTATTTAATACCAAAAAACATCCATCTTGTCATTTGTCCAAAAAGATTTAAAATAAATTTACATATGTATTAATCTCCTAATGTATTTCCAATATGTATATCGAATTTAAAATTATAAAAATACTAAATTCTAAATTCTTTATTCTTAAATTGACAATTAAAATAAAATAACTATATATATATATATATACACATATATATTTATTTAAATATACATATATATATTAACACATTATAATTATTTTATTATTATTTATTTATTATTTATTATTTATTATTTTTCTATTTTAAAAAAAAAACTAAATAACAAATAAAATAATAAATAAAATTAAAAACTAAAATTAAAAATTAAAATTAAAATCTTAAAAAAAAACAAAAAAAAAAACTAACTTGTGAAGGCTACCAAGGTAGCGGTGCTACCATAGGCAGCTAACGCTACCCTTAGGTAGCGCTGCTCTCCTATGGCAGCAACCGCTACCTTTGGGTAGTGCTGTTGTCCTAAGGCAGCAGACACTACCCTTGGGTAGCGCTGTTGCCTTATAGCAGCAGCCGCTACCCTTGGGTAGCGCTGTTGCCTTATAGCAGTAGCCACTACCAAGGTAGAGTTGCGTGGGTAGAGGCATAGCCTCCCCACATAATTTAATAAATTAATTTTTATTTTATTTTTTTAAATTATTATATATTTTTTTAAACAGATTTTTAACAGTAATAATAAAAACAATATATTTTTTTTCAATAATTCTCTTTTCACAGAATTTAAGTAAAATAATTAAAAGAACAATATATTTTTTTTTAAATTTAATTAACCCAAATAAATTTAATGTGTAACTAAATTTATTTTCTTAAGGTAATTAAAACCATTTCTCAGGTAAATACCCTTTCTCCTAAATTGTGCAATTTCCATGCACCATAAAAACTTGACAAATTTTCTATAATAATTTTCCTAATTTTCACAAAATTACATTCTTCCCACAAACAAGAAATACACATTAGGCATGAATTTTCAAACAAAACTCGAATTCACCAGAAGAGGGATTTGAATTTGACAATTATTTTACACACACATCAAGCAGAGACAAATAGAAATATTTTTAATAAAACACACAACTAAGAAATCCTCCAACCTTGTATAGCTTTCCTGGAAGAAATCTTTAGAAGAGCCATAATCCCTTCAATAACTTCAAATAAATTTCTTCACCTAAATTCTTGACCTGTTCCTGTGTGTCCCTGTGTGTAATTAAAATAAAGACCTAACCCCTATTTAAACTAAAATTCTAGGTTCAATAGCTTTTTCACAAAAAACCTAAATTTAGAATAATAGCAATTTTTTAATTTTATTTTCTAAATTTATCACATGCAATAATTAAAAAACATTATTCTTTCTTTTCTTTTCTCATGCACATTAATTAATTTTCTAAATAAAGAATTAAAACAATACTTTAATTCCAATTAATTAATTTTCTAAATAAAGAATTAAAACAATACTTTAATTCCAATTAATTTTATAAATAAAGAATTAAAACAATACTTTAATTCCAATTAATCATTTTATTCATTTATTTAATTATAACTTTAGAAACTAATAAATACAATTAATCTAATTTATTTTTAAAATAAAAAAATATTTTTAATAACATGCAACTTAATTTAATAATTTCTTTAATTAACTAAATTTATAATCTCAATGTATAAACAATACAATAATGAGATAATTTCATAAACTTAATTAATTAATTAATTAAATCCACTAAAACACTCAAATTAAACAAATCTCAAGCAATTACCCATAAAAGATAAAATGACAAAATATGAAGACCAGACTAACTGACAAAACGACTAACTAACGACACTCATACGAGTGTAACTGAGTAAAAATAGGGCCAACTACTATCTCCTCCACTTCCATCGGAAAATATAATGCACGCTTAGACCTGTGAAGCCAGGTGGAGATGATACCCCGTACCTACTCGGTACTTGTACCTTCAATATCCTGCATCACCGAACCACACATGCATATATATATATATATATATATATATATATATATATATATATATATATATATATATATATATATATATATATATATATATATATATATATATATATATATATATATATAATATAGAAAACACGACATACACACCGATGAAGGAGAATCGTGATGTTCCCTGTCTCACCGAAATGAGTGAAGGAAAATCGTCCCCTTGCATCCAATACACTCGCAAACACACAACATATAATTCCACATTGCATAAATAAAGTAAAATGTCAGTACATAGCAATAATACATAAAATGCCATAAATCACAAGTACTGAAATACTGCAAATAAATTATACATCTCATCTCCAAATAAAGCATAATGTCATAAAAATCTGAATAATATGTCATGGTAATGTATCCACTAAAAAACAACCAATAATAAAATATGAGTCTAATGAGTTCAAACTAGTAGGGGTACTACATTCTCCCCCCCAAAACTAGGCTTACTCCTAGAAGCCTAAAATAAATAAGAATACAATTCTCTCATCTTTGTTGCATCCTCCCAAGTCACCGAGGTCTCATCATTTGGGTCCCATAGGACCCTTACCTGGTCGATGGTAGGACCCCTGAGGATCAAATCCTGATGCTGAAGAATGTGCACGGGCTCCATGGAAAGTTGCCCGTCCTCGACCTGCAAAGAGTTCCAATCAAGAACATGTGTCACATCTGGATGATAAGGTAGAAGAACCGAAACATGAAAGACATCATGGATGCAGGATAGACTCGGTGGCAAAGCAAGACGGTAGGCAACAGGTCCTATCCTCTCAAGCATCTCAAAAGGTCCAACTAACCAAGGCGCCAACTTAGATCCCTTTCCATAACGAATCGGACTCTTCCGAGGACGCACTCTCAAGAACACACAATCGCCAACACAAAACTGACGATCTACCCTATGAGCATCTGCATACTTCTTCTATCTATCCTGTGCTGCTACTAAATGCTCACGAATCCTATCTACTTGTTGCTCCATCTCCCGAAGAATATCCAGTCCTATAAGCACCCTGTCCTCTAACCGATCCCAACTCAAAGGAGTACGGCAAGGACAACCATACAATGCCTAAAAGGGGGACATACCTATGGAGCTATGATAACCATTGTTATAAGCAAACTCCACTAGATATATAAGTCCTCCCAATGTCACTGTTGGTCCATTACATACATGCGAAGCATGTCCTCTAATACTTGATTCACTCTCTTTGTCTGACCATCTGTCTCTGGATGATAAGCTAAACTAAAATTCAATTCAGTCCCCAAAGCATGCTGAAGTGAGGTCCACAATGCTGAGGTAAAGACAGGATATATATCAGATATGATCCACCTCGGAATCCCATGCAATCTCACTACTTCTTCTAAGAAGACTCGTGCCACCACTGCTGCTGTGTAGGAAGCTCGAATAGGAACAAAACGAGCAATCTTAGTCAATCTGTCAACTATGACCATGATGGCATCATGACGACATGAAGAGACAGGCAAACCAATAATGAAATCCATGGAAATGATATCCCATTTCCAATCTGGTACTAGATTAGGCTGCAAAAGACCTGCTGGGTGCTGATGCTCTACCTTCACTCACTGACACTCTAAACATTTCGACACAAAATCAACAATGTCACATTTCATACCCACCCAATGATAAATCTGTCTAAGATTTGCGTGCATCTTCTTGACACCAGGATGTGCCGAATAAGGTGCACGATGGGCCTCAGTCATGATCAAAACACGAAGACCCTCCAAAGGAGGTACATAAATCTGTTCATGGTGACGAAGAAGTCCATCTGCCTCAAGGTTATACCAAGAAAATCTACCCTCTAAAGGCCTTCCGGACTCTATCAAAACTCTAACATCCCGATACCAAGTATCCCGAGGAAGAACTCCAAGAATTCTCTCTCTCAAGTCTACTCCAAGGGATAATGCTGAAACTTCATGCCGCCTACAACTCAAAGCATCTGCTACTACGTTCTCTTTCCCTTGAATATAACGAACCTCAAAATCATATTCGCAGAATAATTCCATCCATCTTCGCTGTCGAGCATTCAAGTTTGGTTGTGTGAATATATACTGCAAACTGCGGTGATCACTATGCAGCTCAAACCAACTCCCTAATAGGAAATGCCGCCATCGAACCAAAGCATGAACTACAACTGCCAACTCTAAATCATGAACTGGATAGTTCAACTCGTGGTTCTTGAGTTTGTGAGACTCATAAGAAACCACACATCCATCCTGCATAAGTACTGCACTAATACCTTCCAAAGAGGCATCTGTGCATACCATAAAATCTCCAGATGGATCAGGAACTGCCAAAATCGGAGCACTGACAAGGAGTTCCTTCAAGGTTTTAAAAGCTGCTTCACACTATTCTGACCAAACAAACTTCTTCCCTTTTCTCTGAAGAGAAGTAATAGGGTGTCATATCCGGGAAAAGCCTTCAACAAAGCGACGGTAATATCCGGCCAAACCCATAAAACTCCTAACTTCAGAAACGTTGGTCGGCGTTGGCCAATCAACAATGGCTTGGATCTTTGAAGGATCCACAGATATACCTTCTCCAAAAACCACATGACCAAGATAGTTCACCTCAGTCTGGAAGAAGTCACAATTTGCTAAATTGGCATAAAGTTGATTTTCCCTTAAGCACTGCAGTACCTGACGTAAGTGACCCTCATGCTCCTCCACAGATCTAGAATAAAACAGAATGCCATCCAAGAATACAATGACGAAACGATCAAGATAGGTGCGAAAAACTCTATTCATTAAGCTCATGAAAACTGAAGGCGCGTTCGTCAACCCGAATGGCACCGCTGTGAACTCATAGTGACCATAACGAGTGTGAAATGTTGTCTTATGAATGTTTGCATCCCGAATGAGTAACTGATGATATCCAGATTTCAAGTCAATCTTAGAGAACACCTTGGCTCCTTTAACCTGATCAAAAAAGTCATCTATACGAGGCAATGGATATCTATTCCGAATGGTTACCTTATTCAGCTGTTGGTAATCAATGCATATCCGAAGAGAACCATCTTTCTTTTTAACAAAGATAACAGGCGCATCCCAAGGGGAAACACTAGGATGAATGAATCCCTTGGCCAATAATTCTTTTATCTGTAATTTCAACTGGCTTAACTCCCGAGTAGTCATCCGATATGGAGCTCTCAAAATAGGTTCTGCACCAGGAACCAAATCAACACGAAAGTCTATATCTCGCTTCAGAGGCATACCAGGAATATCCAATGGAAACACGTCTGCATACTCTCTACGAATAGGGTGACTATCAAGAGTGATTTCTTGCTCTCTGACTCATCTAATTCCTCAAGAGTGATTGCAAAAAGTTGACATCCTCTATGCATGCACCGCTTAAGTTGCATAGCGGAGATCATACACAGGGATATCAGCCTCTGTACTCCAACAATCTCCACTTCTCTGCCAAGGTCATCTAAACACTCTACTATCTTTTTGCGACAATCTACACGAGCATTGTGAGATGATAGCCAATCCATCCCCAATACAACTCCATAAGATCCCAAAGGAATAACCCAAAGGTCAACTGAAGTAACTATGGTTCCTAATTTCAACTCACAACTAGGAATAAAGGCATCTACAGAAACATGGACACCTGTAGCCAACTCTATTGGCCACCTCCCCTAGCTTTCTTAGCCATGACCTGGTACCATAAAAGAGAAAATGGTTCAGATCCATAGCAAGGATAAGACATGAGAGACAAACATTTATGACCTAAGCAAGATGGTCAACTGAAAGGCACACTACAAACCTAGAGTACCCAGTGTTGAAACTTGGGCTCTGATACCAAATGTAATGCCCCGCCAGGAACCCTAAAGGAAAACAACACAACTAGGCAACTAAAGGGTGAAATAATTTTTTTTTGTTAAAGACTAAGTGTACTAACTAAAATCATTGCACATTTAAAAACACAACGGAAGTCTATCATAAGTTTTCCTAACGGTAACCAACGAAGATTAATTTCATAGATTATATTAACACCACAGTTAATCCATTCAATAAGATAAATTGAAAACTTAAGTTTAAAACTACACATACATCCCAAAACAAAAATATACAAGTATTCCAATGTATCCAATTTTCATAAATCATTTAAACATAAGATCAAAACAATAACATTCATTTCACTGACATAATAATATTACAATATCCATAAATACATGGCTTCCAATAATATCACTGGTTACAAAGATACAATATCAAGGTTACATAAAAGTCTGATACAATGACCACAAGGTCTCAACTGAACAATGATCTCGAACAAGAGCTGGTACATAAACCACGATCCAAGAAACACCAGTGAAGCCTTTCCTCGCCTGAAGATACAATCTAGAACATCCAATGGGAAGTGGCACTACCACCCGACAATGTGATCCCGAAATGGAACCACCCCACCGTGCTAGGAGATAGTAGAAAACCCTCAAGCAAGCAAAGTAAGACAAGTACAAAAGGACTATAAGACTCTGCAACCATCCATGCAACACAACTCACAAAACACTAGTGACTCTAAGAAGAGAGTGTCATCGCATAGCTTGATGGTTACCATGGTATAGCCTCCATAGGTCCTGACCCCCATACTCGGGTTTCTCCTGGTAACCTCTCCCGAGCCTCCGGTTCCAAAAAAGTCTCATGCAGACCCTACCAATCCTTTCGTGAAGACAAGGTGGTAAGTTTGCCATTCCAGGCCTTCTCGTAACATCATGAGCCCTATACAAGCATTCACCTATGTACGAGGCACATTTATCTTAATTAATATTTAATCTACGCACCCCCTAATCAATTATTAGGTTATCACTTTTTAACTAACTTTCGACGGGTTATCCTGTCATCCACTTCGGGCATGACCCTCGCTCGAAAGCCACTCTCTCTCTTAGGACACTAACAGGAAATGTTTCTCTGTACGAGAACTCTATGGCGAAACATGCAACCATAAACAGTCCTTACAAGCATAGGTGAAGGATACACAAATTCCAACCCAAGATTTACCATTTGGACAAAAACACACAATGGCTCATATCAAACAGGTTATACAACAACACATGGTCTAGGAGAAATAATAACATAGGACACAATGACAATTTAACCAAAATTGCAATGAAATAAAACTTGACTGAGAACACAATATACGCAAGATCCTATTACAGGCAATCTTTCCTTAAAAAAAGCCAAAGCATAAATAACATGCAATTTACGAATTTCCAGATAACAAGAATTTACAACTATTTAATACCAAAAAACATCCATCTTGTCATTTGTCCAAAAAGATTTAAAATAAATTTACATATGTATTAATCTCCTAATGTATTTCCAATATGTATATCGAATTTAAAATTATAAAAATACTAAATTCTAAATTCTAAATTCTTAAATTGACAATTAAAATAAAATAACTATACATATATATATATATATTTAAATACACACACACACACACACACACACACACACACACACACACACACACATATATATATATATATATATATTAACACATTATAATTATTTTATTATTATTTATTTATTATTTATTATTATTTTTTTATATTTAAAAAAAAAAACTAAATAACAAATAAAATAATAAATATAATTAAAAACTAAAATTAAAAATTAAAATTAAAATCTTAAAAAAAAAACAAACTTGTGAAGGCTACCAAGGTAGCGGTGCTACCATAGGCAGCTAATGCTACCGTTAGGTAGCGCTGCTGTCCTATGGCAACAGCCGCTACCTTTGGGTAGTGCTGCTGTCCTAAGGCGGCAACCGCTACCCTTGGGTAGCGCTGTTGCCTTATAGCAGCAGCCACTACCAAGGTAGAGCTGCGTGGGTAGAGGCATAGCCTCCCCACATAGTTTAATAAATTAATTTTTATTTTTTTTAAAAATTATTATTTAAAAAAAAAAAATTTAAATGATTTTTAACAGTAATAATAAAAAAAAAATATATTTTTTTTCAATATTTCTCTTTTCACAAAATTTAAGTAAAATAATAAAAAGAACAATATATATTTTTTAAAATTTAATTAACCCAAATAAATTTAATGTGTAATTAAATTTATTTTTTTAAGGTAATTAAAACCATTTCTCAGGTAAATACCCTTTCTCCTAAATCGTGCAATTTCCATGCACCATAAAAACTTGACAAATTTTCTATAATAATTTTCCTAATTTTCACAAAATTACATTCTTCCCACAAACAAGAAATACACATTAGGCATGAATTTTCAAACAAAACTCGAATTCACCAGAAGAGGGATTTGAATTTGACAATTATTTTACACACACATCAAGCAGAGACAAATAGAAATATTTTTAATAAAACACACAACTATGAAATCCTCCAACCTTGTATAGCTTTCCTTGAAGAAATCTTTAGAAGAGCCATAATCCCTTCAATAACTTCAAATAAATTTCTTCACCTAAATTCTTGACCTGTTCCTGTGTGTCCCTGTGTGTAACTAAAATAAAGACCTAACCCCTATTTAAACTAAAATTCTAGGTTCAATAGCTTTTTCACAAAAAACCTAAATTTAGAATAATAGTAATTTTTTTATTTTATTTTCTAAATTTATCACATGCAATAATTAAAAAACATTATTCTTTCTTTTATTTTCTCATGCACATTAATTAATTTTCTAAATAAAGAATTAAAACAATACTTTAATTCCAATTAATTAATTTTCTAAATAAAGAATTAAAACAATACTTTAATTCCAATTAATTTTATAAATAAAGAATTAAAACAATACTTTAATTCCAATTAATTAATTTTCTAAATAAAGAATTAAAACAATACTTTAATTCCAATTAATTTTATAAATAAAGAATTAAAACAATACTTTAATTCCAATTAATCCTTTTATTCATTTATTTAATTATAACTTTAGAAACTAATAAATACAATTAATCTAATTTATTTTTAAAATAAAAATATATTTTTAATACCATGCAGCTTAATTTAATAATTTCTTTAATTAACTAAATTTATAGTCTCAATGCATAAATAATACAATAATGAGATAATTTCATAAACTTAATTAATTAATTAATTAAATCCACTAAAACACTCAAATTAAACAAATCTCAAGCAATTACCCATAAAAGATAAAATGACAAAATACGAAGACTAGACTAACTGAAAAAACGATTAACTGACGACACTCATACGAGTGTAACTGAGTAAAAATAGGGTCAACTACTATCTCCTCCACTTCCATCGGGAAAATATAAGGCACGCTCAGACTTGTGAAGCCAGGTGGAGATGATACCCCGTACCTACCCGGTACTTGTACTTGCAATATCCTGCATCACCAAACCACACATGCATATATATATATATATATAAAATATAGAAAACACGGCATACTCACCTATGAAGGAGAATCACGACGTTCCCTATCTCACCGAAATGAGTGAAGGAAAATCGTCCCCTTGCATCCAATACACTCGCAAACACACAACATATAATTCCACATTGCATAAATAAAGTAAATCAGTACATAGCAATAATACATAAAATGCCATAAATCACAAGTACTAAAATACTGCAAATAAATTATACATCTCATCTCCAAATAAAGCATAATGTCATAAAAATCTGAATAATATGTCATGGTAATGTATCCACTAAAAAACAACCAATAATAAAATATGAGTCTAATGAGTTCAAACTAGTAGGGGTACTACATTCTCCCCCCCAAAACTAGGCTTACTCCTGGAAGCCTAAAATAAATAAGAATACAGTTCTCTCATCTTTGCTACATCCTCCCAAGTCACCAAGGTCTCATCATTTGGGTCCCATAGGACCCTTACCTGGTCGATGGTACGACCCTTGAGGATCAAATCCCGACGCTGAAGAATGCGCACGGGCTCTATGGAAAGTTGCCCGTCCTCGACCTGCAAAGAGTTCCAATCAAGAACATGTGTCATATCTGGATGATAAGGTCGAAGAACTGAAACATGAAAGACATCGTGGATGCGGGATAGACTCGATGGCAAAGCAAGACGGTAGGCAACAGGTCCTATCCTCTCAAGGATCTCAAAAGGTTCAACAAACCGAGGTGCCAACATAGATCCCTTTCCATAACGGATCGGACTCTTCAGAGGACGCACTCTCAAGAACACATGATCGCCAACAGAAAACTGACGATCTACCCTATGAGCATCTGCATACTTCTTTTGTCTATCCTGTGCTGCTACTAAATGCTCACGAATCCTATCTACTTGCTGATGCATCTCGCGAAGATTATCCGGTCCTATAAGCACCCTGTCCTCTAACCGATCCCAACTCAAAGGAGTGCGGCAAGGACGACCATACAATTCCTAAAAGGGGGACATACCTATGGAGCTATGATAACCATTGTTATAAGCAAACTCCACTAGATATATATAGTCCTCCCAACGTCACTGTTGGTCCATTACATACATGCGAAGCATGTCCTCTAATACCTGATTCACTCTCTCTATCTGACCATCTGTCTCTGGATGATAAGTTGAACTAAAATTCAACTTAGTCTTCAAAGCATGCTGAAGTGAGGTCCACAATGCTGAAGTAAAGACAAGATCTATATCAGATATGATCCGCTTCGGAATCCCATGCAATCTCACTACTTCTTCTAAGAAGACTTGTGCCACCACTGCTGCTCTGTAGGAAGCTTGAATAGGAACAAAATGAGCAATCTTAGTCAATCTATCAACTATGACCATGATGGCATCATGACAACATGAAGAGACAGGCAAACCAACAATGAAATCTATGGAAATGATATCCCATTTCCAGTCCGGTACTAGATTAGGCTGCAAAAGCCCTATGAGTGCTGATGCTCTGCCTTCATTCGCTGACACTCTAAACATTTCGACACAAAATCAGCAATGTCACGTTTCATACCCGCCCAATGATAAATCTGTCTAAGATTTGCGTGCATCTTCTTGACACCAGGATGTGCCGAATAAGGTGCACGATGGGCCTCAGTCATGATCAAAACACGAAGACCCTCCAAAGGAGGTACATAAATCTGTTCATGGTGACGAAGAAGTCCATCTGCCTCAAGGTTATACTGAGAAAATCTACCCTCTAAAGGCCTTCCAGACTCTATCATAGCTCTAACATCCTGATACAAAGTATCCTGAGGAAGAACTCCAAGAATTCTATCTCTCAAGTCTACTCCAAGGGATAATGCTGAAACTTCATGCCGCCTACGACTCAAAGCATCTGCTACTACATTCTCTTTTCCCTGAATATAAGGAACCTCAAAATCATATTCGCAGAAGAATTCCATCCATCTTCGCTGTCGAGCATTCAAGTTTGGTTGTGTGAATATATACTGCAAACTGCGGTGATCACTATGCAGCTCAAACCGATGCCCTAATAGGAAATGCCGCCATCGAACCAAAGCATGAACTACAGCTGCCAACTCTAAATCATGAACTGGATAGTTCAACTCGTGGTTCTTGAGTTTGTGAGACTCATAAGCAACCACACGTCCATCCTGCATAAGTACTGCACCAATACCTTCCAAAGAGGCATCTGTGCATACCATAAAATCTCCAGATGGATCAGGAACTGCCAAAATCGGAGCACTGACAAGGAGTTCCTTCAAGGTTTTAAAAGTTGCTTCACACTGTTATGACCAAATAAACTTCTTCCCTTTTCTCTAAAGAGAAGTAATAGGGTGTCATATCCGGGAAAAGCCTTCAACAAAGCAACGGTAATATCCGGCCAAACCCATAAAACTCCTAACTTCAGAAATGTTGGTCGTTGCTGGCCAATCAACAATGGCTTGGATCTTTGTAGGATCCACAGATATACCTTCTCCCAAAACCACATGACCAAGATAGTTCACCTCAGTCTGGAAGAAGTCACACTTTGCTAAATTGGCATAAAGTTGATTTTCCCTTAAGCACTGCAGTACTTGACATAAGTGACCCTCATGCTCCTCCACAGATCTAGAATAAATCAGAATGTCATCCAAGAATACAATGACGAAACGATCAAGATAGGTGCAAAAAACTCCATTCATTAAGCTCACGAAAACTGAAGGTGCATTCGTCAACCTAAATGGCACCGCTGTGTACTCATAGTGACCATAACATGTATGAAATGCTGTCTTATGAATGTCTGCATCCTGAATGAGTAACTGATGGTATCCAGATTTCATGTCAATCTTAGAGAACACCTTGGCTCCTTTAACCTGATTAAAAAGGTCATCTATACGAGGCAATGGATATCTATTCTGGATGGTTACCTTATTCAGCTGTTGGTAATCAATGCATATCCGAAGAGAACCATCTTTCTTTTTAACAAAGATAACAGGCGCACCCCAAGGGGAAACACTAGGATGAATGAATCCCTTGGCCAATAATTCTTCTATCTGCAATTTCAACTCGCTTAACTCCTGAGTAGTCATTTGATATGGAGCTCTCGAAATAGGTTCTGCACCAGGAACCAAATCAACACGAAAGTCTATATCTCACTTCGGAGGCATACCAGGAATATCTAATGGAAACACGTCTGCATACTCTCTAAGAATAGGGTGACTATCAAGAGTGATTTCTCGCCTCTCTGACTCATCCAATTCCTCAAGAGTGATTGCAAAAAGTTGACATCCTCTACGCATGCACCGCTTAAGTTGCATAGCGGAGATCATACGCAGGGATATCGGCCTCTGTACTCCAACAATCTCCACTTCTCTGCCAAGGTCATCTAAACACTCTACTGTCTTCTTGCGACAATCTACATGAGCACTGTGAGATGATAGCCAATCCATCCCCAATACAACTCCATAAGATCCCAAAGGAATAACCCAAAGGTCAACTGAAGTAACTATGGTTCCTAATTTCAACTCACAACTGGGAATAAATGCATCTATAGAAACATGGACACCTATAGCCAACTCTATTGGCCACCTCCCCTAGCTTTCTTAGCCATGACCTGGTACCATAAAAGAGAAAATGGTTCAGATCCATAGCAAGGATAAGACATGAGAGACAAACATTTATGACCTAAGCAAGATGGTCAACTGAAAGGCACACTACAAACCCAGAGTACCCAGTGTTGAAACTTGGGCTCTGATACCAAATGTAATGCCCCGCCAGGAACCCTAAAGGAAAACAACACAACTAGGCAACTAAAGGGTGAAATAATTTTTTTTTGTTAAAGACTAAGTGTACTAACTAAAATCATTGCACGTTTAAAAACACAACGGAAGTCTATCATAAGTTTTCCTAACGGTAACCAACGAAGATTAATTTCATAGATTATATTAACACCACAGTTAATCCATTCAATAAGATAAATTGAAAACTTAAGTTTAAAACTACACATACATCCCAAAACAAAAATATACAAGTATTCCAATGTATCCAATTTTCATAAATCATTTAAACATAAGATCAAAACAATAACATTCATTTCACTGACATAATAATATTACAATATCCATAAATACATGGCTTCCAATAATATCACTGGTTACAAAGATACAATATCAAGGTTACATAAAAGTCTGATACAATGACCACAAGGTCTCAACTGAACAATGATCTCAAACAAGAGCTAGTACATAAACCACAATCCAAGAAACACCAGCGAAGCCTTTCCTCGCCTGAAGATACAATCCAGAACATCCGATGGGAAGGGGCACTACCACCCGACCATGTGATCCCGAAATGGAACCACCCCACCGTGCTAGGAGATAGTAGATAACCCTCAAGCAAGCAAAGTAAGACAAGTACAAAAGGACTACAAGACTCTGCAACCATCCATGCAACACAACTCACAAAACACTAGTGACTCTAAGAAGAGAGTGTCATCGCATAGCTTGATGGTTACCATGGTATAGACTCCATAGGTCCCGACCCCCATACTCGGGTTTCTCCTGGTAACCTCTCCCGAGCCTCCGGTTCCAACTAAGTCTCATGCGGACCCTTCCAATCCTTTCGTGAAGACAAGGTCGTAAGTTTGCCATTCCAGGCCTTCTCGTAACATCATGAGCCCTATACAAGCACTCACCTATGCAGGAGGCACATTTATCTCAATTAATATTTAATCTACCCCCGCCCTAATCAATTATTAGGTTATCACTTTTTAACTAACTTTTGACGGGTTATCCTGTCATCCACTTCGGGCACGACCCTCACTCGAAAGCCACTCTCTCTCTTAGGACACTAACACAAAATGTTTCTCTCTATGAGAACTCTATGGCGAAACATGCAACCATAAACAATCCTGACAAGCACAGGTGAAGGATACACAAATACCAACCCAAGATTGACCATTTGGACAAAAACATACAATGGCTCATATCAAATAGGTTATACAACAACACCTAGTCTAGGAGAAATAATAACATAGGACACAATGACAATTTAAGTAAAATTGCAATGAAATAAAACTTGACTAAGAACACAATATACACAAGATCCTATTACAGGCAATCTTTCCTTAAAAACAGCCAAAGCATAAATAACATGCAATTTACGAATTTCCAGATAACAAGAATTTACAACTATTTAATACCAAAAAACATCCATCTTGTCATTTGTCCAAAAAGATTTAAAATAAATTTACATATGTATTAATCTCCTAATGTATTTCCAATATGTATATCGAATTTAAAATTATAAAAATACTAAATTCTAAATTCTAAATTCTTAAATTGACAATTAAAATAAAATAACTATATATATATATATATATATATATATATATATATATATATATATATATATATATATATATATATATATATATATATATATATATATATATTAACACATTATAATTATTTTATTATTATTTATTTATTATTTATTATTTATTTTTTTTCTATTTAAAAAAAAACAACTAAATAACAAATAAAATAATAATTAAAATTAAAATCTTAAAAAAAAAAACAAAAAAAAACAAACTTGTGAAGGCTACCAAGGTAGCGGTGCTACCATAGGTAGCTAACGCTACCCTTAGGTAGCGCTGCTCTCCTATGGCAGTAGCCGCTACCTTTGGGTAGTGTTGCTGTCCTAAGGCAGCAACCGCTGCCCTTGGGTAGCATTGTTGCTTTATAGTAGCAGCCACTACCAAGGTAGAGCTGCATGGGTAGAGGCATAGCCTCCCCACATAATTTAATAAATTAACTTTTTTTTTTTTTTTTAAATTAAATTTTTTTTTGAATTTTTTTTTTTATATATTTTTTTTAACAGATTTTTAACAGTAATAATAAAAACAATATTTTTTTTTTCAATAATTCTCTTTTCACAGAATTGAAGTAAAATAATAAAAAGAACAATATATTTAAAAAAAAATTTAATTAACCCAAATAAATTTAATGTGTAATTAAATTTATTTTCTTAAGGTAATTAAAACCATTTCTCAAGTAAATACCCTTTCTCCTAAATCGTGCAATTTCCATGCACCATAAAAACTTGACAAATTTTCTATAATAATTTTCCTAATTTTCACAAAATTACATTCTTCCCACAAACAAGAAATACACATCAGGCATGAATTTTCAAACAAAACTCGAATTCACCAGAAAAGGGATTTGAATTTGACAATTATTTTACACACACATCAAGCAGAAACAAATATAAATATTTTTAATAAAACACACAACTAAGAAATTATCCAACTTGGTATAGCTTTCCTGGAAGAAATCTGTAGAAGAGCCCTAATCCCTTCAATAACTTCCAATAAATTTCTTCACCTAAATTCTTGACCTGTTCCTGTGTGTCCCTGTGTGTAACTAAAATAAAGACCTAACCCCTATTTATACTAAAATTCTATGTTCAATAGCTTTTTCACAAAAAACCTAAATTTAGAATAATAGTAATTTTTTAATTTTATTTTCTAAATTTATCACATGCAATAATTAAAAAACATTATTCTTTCTTTTATTTTCTCATGCACATTAATTAATTTTCTAAATAAAGAATTAAAACAATACTTTAATTCCAATTAATTAATTTTCTAAATAAAGAATTAAAACAATACTTTAATTCCAATTAATTTTATAAATAAAGAATTAAAACAATACTTTAATTCCAATTAATCCTTTTGTTCATTTATTTAATTATAACTTTAGAAACTAATAAATACAATTAATCTAATTTATTTTTAAAATAAAAATATATTTTTAATACCATGCAACTTAATTTAATAATTTCTTTAATTAACTAAATTTATAATCTCAATGCATAAACAATACAATAATGATATAATTTCATAAACTTAATTAATTAATTAATTAAATCCATTAAAACACTCAAATTAAACAAATCTCAAGCAATTACCCATAAAAGATAAAATGACAAAATACGAAAACCAGACTAACTGACAAAACGACTAACTGACGACACTCATACGAGTGTAACTGAGTAAAAATAGGGTCAACTACTATCTCCTCCACTTCCATCGGAAAATATAAGGCACGCTCAGACCTGTGAAGCCAGGTGGAGACGATACCCCATACCTACCCGGTACTTGTACTTGCAATATCCTGCATCACCGAACCACACATATTTTCGCCCATTGTATATTACGCCCCTACTATAACTAACTAGCTATTAGTAGCGGGCTGGGGGGCCCCCTCCTTTATATATATAAATATATATAATATAGAAAACACGACATACACACCGATGAAGGAGAATCGCGACATTCCCTGTCTCACCGAAATGAGTGAAGGAAAATCATCTCCTTGCATCCAATACACTCACAAACACACAACATATAATTCCACATTGCATAAATAAAGTAAAATGTCAGTACATAGCAATAATACATAAAATGTCATAAATCACAAGTACTGAAATACTACAAATAAATTATACATCTCATCTCCAAATAAAGAATAATGTCATAAAAATATGAATAATATTTCATGGTAATGTATCCACTGAAAAACAACCAATAATAAAATATGAGTCTAATGAGTTCAAACTAGTAGGGGTACTACAACCTCTAACAGACAAGGAGGGGAAAAGAACAAGAGCCAAGAAACCTCTTTCAAAGGTTCACACCAAAGACAACTCTCCATCTCAATAGGAGAGTAGCCCAACAAGGAAGAACCAAAAAAAGAATCTCCTTCGAAAAACCAGAGCACCAAAGGCCAGAACTGCAGAAAATCCTCAGCACAGATGAAAGGAGAGAACACAAAACAACAAAAGAGCCTCTCCACAAGAGATCCGCTAGGGTCCCAGATCTTCCTAGACACCATCCGAGTCACAGGCAGGAGAACACCACCCACCAGAGAAAGAGCAGAAAAAAGGCCAAAGACAGGAACCACTGCACACCCCTGAAGACCAAAAACAAAGGCCACAAAAAACCCATGCCAAAACGCCTCCATTGCTGTCGTAGCCTCCACTCCTTCCTCTGCACCAAACTCCTCCACCCACCAATCCAACAAAGAAGAGCCTCTAATTATATTCATATGTTATACATACAAAGATATAATTTAATTTATATTTATTAACTAAAATTGAAATTTATTTTTCCAATAAAATCATCATTTCCATTCTTTTTCGAAATGAATTATCTAATATCATCCTTTCCAAAAAAAATATATACTTTCCAAAATATGGAAATATAATTTAAAAAGAAACTAAAATCGATGATCTTTTTTTTTCCAAATAAAACAATATTTCCTTGCATATATTTAAAACAATATATATATATATATATATATATATATATATATATATATATATATATATATATATTAGTAATAAAAGAAATACTATTTAAAAAAAAATTAAATTAAATATTATTTAAAACTTTATTCATTATATATTTTTTTGTTTAAAAAAAAAATGGCAAAAAGAAATTAGGGTAAACCCACGTGGGCCTCCCTTTCCCCAAGGGAATGGGTTGTGGAGACCATGTCGTGATCTCCATCTAGCCACGACTGAGTGGAGACCACGACATGGCCTCACAACCATGGCCTCTCCCCATGGTTTGGTGAAGCCACGACTCTCCCCAACCATGGGTCGAGGGCCATGGTCCCCCAAAACAGCGCCCCGCAGTATTTAATATCTGTTTTTGTTTTTTTTGTTTGATTGTTTTTTTTTAAATGATGCATAAAATAATTTCCTCAAATTTTCTGAGTACTCTCAGATATTTTCTAAGGAAATTTTTTGGGAAAAAGTTCCAAAAAATAAAAATGATTTACATATTTAAAAAATAAAATAAAATAACCAGTATGCCCCAAATACCCAGATTGACAAAATTTCAAGAATTCTACACTTCCATTTAACCAAGCACAAACATATTTCTCAGTTTAAAACCCGAATTTGAATGCATTTATTTAGAATTTTAACAAAATTTTATTGTGAACAACCAACCCCAAATTTTGATTTTGAAATCAATTTGAGCAAATAAGAGTCTGATTTGGAAGTTGAAAAAGGAATCAAGGATGGTTTAAATCTGAAATTTAACTAAACTCTTGCCATTACACAAATCTAAAATATTTTCAAACAAAACCACATACAGATTTCTTCCAAAACAAATCAGTAAATTTCTTTAAAACAAAGGAAATTAACTAGAATCCTACCTCCATGTGCAATCCTGGAAGTGATTTGATGAAGAGCCCAACCTGCAAGCTCAAGAATTCCTTCCAACCAAGAATCCCCAAAAATTTTCCATTCCAAAAATAACTCTCTCCCAAATATTTTTGAAAACCTAGGTTAAAAGGAAAAATTTTGACCAAAAATCCATTTTTAGGTTGAAATTATTTCCACCCAAATGAAAATCATTTTCAAACAATTTAATATGCAAAAATTGTTTTTCTTGCCAAAATTGATTTTCTCAAACAAATTAAAACTAACATTTCTCTTTCCAAAATGCCAAAGAGGGTAAAATATTAATTTTCCAATTTTTAATTAACCTTTTCTTTCAAAATGCATATACTTAATTAATTCATCATTTAAAAATAACCATTTAACCAAACTTGCTACAAATATGAATTTAGCAATCTAATTATTGATTAATCACACAAAGGGGTCCTATTTAATTTAGTCCCTTTAATTTATGAATGCGTAAAAACACATTTAATCTAATTAAATACTTGGGATTTAATAATCATTTTTTACCAAATGCATAAAA
The DNA here is from genome assembly GCF_030272615.1 of Cryptomeria japonica. NCBI lineage: Eukaryota > Viridiplantae > Streptophyta > Pinopsida > Cupressales > Cupressaceae > Cryptomeria > Cryptomeria japonica. The sequence continues at coordinate 191,087,336 of NC_081406.1, read as the reverse complement.
CGCAACTCAAGAAAACCAAACAAATACACGACCCGTATACCCAACCAAAGGGGAAACTGACTAACGACTGACGATGCTCACTTGAGCACGACTAGGGTAAAACATGGGGTCTTATGACTACCTAATCTAATTCCTTTGGACCAATAAGGTACACTCAAACCTGCGAAGCCAGGTGGAGACGAACCCCGTACCTATGTGATATTGTACCTGCAATTTCCTACAACAATGAGCCACACATGCATACATCTATATTCAATGAAAGTGTTAGCCCGGGGTTAATAACACGAATTAGAAGAACAACTAATCTTACATAAGAATCGATGTGAAATCAACATTTACAGGTACACACATTAAGCATAATACCTGACTATAACATTACAACATGGTAAATCAACCACCCAAAAAAGCCACTTAAAAAGTCAACCAAGGTCAAACCGGGTTTAAAATTTGATTAGGGCAGGGGTACTACATGTGGGGTCTGTAACCTGAACATGGTTTAGTGTAGGACCTCCTGGTAATGAAAGATGTAAGACCCCAAGTGATTTTTTGGTAATATTTCCAATAATCCTTTGATGTCCTTAAATATATGCTTGCATTATATATCGACTTTAGAACTTGGTCATATATTAAGAATAAGACAATGATATAATTACTTTAGGATTCATATATAAAGTAAGGTTATCATTTTTAGAAAATAATTAAAGAAAAAATTTATGTTACTTCAAATGGAAGAATCAGTTGGGCTTATTATTAATAATTTTTCCCTTCAAACAAGTAAGGTTAAATTCATTCCAAAGTCTTGCTATTTAATCATTCAATTTTCTTTCAAGCAATTTAGTACATTTCAAGTATTAGGATTCATACTTAAAGTAAAATAGTTTTGTTCCAAGAATTTAGTATCTTATAAGTAATTCAAATTATTTATATTAGCTCTCTTACAAGTATCATAGTTTTCAACAATTAGTACTTCATGTATTTAGTTCAAGATTCAAATTTTTAATTATTATCATAGTTTTTTTTCAATAAAATTATATTCCAAAGTAGATGATTTGATTGTGTTCCTTTCAATTACGCAAAAAAATATATCCTAGTTTTCAAATTTCAATCAATAATTCCTTATATATATTCAAATGTTGTAGTTCATTTTAATATCCTTTTTATGCATATTGGCTATTTTCTCATAAATGTTTATGATTGATATTTGGCCAACTTCTAGTTTATAACCCACTGGGTGATTATTTGGTTGTGTCTCTTTGATCTTGGATTCTCCAACATGGTATCAGAGTCATAGGAGCACTCCTCATTGCAATTATTTGTTGTTTTTAAAGTTCTTTCAATCCTTTTCATTACATCAAGTTTGAATTTTTTTTAATTTTTTTTGTAAATTTTTTGTTGTTGTATAAAAAGGTAAAAATTTGAATTGTTTTAGTAGAGGGCCACTTTACCCTCTGCTAATCTGCTCTTTTTTTTAGAGAGCATTGCAGAAATTTTGGCCTCTTTAGCCTACTTGGAGGAATCTAGTGTTTGTAGCAAGCAATTTGTGGCACCAGTACTAATTATACAACAAAGAGGTTAATCACTGCAAAGTATAATGGAATCAATATGATGCTACATGGGAAGACATGAATGAGATGCAACAAATGTTTTCAATAAGCTCTTTAAAAGGTTATATTAAATAAGTGCATTGGGACGACGCACAATTTAAGGGGGGAAGGATGTCATAACCCTCTTTTTAGACCTTGATAAGAATAGCTATTATTACTACTACTACTACTACTACTACTACTACTACTACTACTATTACTAATACTATTATAATTAATATTACTATTATTGCTACTACTACTGTTATTATCATTATTATTAATTTTACGAGTAATGTCAGATACAAATGATAAATGAAATAAGGATGGAATTATTATTGTTTTATTTATACTATTTTTGTGAGCAACGTTAGTATGGTTGGAATTATTTTAAAAATAAGGATTAATAAGTGGTGACACACACATGAGATCACAATTTATTTGGAAATTAATTATTTTCTCAAAATTCTAATTGAGCACATGTCGTAGGAGAAACTCAGAAGTTTCTTAAAGAGAATCTCAAATTAAATTTCTTGCTTGTAACTACCACTATGACAACCATAAGGAATATGTGAATCATTTAGTTCTTTTGTAGTGGGAAATGACTCCCTTTTCTATATAATGAATACAAGATTTTGAAAACAGGGGAGTTCATTTTTGTTTTTATGTGATGAGATAGGTCTTTGAATTGTTAAGAAATTAGTTTCAAATTCTTGTTAGTTGTTGGGGAAACTTTGTCGAAATATTGCAGGAAATTTTCTTTACTTCGAGGTTTTGGAGAAGATCTTCACGAAGCTACAAAGCAAGGATCGAGAAAGGATGGTTGGGAAATAGAAGGTGATTCAAAAATAGGGTTCTTCTTTCAAATTCAGTTTCCCTCCTTTCATACTTTCTTGTTTTATTTTCAAAGAGAAATTATGTGCAAGGATTTCTATTTGCATACACCCTTCTTTGTTAGATTTGATAAAGGAAATATATATATTTCATGCATCTTTTCCTTGTTTTCAGATTTAATAAAGGAAATATATATGCAAGCATGTCTCCATGTTTTTAGATTTAGAAAATTTAAATGCATGTAGAAGATAAATTTGTATATCTTGCTTACGTTTTGGGATCAAATAGTTAGAAATTTTTCCTCAATGATTTATTTATTCAAATTTGATTGAACGAGTTATTATTATTTTAAGGGCCTTAAATATATATATATATATATATATATATATATATATATATATATATATATATATATATATATATATATATATATATATATATATATATATGAATTATTATATTTTAACAAAAATTAAATTTCAATTTTGTTTGGCGATCGACACACCAAATCGAAAGTTAACTTTCACAAATGTATTTGGCTTGGCTTTTATTGAACGTTTGCATTGAAGAATAAAAAACATCACCTTATATTTCTTTCATGCAATATGAATCAACAGTTGATTATAGTGAAGTGCTTGTGCATGATTGAACGCTTTCATGTACTTCATGCAATACATTTTACCTTGCATCTGTTCTTATTTTTAGCTTTTTCTTCTTAAATAATAAATGCCTTGAGAAGATGGTATTGCCTCCAAAATTAGGATATCATTTTTATGTGGACATAAAATTTAAAATAAAAATAAATAAATGCAAAACAAAACTTTCAACTTATTACCCGAGCTATGCAAATTCCAATTTAAGAGTTTATATCTTATAATCATTATAAAAAATCAAATGAAGACAAAATTTTTAAAATATTAGACTATTTCATCTTATGTAGAAAATTGGAAAGTTATGATATGCTTTATTGAATAAAAGTTAGAAAGTTACTTGTTTAAATTTTAGTTATATCATTTTTTTTTCAAAGTTGCCTTGAAAGTTGGAAAATATTTTGGAATGTTTCTAAAATTAAGATTCTCAACTTTTGAGAAATTCGTTATCATTTTGGAAAGTCTCATATAACAAAGAATTCCAAGTTTGAATCCCTTTTAAAAGTTTCTTATTTTGGTAGAAGCACCCAACTCCAATTAATGAAATATTATTAATATAACGCTTATTTTGATTTATTATTTCTATAATAACATTGATTACCATCATATTGGTGTAGAAACCATCAATTTATATATTGTAATTATTTTTATAATAATAATGATTTCATTAGAGATTTTGCTGGTGAAAAGTGTCAAGAATAGCTTTACTAGCATTGATAATAAAACTATTATGAGTATTTGTATTATAAAAAAATATATGTATATAAATCCAATGTTAGTGCTATTAAGGTTAATAATACTATTTGTTGGAATCCAAGAACACTGAGAGGGGGGGGGGATCAGTTTTATGTCGGTAATGTTAGTTTTCAACTTATTGCTTATCAACAGGTTAACAGTAAATAAAGTTAAAGTGCATACACCAAATAACACATAAAGAGGCAACACCATAACACCAATATTTATACATGGAAAACCTTGTAAAGGGAAAAACCACAGTGGGGATGATACCCATAATATCTATATACTTGATCAAGGTATACAAATATTACATAAAGGGGATTGCACATGCAATCAGGCCAACTGCCTAGAGCTCACTGCTCAACACAAAAGGAGAAGTCTCGCTGACTTACAAAGCATTATAAAGTAATTACAAGAAGAATTAACTTATAAGATGCATCTGACCATGCTGGATAAGTTCTGGTTTGTGCTCTGATAACCTTCACTATGTGTTGGTTTGTTGATGCTTGGTTCTGCTACCGGTTAGGCTATGCATGTGAAACTGCACACAAAAGGTTTCATTCGCTGACCAAAATGCATATCGATAATATTTGAATAATTTGCAGCCAAAATCGCATTTCCAAAAACTTGTTAATCCATCACTGAAAGGATCTCCTTAAATATCCTTCTATCTTCCACCATTTTGGCTTCAATGAAAAGTATAATCTTGTTGGTTGCCAGATCATAATGAATTTCAAACATAATCCCAATGATCATGTCGACCTTCACACGTTACCATAAATTCCATGAAAAAAAAATAGGGGCCATAAGATCTCCTAGTCAAGTCCTATACATTACCGGTTTCCAAATACACGTTACCGGGATCACAACTTAGTCGATTGTGAAGCAAAGTAAATATCGGTTAAGTGTAATGAATGTCAGTTAACCCAAAAAAATCAAAGTGATAAAACAATGAATCCAAATAGATTATATTTACACCTGAAGATGAGTTCCCATGAGTTGCCATCAATGACAACCCAAAATGCCATGAACTCTTACCAGATGAGTGTCAATTGCTAACAATCTCCCCCTTTGACATTGATGGCAACACTCATGTGAAAAATGGTGTTGTCATTGAATCTGTGCATCCTCCTGACCTATACATGAATATGTTATATGCATCTGATGCTCCTCCTAAGTATTGTATATATTTTTCACTTTATTTCTCCCCCTTTGACATCAATGACAAAGTGGGGTGCCCACAAAGAATTCTGTATAGTTATAAACATAAGTCAGTTCTATACAAGTTTCAAAATGTCTGCAAATATAGACTTCAAAAATGAAAAGTAGGTATCCCAACCTTGCTTAAGGGAGTCAAGAATGGAAATGAATCCATTCAAGAGACTGGCATAATATTCAATTTCTTTTGATGTAGTGGGATCCTCCTTCTGCATGCTAGAAATACATTCAATCTCGTGAAACAATAAATTATCTAATTGGGGACCAATGAGATCGTGGAGCTCATTTTCTCTCTTTATTATAATGTCCCTTTCCTTCTCTAATTTCAAAATTTGATCCATAACCGCCAAAATTGGACCATCCAAAGAACTTGTTTGGTTAACTGTTTGGTAGTAAGAGTTAGAAATCTAAGTCAAATTATTCCTACAATCTGACAGTTGCTCGTCTATAGGGGTTGCAAGCTTATCAAAATCTAGACAAGTCTTATATACTCTACCTCCCTTCGCCAATGCTGCATCAATGGATTGCAAGCAAGTTTGGAGTTTCCCCTTGTCAAACTCAATCATTTGCAAAAATGTCTGCTTTCGGGCCTGAACAAATTTATCTTTAGCCTCTGTCAATGAAATTTTTAGTAAAGAATCATAATGCTTAGGAATAAAATTAATGATCTCCTCCAATTTACTAGATGAGCTTGCACTCTGGGTATGTGCAGGATCATGGTGTGCCAAAACAGGCCCTTAAGTGGCAATGAAATTTCAGAAAATCAGAGTTATGCAACTTGACATGAAAATTTGAATAAGTTGTGAACATTATTTTTAAAATATGTAAGAAGAGAACATATAGAAAATTGAATGTATTTTCTAAGCTACTAGTTGTTTTTTGGAAAAAAAAAATCCTATTTGATGAAAATTTCAAATTTCAATGCAATGGTACTAAAATTTTAGGAAAAAAATAAGAAGTAGACGTATTTCTGACCACCCTAATCACAATCAAATCATAATATTTTTTTATAATATTTATAATATAAGTATTCGACTCATGTCAGGATGTGACACATATTTTTTTTTAATTTTTTATAAAGTAAATAATTATTTATGAATTTTTTACTACAACTTTTCAGAAATTCAGAAACTCCTACGTCTGACCACCTTAACTTGGTCAAAACCTTATGAATTTTTTTTTTAAATTTTTTTCCCTATAGTAGATGAAGCATAGGATGTGACACATGTTTCGGATTCAAAAAATGTTATACCGTTTGAAAGTTATGAGTGTTTTTCAATCAGTATATCAATCAGGACTATTGTCAGAATTCAATTAGAAAATAAATAATAATTATTTATTAAAGTTGAAATAAGACAAGCCTTATATTGTTGGAAAGTTGGGAACGTCCTTAAAAAAAACCCTTTTCGTTTTATCAATTTTGGCTACAAAAAAAGTCGTCAGTCACCAGTGTAAAGTCTGGAAAATCAAGGAATACTAAAAAACATGTTTTTTCAGTTGACTTTCCAGGCTTGTCACTTCCAAGCCAAATACCAAAGCATTCCCGAGCCAAAATTTGAAATTTGGAAATTTGACTACAGAAATCAGATATCCGATTTTTATATATAAATTTGTGGTCCCCAAAAATTATCCCATTGCCACCTTTTATTTACTGAACTGCCACATTAATGGTGATGGCAGAAATCCGATATCCGATAAAATCCGATATTAGATTTTATTAGTCATATTCTAGAGAGAGAGAAAGAGAGAGAGAGAGAGAGAGAGAGAGAGAGAGAGAGAGAGAGAGAGAGAGAGAGAGATTAGGGGAGATGGAGAGAGAAAGGGAGAGAGGGAGAGATTAGGGGGGAGATAGAGAGAAAGAGAGAGAGGAGGAGAGAGAGAGAGAGAGGGGGAGAGGGAGAGAGAGAGAGAGGGAGAGAGAGAGATAGAGAGAGAGAGAGAGAGAGAGAGAGAGAGGGAGGGATAGAGAGAGCTTAGGGGAGAGAGAGAGGGGGAAGGGAGAGAGAGATGGAGAGAGAGGGAGGGAGGGAGGGAGGGAGGGGAGGGAAGGTAGAGAGAGATAAAGAGATTAGCGGAGAGAGAGAGAGAGAGAGAGAGGCAGAGGGAGAGAGATGGGGAGGGGGAAGGGAGAGAGAGAGAGATAGAGAGAGATTAGGGGAGAGAGAGATAGATGGAGAGATTAGGGGAGAGGGATAGAGAGATATTAGGGGAGAGAGAGAAGGAGAGAAGGAGAGGGAGAGGAAGAGAGAGATTAGGGGAGAGAGAGAGAGATTAGGGGAGAGAGAGATTAGGGGAGAGAGAGAGAGATTAGGGGGGAGGGGGAGAGAGAGAGAGATTAAGACATCATAGGACATCATGAACCCTTATGAGATTAGGGGAGAGAGAGAGAGAGAGATTAAGACATCATGAACCCTTATGACCTCTTAGGACACCATATGACCCCTAATGACACCATATTGGGTTGCTTTGGGTCATATTGTGTCCTAAGGGGTCCTATGGTGTCACAAGACACCATATGACCTCTATGGACACCATATGACCCCTAACGACACCATAGGACCCCTTAAGACACCAAATCATGTCGTTAGGGGTCATATTGTGTCTTACGACCCCTTAGGACACAATATGACCCCTAACGACACAATTTGGTGTCTTAAGGGGTCCTATGGTGTCCCAAGACACCATATGACCCCTAACGACACCATAGGACCCCTTAAGACACCAATCATGTTGTTAGGGGTCATATGGTGTCCTAAGGGGTCGTAGGACACAATATGACCCCTAACGACATGATTTGGTGTCTTAAGGGGTCCTATGGTGTCCCAAGACACCATATGGCCCCTATGGACACCATATGACCCCTAACGACATGATTTTAGAGTTCATATGGTGTCCTAAGGGGTCATAGGACACAATATGACCCCTAACAACATGATTTGGTGTCTTAAGGGGTCCTATGGTGTCGTTAGGGGTCATATGGTGTTCATAGGGGTCATATGGTGTCCATAGGGGTCATATGGTGTCTTAGGACACAATATGACCCCTTAGGACACAATATGACCCCTTAGGACACAATATTACCCAAAGTGACCCAATATGGTGTCATTAGGGGTCATATGGTGTCTTAAGGGGTCCTATGTTGTCTATAGGGGTCATATGGTGTCTTGGGACATCATACGACCCATTATGACACTGTTATGGACACCATATGACCCCTAACGACACCATAGGACCCCTTAAAACACTAAATCATGTCGTTAGGGGTCATATGGTGTCCTAAGGGGTTGTAGGCCACAATATGATCCCTTAAGACACAATATGACCCAAAGCGACCCAATATGGTGTCATTAGGGGTCATATGGTGTCCTAAGAGGTCATAAGGGTTCATGGGACACCATATGACCCCTAACGACATGATTTGGTGTCTTAAGGGGTCCTATGGTGTCGTTAGGGGTCATGGTGTCCATAGGGGTGATATGGTGTCTTGGGACACCATAGGACCCCTTAAGACACTAAATCATGTCGTTAGGGATCATATTGTGTCCTACAACCCCTTAAGACACCATATGACCCCTAACAACATAATTTGGTGTCTTAAGGGGTCCTATGGTGTCGTTGGGGGTCATATGGTGTCAATAGGGGTCATATGGTGTCTTCAGACACCATAGGACCCCTTAAGACACCAAATCATGTTGTTAGGGGTCATATGGTGTCCTAAGGGGTTGTAGGACACAATATGACCCCTAACGACATGATTTGGTGTCTTAAGGGGTCCTACGGTGTCATTAGGGGTCATATGGTGTCCATAGGGGTCATATGGTGTTTTCGGACACCATAGGACCCCTTAGTACACAATATGATCCCTTAGGACATAGTATTACCCAAAGCAACCCAATATGGTGTCATTAGGGGTCATATGGTGTCCTAAGAGGTCATAAGGGTTCATGGGACACCATATGACCCCTAACGACATGATTTGGTGTCTTAAGGGGTCATATGGTGTCCTATCCCAAGACACCATATGACCCCTCTCTCTCTCTCTCTCTCCCTCCATCTCTCTCCTCCTCTCTCTCTCTCTCTCTCTCTCTCTCTCTCTCTCTCTCTCTCTCTCTCTCTCTCCCTCTCCTCTCTCTCTCTGTAAAATATGACTAATAAAATCCGATATCTGATTTTAGTACAAAAAACCAAGAAAAAAAGGGTTTGTGGGCCATTTTGTAGATTCCAACGGCCCACAGTTTGCATATTCTGTTTTCTGTCGAGGATCACGGGTTTTCAGATAGCTAGAGACAAATTTGTGCTTTTGGGAGATTCTTAAAGTGAAAACTTATATTATCAATCACGAAGGAGCATGTGTGGAGGGAAATGGGGAGTAGTAGTCGTCGGAAGTCTAAACGCAAAAGAAAACTTTCAAATGACCAAATTGAAGTGTATAGAGAAAGAGATAGAGAATGTCATAGAAGGAGAAGACAAGGTATGTTAAATATTGCTAATGTTACTTCAACTGAAGAGGAAATTGAATTTGAAAATGTGCCACAAGTTATTGAAAATGAAAATGTAGATTTTGAAAGTGAAAATATTGAAAATTTTGAAAATGTTGAAAGTGATAATGAAAATGCTCAACATGTGGAAAATTTTGACATAGGAGGTGAAAATGTGGAAAACTTTAACATTGAAAGTGGAATTTCTCAACCAAGTGAACCATATGTAACACCTAATTACTTTAGAAATGAAGACCCTCTCATGGATGAAAGACAAATTCCAAATCCAAGATCTTCAAGAACCCCAAAATGGTTATTTGAAATCGATGAGAACATTATTGTGAATCTTGAAGGCAAGAGGTCAACTAGAACCATTCGGTTGTGGGCTACACTACTTTTCAACCAAAATTTTAGCAATAAGACATTGACCGAGCAATTCCAACTCTTTGTTCAATTGCTAAAGATGATAAAGATGAGACCATTGCTAAACAAATTGAAGATTCGTATGAACAAGAAGATGGAGAGAAATTCTATTATTGCAAAAAATCTATTTGACACTCTCAATTCTATTGGAAAGAATACCAAAGAAAGAGATAAGAGATCTGCTCGAAGAGTGATTACAACCTCCTTAGTAAGCCATCAATTGAGGAAGGCTCGTCAAATGAGACAAACTTGTGTTGATTTTAACATAAACCGTAAAACTTTGGATAGAGCACTTGCACGAAGACAAAGACTTGACGACCCACTTCAACAAGATACACAGGCATTTGGTGGGAGGCTTCCATGTGTTGATAGAAAGTTGACTGACAATGTGAAGGAAGAGATTCAACAATTTTGGCACTCTAATTCTAGAGTGTCACCCAATGTAAAGGATGTCTTGAAATTAAGAATCGACAACCGAGACCGCACACCACATCCCAAACATTTCTTGGAATCAAGCCAAACAATGTTGTACAAAAAATTTTGTGAATTACATCCAACTTTGCAAATATCACAAAGGGCCTTTGAATCTTTGAAACCATTTTAATGTGTTCCTCTTAAGATTCGCAATACCTGTTGTTGCAAGTACCATGTGGAGTTTTCAATGTACCATGAACTTTTATGTCATATTTGTTCTATGATGCATACTAATGAGATGTTGTAGGAGTGTGGTGCAATGCTATTTCCGAGATCATCAAGAGACTTGCAAGATCTATTTTTATGCCCTAGAGATGATGGCTGCTATTTCTATAGAAATGATTGTTTGAATGAGAAGTGCTCAGAATGCGGTGGGTTGTCAAAGTTTGTTTCATGTTTTCATGAGGGAAGCGAACATGAGTTTGGAAATAATTATATTGAGAAAAAAAGATATGAGATAGTGAAATATACTTTGAAGAGTGGAGGTGAAGGTTCTAGATGCGAATTAGTCTCAAGAGAAGTGAGTATTGCTGATTTTATTTTGGATTTTAAGGAAAATCTTTTCTACAAGTATGCAAGGCACACCCATAGGTCTTAGTGGTTGGATCAACAGTTCAGGATGTGTAAGAACTCTTTCCCGATTGGCACTATTGTATCGGTGGTTGATTTTGCAAAGAACTATACATTGCAACCACAGAATGAGTTACAGTCTCAATACTACAATTCAGTCCAGATTGCTATTTTTGTTCACATTACATATAGACATGCTCCTGATAGTATAGAAGAGGACAGGAAGATAATCAGGGAGTATCATTTTTATATGAGTGATGATAGATCACACTCCTCCGAGTATGTGCAACATTCTTTCGAGAATTTTTTTGAGTTCTTGCATGAGAAAGAGATTGCAATTGACCGGCATATAATATGGTCAAATAACTGTATGGGTCAATTCAAGAATGCCCGTATGTTTTATTGGTTGAGTAGAATGCATGTGGAGAGGCATATACCTCATATTTGGTGTTTTTTTGAGGCAGGGCATGGGAAGGGAGAGCATGATGGAGCAGGTGCATGTTTGAAGAGAGCTCTAGTTAAGGAGCAATTGAGGATTTTAGGTGCAAATTTCTCTGATGCACGTTCTATTGTTGATTGGTGTAGTTCAACATTGTCACATGGAGGTACTCTTGATTCAACAGTGAGCAGATTCTTTTGGTTGGTTGAGGGGGGAACAGAGGGAGATAGATTGGATTGTCAAACAATTAAAGATTCTTCAAAGATGCATTCATTTCTCAGCTTAGATGCAAGTACATGGACCATTTGGACATGAGCATTGGCTTGTTTTTGTCAGAGTTGTGTTCGGTGTGATTGGGATTAGTGCGAATCAAGTGAGTGGGTTGATACGTGGGTTCCCCACTATCTAACTCCTTTATCTCAAACAATATCCTTGTCAAATGATGATATGGAAAGTTCACTTGAGTATGATCATCTATCAGATCTTGTACAGCTAGGACATGTTTTTGCAGTTGCTGCACCACAAGGGAATGAAGAGAGATTAGAATATTGGTTGGCACGATGTGTACAGGGAAAACAAAAGCTAACACAACCAGTGACAGATGATGATGGGTTCACATATCCTACAGGTTCAGTTGTTGTTGTGGGAACTTGGTTGTGAACATACTTGATTAGAAAGAATGGCATACCTACATTTGAAGACCATGAGAGACACAAAACCATTATAACGTATTCACACCTTATTATAGCTACAAATGTCAAGTTGTTGAAGCATAAAGCAAAACGGAAGACCAAAGAGCTATGGACAGTGACTACTGCTGATCATGAAGCAATATTGGATACTCTTAAACAAAAAGATGACCCTTCAGGCACACTTGAGTAGTAGGTCTTTAATGGTGCCTTATTTTTTTTATCATGCGTTTCATTTCGAACAATGATCATTAAACCTTAATGATCAAGGATGTCTTGAAAATGCAGGTCTATTGATGAATGTTTTTTTTTGGCAACACGGTTTTTGTATGCACATAGCGGATACACGATATAATCGGAAGGGACGTATTTTTGCAACACGACTTATTATCATGCATTTGATGAGTTTTACAATTTTTGATGATATAATTATCGCAAAACCTTTATGCTCATGCAGGTCTTTATTGATGATATACAATAGTACATCACATTATGATTTTTGATGATATATAGGTTCATGCTAGATCATTTGCCGTTGACAAGACCCTCTCTTGGTGATGGTACATATTCTTTTGTGCATTATTGAGATAACATTTTGTGCATAAACATTAAGTCAAGTGAATGTATTTCTATTTAGAAATGACCATATCTATCATCGTCTTCAACCATGCAGAGACATGCAGTGAGAAGGGCTTTAATCAACATGCGTCTTTCTTCAAAGTTATGCTTGTATACTTTGCAGAGAAACTGGTAAGTTTCATAATTATACTTTCTTGTGCATCTTAAAAATGTTTGAAATTATCTATTTATAATTTGCCAAACTAGTTTGTATTAAGTGTTATAATTTGTTTCTTGTAGCACATTCATTCCGCATAAAAAGGTTACTTATTTTGGTCTTCATTTATATGCAGGCATTGTTGTACGTAAGCTTTTATCTTAGGCCATGAGGATGTTTGATGCAGATGAAGTGGGATGTTGTATTTGTAAATGGATGTGAATTGATGTAACATTGTTATGATGATATACAATGTCCATGAGCAAATTGGTTTAGTTATATTGATGATATACAATGTATCTATACATGAGTACATTGGTGTAGTTGTATTGATAATGAAAAAACAATCATGTTTGCATATCCTTTCATGGATGTCACATGCAAGTGTAATGGTAATTATGTGTATACAATACATGGAAATATTGATGATCATTATGTGTCTATAGTGTAATGCTTGTTTATGACAATTTTGAGCACTTAGGGCGCTCAAGGGACGACATCAGTAGGGTATGACCCCAAGCGTTCAACCAAGTGGGGAGGGAAAAATAGGAGCATGCATAGGGTAATAATGCCTAACTCTACATGTCAGAGCTGATGGTTCGTCATCACGATGAGATGAACGAGAAATTAGCAACGCGACAACATTCAATTGAGTGAGATTGACGATTTTTTCGCCAACAAAAAAATTGCTGCCCTAATAAAACCGTAGGGCAACTTGAAAAACCAAGACAGGATTTTGTAGGGACCCCTCTCATGGCCCCGTAGGTTCAAATGGATCATTTGCAGGTGCCACGGATTCCGAGTTAGGGCCCATCAATGTTTGACAATTTTGAGCACTTAGGGCGCTCAAGGGAGGACGCCGGTAGGGTATGACCCCGAGCGTCGGATCAAGTGGGGGGGAAAAATAGGAGCATGCGTAGGGTAATAATGCCTAACTGGACATGTTGGAGCTGGTGGTTCATCATCGCGACGAGCAGAATGAGAAATCGGCCACGCGACAACATTCGATTGAGTGACACTGACGATTTTTTCGTCAACAGAAAAATTGCTGCCCTAATAAAACCGTAGGGCAAATTGAAAAACCGAGATAGGCTTTCGTAGGGACCCCTCTCATGGAACCGTAGGTTCAAATGGATCATTCATAGGTGCCACGAATTCTGAGTTAGGGCTCGTCAAAGTTTGACAATTTTGAGAACTTAGGGCGCTCAAGGGATGACGCTGGTAGGGTATGACCTCGAGCGTCGGATCGAGTGGGGGGGAAAAATAGGAGCATGCATAGGGTAATAATGCCTAATTGGATATGTTAGAGCTGACAGTTCGTCATCGCGACGAGCAGAATGAGAAATCGGCCACGCGACAACATTCGATTGAGTGAGACTGATGATTTTTTTGCCAATAGAAAAATTTATGCCCTAATAAAACCATAGGGCAAATTGAAAAATTGAGATAGGCTTTTGTAGGGACCCCTCTCATGGCCCCATAGGTTCAAATGGATCATTCGCAAGTGCCACAGATTCCAAGTTAGGGCCCGTCAACATTTGACAATTTTGAGCACTTAGGGCACTCAAGGGATGACGTCGGTAGGGTATGACCCCGAGCGTCGGATCGAGTGGGGGGACAAAATAGGAGCAGGCGTAGGGTAATAATGCCTAACTAGACATGTCGGAGCCGACGGTTCATCATCACGACGAGCATAACAAGAAATCGACCACGCAACAACATTCAATTGAGTGAGACTGACGATTTTTTCGCCAACAGAAAAATTGCTGCCCTAATAAAACCCCAAGTGTTCGACCGAGGTGGGGGGGAAAATAGGACCATGCATAGGGTAATAATGAATTGTATCAATTATTGTTCATTAAATGAATTGTATTGTATTTTTCATTAAATGAATTGTATTGTTCAATGAATGAATTATATTGTATTGTTGATTAAATGAATTGTATTGTTCATTAAATGAATTGTATTGTATTGTTCATTAAATGAATTATATTGTTCATTATAAAAACAACACTTACGATGAAATGAAATGAATTGTATTGTTCATTAAATAGCCATTATTAGCCATTGTTAATTATTGGAATGAAGATTAAAGATTTCCATGATAACACCACGCACAGATGAGCAACAATTTATATGATCGAATATCAACTTCTGTATATATAAAAATGTCAAATGATCACAAATGTATGTCCATACACAAATATGGCATAAACGCCAAATGAAACAAAATGTATGTCTAAATACATGAATGTATGTCCATATACAAAATATACATGCCAACTAGACATGTAAGCATCCCAAAGCTATCTATAACATCCTAAGCTGCTAATGGATCATCAAAATCGATCCTCTTTGCCGCACTACTCGGCTCTGAAGGATCCTGCACAAGAAAAACAAACGACGATTAATATTAGTTATATTATATAATTCACATTCAAAAAGTTAACATAAAAATGAACTATAATTGAACTATTCATGTTTACCTCATCTCCACGTTTTCTCTTTAGCTTTGCAGGACTCTTGATGTATGTCTTTTGTAGAGGAGGTATGTTTTGAATATTTTGATACACAACCTACATATGTTTAGAAACATGACATTGATACAATTTAGCATATAATTGTCACTGATAATAACAAATTATATCTACTAATCAAAAAATAAAATAAACACACATCTACTCGAGGCATCTCTTCTTCTTCTTCAGGTATACTAGGTGTAGTCATCAAGGATGTGAAGCCAAGAATTCTCTGTATATATACACAACAAGTATATGAAACTATCAATCTATGTCTAGACATGTATAATCACTATAAGTTATTTAAACTATTCATTCAATCATATTTGCATTCAATTACCTTTCCCTTGTCTCCAATTGCACTACCGGATCCTAAATCACACTGCCCCGCACTCGTGCTGCTTGTGCCCTACAAGAGTAAAATAAGATATACATGCAAGTTACTACATAATCTAATTAATACCAATATAAATGATGAGCATGTATGTACAATAAAAAACAAACGACTAGGTGCAATAATATATGTACCATCAAGCTATCAAGGCCAAATGAAATGGCTGACAAGGTGCCCTCCTGAATCTGTCTCAACTCATCCTCGGTCATCAACTGTTAAATAGACCATGTAAATAAAAATTAGTACTTAATATTATCTAATTTATAAATATTAAATTAAAATATAACATGAACTGTGAAAATACAAATCTTACCACTACATCATCAATGTATGATGATGGTGCCTCCTCGCCTCTAGCATGTGAGGACTCCCCAGGGTATCCTGCAGTCTATGTAATAACATCTGGTGCATCATGCATCTCATGCACCTCATAATCTGCACTTTCCACAGGAGGATCAACGGGCTCTCCAACTGGACCCAAGCATACGTGCCCACACATGACACAACTATGGGGCACGCATATGTGTGGAGCTGAGGATGACATGTCAACGGCACCAGATGCACCGCTACCATCAAGAGTAGGCTGAGCTACTGACGCAGCCTGAGAAACCAAAAGGCTACTCAAAGAGTGAATAGACGATATGGTCTGTGAAGCCGCCTCACAAATGATATCAGGATGCTGCACTGCAGGTGGGGGATCAACAGGAGGAGGGGGGACATATGGGCCCTGGACTACTCTGACTACCCCAGGTCTATTTTGGGGCATACCTAAACCTACACCCTGGAAAGGTTGGATGTCAAAGTAGTTCACATGTTTGTTTAAAACAAACTTAGCATACAATTTTTTTAATGAAATAGAAGGGGATATCAAGATTGTTGTTGGGTGGTTTGTCGAAAACCATCCACCAACGATCCCAAAAATTTTTCACAATCCCATCATTTGTGCACCATTTAATAGAAAGTTTTGTTTTTTTGGGATCTACGGGTTGACCAGTACGGGGATTGACAAACAATGAGGCGATTTCGGCTTTGGATATCTCGAGATCCTTGATATCCTTATACAACAAGCCATCTACATATTTTTCCCTCATAGAATCTCGCCACAAAAGGGCGGCATTGTGCTCCATAGTCATGGTTTCCATACTTTTTATGATCAATGTGAGAGGATCAAACATTGGGTTTAGACGAGGGATCCTACGATATACTTATGCAATCCCCCTCAATTCATTTAAATTTTGTGCAATCAAATCCTGAATTGAGGGGGGGTTTGGCAAATGAGGGTTTGGTTGTTGCAGTTGTGGTTGGTCAGGGTTTTCATTGTTATCCCCCATTTTTAACCTAATTGAATGTAAACAATTAAATTTAGTTAACAAATTTAAACAATTAGGTATTTGATTAAAAAAAACCTAGTTTTCATATGAAAAAACCATATTTTCAATGAAAAATCAAATAAACATTAACAAAAAATACAAAAAATGAATGAAAATGATTGAAAACAATAAAATTCTTACTTCTCAATCTATTTTTTAGCAATTTTTTGCCAAAACACTAGATATCGGATTTTGATGAAATCGTGCGACCCGTGAGTTAAAAATGACTCACGGGCTGTCACTGTCGAAATATAAAAGTCTCAGAAAATCGGATATCCGATTTCTATACTAAAATTGTTTTTAAATAACATATATAATATAATAATATATTATATAATACGTATTGTATTATATTATATATATTATAATATATAATATAATACAATACATATTATATAATATATTATTATATTATATAATAATATAATATAATATAATAATATAATATAATATAATAATATATTATATAATACGTATTATATAATATATTATTATATTATATAATACGTATTGTATTATATTATATTATATATAATATAATATAATATAATATAATATTATATTATATTATATATAACATAATATAATATAATATAATATAATATAATATAATATAATATTATATTATATATAATATAATATAATATAATATTATATAATATAATATAATATTATATTATATTATATATAATATAATATTATATTATGTTATATATAATATAATATAATATTATATTATGTTATATATAATATAATATAATATTATATTATGTTATATATAATATAATATAATATTATATTATATAATACGTATTATATAATATATTATTATAATATAATATAATATAATATAATAATATATTATATAATACGTATTATATAATATGTAACATATAATATAATATAATATAATATAATAATATATTATATAATACGTATTATATAATATGTAACATATAATATATTTTTTAAATTAAAATTATAAATAAAAATCGGATATCCGATTTGCATAGGTAATTACCAGGCCAAGGTGTACTGATACCTAGGCCAAGCAAAAAGTCAACATGGATTTTCGCATTTTTAGACGAGTGAGGAAGGCTATTTTTTTCACATTGCCACTTTTTGTCCCCCCTTGATCCTGCACTAACCCCTCTCTTGTGCTTGGAATTTTGGTACCAACTGGTTCAAAACTTCAAAACCATGCTTGATTAATTCCCTATCTTTTGACTCTTCCTGAGCTAGCTCCTGGGTTGCTTGTGCTTGAAGTGTTGTTGCCGCCAAAATTTTCTCAGTCGGTGACATCTTGTGGTAGGGTTTGTCAAAACTGATAGAAAATTGTGACAAGTTCCCTTTGGCTATGACTAAGGTGTCAATTGCCAAGCCGGAAGAGATATCTATCACAACTTCCTTACCCTTGTCTGTCGGAGAGGTATCCTTAGAACCCTTTAACTCTTGTGCACCGGTGGCTTCGCCACTTGGTGCCCTATCTGGATCCTGACATCCTTTGTAACCTTATTATTTGAATCCTTATCTACATTTTCCTTTGTATCCTTTGCATTTTGTACATTATCAGCTGGTGTATCCTCTGCTGCAAAATTTGACTCACTAGCCGGTACAATGGTAGCTAGTGGAGTACTAGCAGGTTGTTCAATATTTACACTTTTTTGTTTTGTATCTGTCGGTTGCTTATCTTTTGGCAATTGAATATTTTGAGACTGTACAAAACTGGGACTCAATTCATAACCCAAACTCAAAAGAATTCTTAGCCAAATGTCTATTGTTTCCTTCTGGATCTCCTCAAACCTTTCCAACATAAGGTTATTTATTCTATGCTTAGGATTAAATTCAGATGAGCCGGTTTTATTTATTAGATCTGGCATCTTTGGAGGAGTTATTGTTGGATAGAGATTAACTAGTTTAGTCTCTTTTATTTGCCGGTCCAGAGTCTAAGCATGAAATTTTCTAGCCTCAAACTTGTCATACAACTCCTTAGGCAAAATTTTCTCAAGTTCAATCAATGCCCTACTAAAAGAATCAAGATATAAAGAATTGCCTCCTCAATTTTCTTTTTATCCTTCTCATCAAATCCATCAAAGAATGAAGAAATGTTATCTAAGTTACCATCATTAATAATTTGATCAATTAGATCCTGACCATCCAATTTCTTCTAATCAGTTCTTCTCTTGGCTTCCGGTTTGGGCTGCTCATCAAATTTAGGTTTACGCTTACATACAATTGTGATTTTAGGTTTTTGGGGAGTCTCCTTAACAAGTTCTTTGTTTTTATCCTCCTCCTTCTCCCTCACTACTCTAGCAAAAACTCCTTTCTTTTTTATAACTTCCTTTATAACCTCATCGGATTCCGTTTCCTCAGAAGAAACAGTCATATATTATCAGGTAGCCTTTTTCTTTCTTTTTCCTGACTCGGCCCGTTTAGGACTGGCATGCTCAGTGGATGATTCTTTCGGTTGCTTGGAAGTTTCTGTCTGTACAGGGACCGCATTGGGAGTGGCCTGAGCTTCCTTTCGGTCTTCCCTTTCCTCTTTTCTCTTCTACTTCATCTCTTCTTTCATCTAGGCTTCAAGGATTTTGACTTTTTGTTCAACATCTTCCCTGTCATGCCCATCACTTATACGTGTTTCAGCTGCAACCTTAGTCATCTTCTTCCTAATAGTAGCTGAAACCTATTCTTGGTGAACCTTTAGCCCCTTTTCTTGGGTTGTGCCAAATTTCTCCTCTTTATCATCAACTGGTGCTTGCAGTAGGTGTTGTGCATAGGCATCCAATATGGCCTCGTCCACCTTATAACCCATAGGCATGATCCATACAATTTTGGGCTGTACAACTTCCATCATGCATTAATCCTTATTAACCATAAAACATATTGTATCCTTATATTTTTCTATTATAGACTTTGGAATTCTAGATCTATTTTTCATTTCTTCTTGGAAGGTTTTGAAAAATGCCCTTAAATTAGCCTTACTTAATTATTTCCTTGCCTATCCAAAATTTGAGCTATCTGAGTTTTTATAAAATGGTCAAAAGCCCATTGAATCTTCCCATAACTGAGAACAATGCCCAAAAAGTAAAATGCTAGATAGATAACAAAAGAGCCATACCGGAAAGTGTTTTTCTTATCTTGCTTGATTTTCTGGAGGTTTGTCATAAGCTCTTTCAATATCACACTGCAGAGATCGTAGTGTGCATCTTCCTTTACCATTTGATGAGCAATCAAAATATTGTTTCCAGAGACAGAGTTTAGTCGGTTAGACTCATAGACCTTGTAACCAATTATCATCACGACAAACTTGACATCAATTTCACTTACATCATCAACCCTAATCGAGTGTCCATCAAAAGTAGAACCAGTAAGTTTGCATAGTTCTATGTTAGAGAGCTTGCACCTAGGGCTGAGTACACCTCCAATCTTGTGTAGACAAGTGATGTTCCAAATTACTTCCTCTGTGATTTTGTATGGCCGGTCCAACCAAATAAATTCTCCATGAATATGGCTCAAAATGTATCAGACCCATTCTGCCTCATCAAAAGTGGGAAAATCCATGAATTGGGTAAAACCCTTCCTCTGCAAGTGAGCAAATTCCGGTTTCAGCTGGTTGTCGATGATCAGGTTTTCTGTGAAAATGCACAACAACTCATATCCTCCGAGATCCTTGATGTTGCAATGAATGTATGCCCTAATATCTTGGGTGTGAAGAATACCATGGAAAACTCTCGAGAACACTCGCAAAGGTTCATCCAGAAGGGATTTGAAAGGATGCTTCTTGAAAATAGGATGAGGGCGATTCTTGATTTCCACCACCAAAGGAGTATCGATGTTGGATGATGAAGCCATGACAACCAGATACTGAAACTAGGGTTTTTGCAAATGAAAAATACCTTAAGATGCTATTGGGAGATGAGATCACTTTTGAAAGAAACTGCTTGCACAAATCGCCTTGGACTCTAAATCGCTCTAGAAATTGCTCGTCTAAATTCTCGATCGTTGTATGAAGAAAATAACTTTACTTTTCCTTTTTATCGTCGTTAATCCTAATTTTTCACTGTCATAAATGTTGTCGGGAGGGCTGACTGGTTCACATAGTCTGCGAGTAGGTTCCGATAAACATTTGAAATTTCCTGAGCACCCATCCGCAATCATAATTCTTTGACTACAGATCTAATCCGGGGTACTTGCATGATATTTAATGATTTGCCTACCCCTAAGGAAGAGTTCCTTAGTTACCGGTTGTGTCTGCTACTGGTGTAGGACCTGATGACTCTACCGGGTGTTCTGCCTGTGGTGTATATAATCTTCTTACCAATCTTTTCTCATGCTATTTTTTGATGTCTTCCACTTTTGTCTTTCCCTTCTCATTTGCATTTTCATTAGTTGTCGGTGGGTTCTTACTTTTGCAATATTTAGCAATATGTCCAATCTTGTTGCATACATAACATACAATATTGTTTTTCTGAATTTCTTTGTTAAACCCTTGATTTCCTTGATTTCCTTTTGATCTGCATTGGTTATCCATGTGTCCAAATCTACTACATACTACATGCATGACATCTTACATTTCCAAGACCGGTGAATGATGCATTGTTCCGATTATTCCTATTTCTGCACTGACTAGCCATATGACCATATTTATTGCAAACAAAACATGTACCATTGAATTTGTGAGCATTAGGATGTCTTACCGATGATTTCTGGTTCTAGTTGTTGTCATGATTCTTCTTCTATCCAAATAATTGATCTTGTTGTGCAGTACCTAATCTTTCTCCTTTTTCATAACCAAGACCTCTCTTGTCATTAGCATCTCTCTGACTCTTCAGCAGTTCATCAAGTTTAGCAGAGCTGGCTTGAAATTTGTTCTTGTACTCATTTGCAGTGACCAAGTCATCTCTCATGATTATAATTTATCTCTCAATTTCCTGTTCATTGTTTCGGGACTGGACCAATTCAAGTTTCAACAAATCATTCTCATGTGTCAGTCTGTTGCATTCATTAGATCTATCCTTCAATGCTTGAGCTAGGTTTTCTTCATTTTTCTTTTTGTCTTCAATATCTTTGCACATTCTCATGGTTAAAGCTTGCATCTCATTCTTCAAGATAGTGTTCTCCTGAGTGAGTTTGTGACATTGATCCTTCATAGCATCTTCCTTGTCACTGTTCAGATTCTGCAATTGATCTCAGAGTTCATTCCTCTTAGCTTGAACAAATGAAAGATTTCCTTGCAATGAAATTGTGTGTTCTTTGGCTTGCTTCAATTTATTTTTCAATTTGTTGTTCTCCATATTCTCATTATCAAGATCCTCAAGAGCAAGTTGAAGTTGTTGTTGTAGACTGGTTTCCATTGATTCCAAATTCCAGATCTTCCTCAAGTGGTTAAATTTCTTCCGAGGAACCAAGCTCTGATACCAATTGTTGGAATCCAAGAACACTGAGGGGGGGGGGGGGATCAGTGTTTTGTCGGTAATGTTAGTTTTCAACTTATTGCTTATTCACTGATTAACAGTAAATAAAATTAAAGTGCATACACCAAATAACATATAAAGAGGCAACACCATAACACCAATATTTATACATGGAAAACCCTACAAAGGGAAAAACCATGGTAGGGCTGATACCCATAATATATATATACTTGATCAAGGTATACAAATATCACATAAAGTGGATTGCGCATGCAATCAACCCAACCGCCTAGAGCTCACTACTCAACACAAAAGGAGAAGTCTCATTGACTTACAAAGCATTACAAAGTGATTACAAGAAGAATTAACTTATAAGATGCATCTGACCATGCTGGATAAGCTCTGGTTCATGCTCTGATAACCTTCACTATGTATCGGTTTGATGATGCTCTGTTCTACCCTATTCTTCTACCGGTTAGGCTTTGCATGTGAAATTGCACACAAAAGGTTTCATTCACTGACCAAAATGCATACCGATAATCTCTGAATAATTCGCAACCAAAATCGTATTTCCAAAAACTTGTTAATCCATCACTAAAAGGATATCCTTAAATATCCTTATATCTTCCACCATGTCGGCTTCAATGAAAAGTATAATCCTATCGACTGACGGGTCATAATGAATTTAAAACATAATCCCATGTCCACCTTCACACGTTACCATAAATTCTATGAAAGAAATAATCGGGGCCATAAGATCTCCTAGCCGGGTCCTATCCATTACCAGGATCGGGACTTAGCCGATTGTGAAGCAAAGTGAATACCGGTTAAGTGTAATGAATGTTGGTTAACCCAAACAAAGCAAAGTGATAAAACAATGAATCCAAATAGAATATATTTACACCTGAAGATGAGTTCCCATGAGTTGCCATCAATGACAGCTCAAAATGCCATTAACTCTTACCGGATGAGTGTCAATTGCCAACACTATTAATATTATTCTTAATCTTACTCCAATATTAATGTCCTTAAGGTTAATTATGATACAAATATCAAGGATAAAGTCATTATTATTATTATTATTATTATTATTATTACTATAGATGATATCTATATTGGGGCTTGGAGTATTTCTTATTTATCATCACACAAATAGTTTACATTAAACCATAGTTAGAAACCAGAACTACATACTTTACGCCTTGATCCTGTGCCGAAACGGGTATGTAGGCAGTCTAGGGATGGAGTTATCCCTTGTACTCGGGCATTCGGGAATGGGGATTAGGATTTTGGGTTAAGAGCGAGTAGTCAGTTTCAAAGCTCCTTGGATCTTTCAAACAAAGGGTATAGTAACACTACTTGGAAGATTAAAAGTATTACAATACATACTCGGAAGGGATCCCGTATGGATTCACTTGACTTCTCAAGGCTTTAGGCCAAATTTCGAGGCAAAACTCAAGCTTTTTTTTTTAATTGCTCCTAAAGGCGGTGACCTCAGTGCACTCCTAGTAGAGGAGTGTAGTCTTTAGAGAGTGCCTCTAGACTTGGATGGTACCGATGAGTCTAAAGTCTCTGGCTAGAGCATTTCCTATTCTTTGAATAGATGCCTACCCCGTTTGGGTAGATGCCTATCCCAAAATGGATAGATGAAACTGTTGGCAATATGCTAGATTTGGTTGAGTGTTGTCATTGATGTCAACATTTTATCCTGGTTGGAGACTATCTCGGTTAGATCTATCCCGGTTACTCTTGGTGATCATTTTGGTTTCGGCTATGATTTTAATCTAGTATGATCAGACCTCTGGAATCGGTTTTGGATTATTATTATGATGGTTATATGCTTTCTATATTCTAGTGGTTTTATGATTTGGTTATCACTTTTGGTATTTCCAGTTACCGGCTTGTTCTTGGCTTTACCGACTAGCTTTTGGCTTTACCGGTATGTTGTTTTTGTGACTTGGTCAGTGGATTTTGGGTCTGGCTTACAGAATCAATTTCTTTCATATTGTTGGTGCTTCTTGATCATAATATCCCAAGAATTTGGTGACTAGGAATTGGATGGTGTGCTTTTATGGTGGTCCTATTTGGATCCAGTTAAACTTTCACTGAGGGTTTCTATCGACAAGTGAAGCGTGTTGGATTTTGGTCTTAGCGGAATCCCTGGCGGATATAATTGTTTGGTTACTTGATTTAGGTCCATGCTATGTAATGTAAATTATAATATTGGTCTGGTGGTATCATGTGATGTAAATTTGTAATTATGGGTTTATGGGTTTAGGGGTTTAGCCAACCTTGTCAATAAGGTTGATGATCTGTATTTATAGGTGACTTATTCATGTTGATGGAAAAGCGATATCGATGGTTGGTTAAGTCTGCATTATTAGAGAAGGATTACGTGTGAATAAAGTCATATCATTCAAGTTAAGGTTGGAAAGGTTTTGTATTACATAGCAGACATCAATGCTTAATCGGAACTATATCGGGCATTAGTAGATGCTACTTTCACAGTTCATCATTTTCTGGATTGTAGTCTGATGATTTTGTAAGTCAGTGAGACTTCCCTTTGTGATGAGAAGTGTGCTCTAGGTTGTTGGCCTTTTTGCATGTGCAGACCCCATTGTAATTATTCACAATACTACTACAAAGTATTCATCTAATTGTGGGTAGGGTTTCCCACCGTGGTTTTTCCCTTTTTGGGTTTTCCACGTCAAATATTGATCTTATGTGTGTTGTGCTTTCATGTTATATTGTTCTTTGGGTTGTGCTCCGGTTTAAGGTTTATAATTGAATTGATTTTTGTTATTGTTAGTAAACTAATTCACTCCCCCTCTCAGTTTACTGCCGGTATCGGTGCATTCCAACAATTGGTATCAAAGCGAGGTCCTCTCTATAGAAGCTTAACCAATTGAGGAGATCTGATGGCAACTGCATCTAGTTCTACATTGAATCCTTACTGGAAGGAAAGTCCCAGATTTGATGGTACAAATTACAAGATATGGAAGGAGCAAATCAAGATTCATCTCAGATGTCTTGGAGCTGAAGTTTGGGAGATAGTGGAGAAAGGGTATATACCTCATGATCCTAATTCTAGAACATTGGCACCTGCTGATGAACATAAAAGAGCTGAAAATGATGTAAGAGAAAAAGAAGCATTGTTGAGCGCCCTATCTACTAAAAAGCTATTGAATGTCATAGAGTTGGAGAATGTTAAGTTGATCTAGACAAAGCTTGAAACTCTATGAATGTGACCAGGCTGTGAAGATTGCTAAACTTGAAGGTTTCTAGGTAAGATATAAAACTTTGAAGATGGAAGAAGATGAGAAGATAAGTTCTTTTATGGATAGAGTCAATGAAATTGTCATGGGTATCAAATGTTGTGGTAGATCTGTTAGTGAGGATGAAATAGTGTGAAAAGTTCTAAGAGTTATACCTCTAGCTTACAAGATGAAGGCTACTGCTATCAATGAACTCCAAACAATGTCAAGTACCCCTGTGACCAGAGATACACTACTTGGGAAATTGACTGCTTTTGAACTTGAAGAACTTGGAGATCAGAGTGCTGCTAAAACTGAGACTGCATTTAGAGCATCTGCATCTGGTAAATAGAAGATAGATTGGAAAGAGATGTATGCTAAGGATATGGAGGAAATTGAGAAAGAAGAAAGGGAGCTTGAAGAGCTGGAAGCCCTGATTGCTAGAAGAATTCCTCAAGGACCAGCTGGAAGTAAGTATGAAGGAAAATTCCCTTTTAAATGTTTTTCATGCAATAAGATTGGTCATTTTGCATCTAGATGTCTTGAAAGAGCTGCTAGGAATCATGAAAGATTTATGAGGAATTATAAGCCTAATCCTGAATATCAGAGCGGACCTAGATTCAGAAGGAATAAAGATAAATCATGTTATTATGTTGGTGATGATGATGATGAACCTTTGAGTGGATCCAGTAATGGTGCTTCATCCGACAAAGATTGGGTCTTTATTGCTATCAAGGATGATTCTCCAGAATCTATCATTGAAACATCAAATACCAAGGAAAAGGCCTTGACTACTAAAATTGAAGAAAATTATGAATGGGTTATAGAGAGTGGTTGCTCACATCACATGACCGGTGACAAAAGAAAGTTCTTATCACTGCAAGAATTTGATGGTGGATTGGTCAGATTTGGAGACAACAAGGCATGTAGGATCAAAGGCAAAGGAACAATATCATTGGATGGTAATACTAAAACTAATAATGTTTATTATGTTGAAGGCTTAAAGCATAATCTTTTAAGTGTAGGTTAGATGGTGGATATAGGATTTCATTTGCAATTCAAGGATAAAAAATGTAAGATCGTTAATAAATCTAGATTGGAGATTGCTTCTAGAACTCAGACTAATGGTAATATCTTTCATTTGAACTCCGGTGAGAAGGCTTGCTTGATTGCTCAGATTGATGAGAGTTGGTTATGGCATAAGAGGATGTGCCATGTTAATTTTGATTGCACAGTAAAGATCAGTTCAATATTGGTTGTCAGAAATTTGCCCAAGATTGTTAAACCTCATAATCCGGTATGTAGAGAATGTCAAATGGGTAAGCAAGTTAGAACTTCTTTCAGAAGTGTACATGATAAATATAATGAAATTCTTGATCTTATTCATACTGATTTGTATGGATAGACAAGGACTAAATTTTTTCAAGGTGATAGATATTTTATGTTACCTATTGATGACTATTTTAGAATGAAGTGGGTGGCATTTTTGAAAGAGAAATATGAAGCTTTTGAGAAATTCAAAATCTTTAAGGCTATGGTTGAGACTGAGACAAGACTGAAGATAAAGTGCTTAAGATCAGATCATGGCGATGAGTTTACATCCGATGAGTTCAACAACTTTTGTGAAAGGAATGGTATTAGGAGGCAACTTTCTGCACCTAGAACCCCACGACAGAATGAATTGGTGGAAAGGAAGAACATAACAATTTTGGATGCTGCAAGGACTATGATGATTGAAGCTAAATTACCTGATATCTATTGGAGAGAGGCTATCAATACCGATGTATACACTTTCAACAAAGTACACTATAAAGGTGATACCGGTAAGACTCCTTATGAACTATGGTTTGGTCATACTCCTACTGTCAGATATTTCAGAATTTTTGGAAGCAAATGTTACATTAGAAGAGATGATGCATTAGGAAAGTTTGATCCTAGAAGTGATGAAGGAATAATTTTGGGTTATTCTACTAAGAGCAAAGCATATAGATGTTATAACAAAAGATTGAATAGGATATTGGAAAGCATAAATGTCAAGGTGGATGAGCATGACAGTAATCAGATCAGAGCATATGATTATGGACCGGAAGATGAATTTATCAGACCTGAACTGGTAATGCAAGAATAAGTTAAGAACAGTGAACCAGTGGCACCAGTAGCATCCAAAAATTCAACAGTGACAGAGGAACAACAAAATGAGTCAGCAAATCAAGAAAATTCAAAGACTCCCAGGTATGTAAAGCTAAATCATTCTGAAGATCATATTATTGGAGATAAAAGGAAAGGTGTGATGACTAGGAGAAGGTTAGCTGCTAAAGAGGTATGTTTAATTTCTCAAATTGAATTGGAATCTTTCATTGAAGCAATTAAGGATGAAAATTGGTTAAAAGAAATGGAAGAGGAATTAGATCAGATTGAAAAGAATAGGACATGGGAACTTGTACCTAGACCTAAAGACAAGAACATTATTGGAACTAAATGGGTTTTCAGGAACAAATTGAATGAGGAAGGTCAAGTGGTGAGGAAAAAGGCTAGACTGGTTTGCAAAGGTTATTCATAGGAAGAAGGAATTGATTATGGGGAAACTTATGCCTTGGTTGCTATAATTGAAGCGGTAAGACTTTTTCTTGCTTATGCTGCACACAAGAACTACAAAGTATATTAGAGTGATGTTAAATATGCTTTTTTGAATGGAGATCTTGAAGAGGAATTTTACATTGAACAACCTAATGGATTTTCTTTATCAAAAGACAAGGACATGGTTTGCAGATTGAAGAAATATTTATATGGACTAAAACAGGCCCCTAAAGCATGGTATGCTAGATTGGATAAGTATCTTTCAAAGCTTGGTGTCAGTAAAGGTAATGCTGATAGTAACTTATATTACAAGATTGAGCATGATGACATATTGATTATTGAAGTCTTTGTGGATGATATCATTTTTGGAGGAGAGGAAGGTCTATGCATGAAATTTGTTAATGATATGAAGAATGAATTTGAAATGTCTATGATTGGTGAGATAAATTTTTCTTAGGTTTGTAGATTACTCAAATGGATAAAGGTATTTTCATTTGTCAAACTAAGTACGTGAAGGAGTTACTTAAGAAATTTGGACTTGAGAATTCTAAACCTGTTAGTACTCCTATGATAACTGGTTGCAAATTGTCAAAGGATGAAGAATCACCTAAGGTGAACCCGAGCAGATTCAAATCAATGATTGGTGGTTTGTTGTACCTAACTCAGACAAGACCTGATATAATGAATGATGTTTATATTTCTTCTAGATTTCAATCAGACCCTAGAAGAACTCATGATATTGTTGTCAAGAGGATATTCAGATATTTGGCAGGTACAACATACTTTGGGTTATGGTATCCAAAGAATGATGACTTCACATTAAGTGCATATATGGATTCTGATTGGGTGGGAGATGTGGATGATTGAAAGAGCACTACTGGCGGTGCATTCTTTCTTGGGAAGAAGTTGGTTTCGTGGCTTAGTATAAAAACAATCATGCACTTCGTTGTCTACAACAAAAGCAGAATATGTTGTAGTTGCTACCAACTGTACTCAGATTTTATGGATGAAATAGATGTTAAAGGATATAAGGGTAAGTTGTGATGAGCCTATTTTTATTCACTATGGC
This sequence comes from Cryptomeria japonica, assembly GCF_030272615.1. Taxonomy (NCBI): domain Eukaryota; kingdom Viridiplantae; phylum Streptophyta; class Pinopsida; order Cupressales; family Cupressaceae; genus Cryptomeria; species Cryptomeria japonica. The sequence continues at coordinate 191,057,868 of NC_081406.1, read as the reverse complement.
AATACTGCTGCTATTGATATGTCAAAGACTCTAGTATTTCATTCCAATTAAAAATAAATTTCTATAAGGTATAATTTCTTGAAAGAAAAGGTTGAAGCAAAGGAAGTCAGATTGGTTTATGTGTCTACTAAGGAACAGATTGCAGATATTCCAATGAAATCATCGCCTAAAGACACTTTTGAATATCTCAGAGATCAGTTGGGGGTTACCAACCCTCCGGAAGAGACTTAGTGATGCAAAGATGCATCAATCCAGTGAGCTTATCAGACATACTTTTCTGATCCGGGTTGATGAAGATGGTGCTACTACTCAGGGGGAGTAGTTAGCTATTTGGTTCAATATTCTTGATTTAGTATCCGTCCTTTCTCATTGATGTCAAAGGGGAAGAAGGTATTCATGTGAAAATTGCTAGATCTTTTGGTGTTTTGGAGTTTGTTGGCATTCCTTGGCACATGGATGTTTTTCACATTCAGTGTTGCCATCAATGCCAAAGGGGGAGATTGTTGGCAATATGCTAGATTTGGTTAAGTGTTGTCATTGATGTCAACACTGTATCCTGATTAGTCTTGGTGATCATTTTGGTTTTGGCTATGATTCTGATCTGGTATGATCAAACATATGGAATCGGTTTTGGATGCTTATTCTGATGGTTATATGCTTTCTATATTCTAGTGGTTTCATGATTTGGTTATCGCTTTTGGTATTTCTAGTTATTGGCTTGTTCTTGGCTTTACCGGTATGTTCTTTTGGTGACTTGGTCATTGGATTTTGGGTCCAGCTTATGGAATTGGTTTCTTTCATGTTGTTGGTGCTTCTTGACCATATCCTGAGAATTTGGTGACTTTGCATTGGATGGTGTGCTTTTATGGTGGTCCTATTTGGATCCGGTTAAACTTTCACTGAGGGTTTCTACCGGCAAGTGAAGCGTGTTGGATTTTGGTCTTAGCGGAATTCCTGGAGGATATAATTGTTTGATTAATTGATTTAGGTCCATGTTATGTAATGTAAATCATAATATTAGTCCGATGGTATCATGTGATGTAATTTTGTAATTATGGGTTTATGGGTTTAGGGTAATTTAGCCGACCTTGTCAATAAGGTTGATGATCTGTATTTATAGGTGACTTATTCATGTTGATGGACATGCGATATCGGTGGTTGGTTAATTCTGCATTATTAGAGAAGGATTAAGTGTGAATAAAGTCATATCATTCAGGTGAAGGTTGGAAAGGTTTTGTATTGCAGAGCAGACATAAGTGCTTAACTAGAATTGTATCAGACATAAATAGATGCTACTTTCACAGTTCATTGTTTTCTGGATTGTAGTCTGATGATTTTGTAAGTCAGTGAGACTTCCCTTTGTGATGAGAAGTGTGCTCTAGGCTATTGGATTTTTTGCATGTGCAGACCCCATTGTAATTATTCACAATACTACTGCAGAGTATTCATCTGATTGTGGGTAGGGTTTCCCACCATGGTTTTTCCCTTTTCGGGTTTTCTATGTCAAATATTGGTGTTATGTGTGTTGTACTTTCATGTTATATTCTTCTTTGGGTTGTGCTCCAGTTTAAGGTTTATAATTGAATTGATTGTTGTTATTGTTAGTAAACTGATTCACCCCCCCCTCTCAGTTTACTACCGGTATCAATGCATTCCAATAGAAACCCCTTGTCCCATATGGACAAATGCCTAACTCATATGGTTAGATGCCCATCCCAATTGGATGGATGCCTATCCCATTTGGATAGATGCCCAGAGTATGCGATTAAATCAAACACAAGTGAGAAGTAAGTAATCAATAAAAAAAATAGTTGAGATCTATACCACATGTAGTAACCCACTTAACTAAACCCAAAAATTCGAACCATTTTTTTTTGTGTTGTGTGAAATTCAATCGCATACTCTGGGCATCTATCCAAATGGGATAGGAATTCATCCAATCGGGATGAGCATCTAACCATATGGGTTAGGCATTTGTCCATGTGGGACAGGAGATTCCATCTATCCAATTCGGGATAGGCATCTACCCAAACAGGGTAGGCATCTATTCAAGGAATAGGGAATGCTCTGGCCAGAGACTTTAGACTCATCAGGACCATCCGGATCCTAAGTCACTCTCTAAAGACTACACTCCTCTACTAGGGGTGCACTGAGGTCATCATCTTTAGGAGTAAATAGAGTAAGGTAACCAAGCTTGAGTTCCACCTTGGAATTTGGCCTAAAGCCTCAGGAACTCAAGCGAATCCCTTTAGGATCCCTTCCAAGTATGCATTGATAACTTTCGAATCTCCCAATCGGTGATACTATACTCTTCGAATGAAAGACCAAGGAACTTAGAACCCAACTACTCACCTTAACCCAAATCCTATTTCCCATTCTCGAATGCCTGAGTACTAGGGAAAACTCTATCCCTAGACTGCCTACATACCTATTTCGGCATGGGATCAAGGCGTATAGTATGTAGTTCTAGTTTCTATCTAATGTTTAATGTAAATTGTTTAGTGGGTACACAACCCTTTCTAGGGTCAATGTCCCATAGTTTCTCTGCAGTTGCTACCCACGATGGTAGCTCTATAGCAAAAAGGCTCAAGGTGGCCTTCTGCTTGTGGCCTAAAACATCTAAGTCCTATTTCCTATTAAATACATCACCCTTAATCTATTATCATCTGTTGAAAAATCCATCAAGATAAATAAGTTCCAAAATCATTACTCACAACCAACCCTAATGGGATTTTCTAAGATTTAACTGAGCGGATGTAAATTCATTTAAAATCCATCTTTTTAAATAATCGATCCAAGGGGGATTACCCACCCCTTGTATTTTAACTTCCATATGACCCTTATTTCTCCCTGACGATTTAGAGGAACTATGCCACAGACGTTGTTGTTCCAGCTTTATTAGACGTTAAGTGGAGTAGTTCAACATGACAACATTGCCCGTAAGCGTGACCCAAAGGCACCATAGATACCGAACACTGTTAAGGTTTTTGGTTTCAACCCCTCTTATTTAGTCGTCTAACTAAAAATTTAACTTTGAACAAGTATGAATCTTAAGTAAGGCAATATACCATTACAACCATAAAAATGAAACTATAATATACAATGGATTATTACTTGAAATTAAAACTAAGATACAATTTATACATAATTGAACAAAACATTTGATGAGAATGGAAATGACATATCAACTTCTTGAAGGAAAAACTATGATAATAAAAACAAAACCCTCAAACATGAACTATATACATGAAGTACTAATCGCTCAAAAATTATGATACTAGAAAAGGTATTGAATTGCTTAAAATTAAATGATTAAATAGCAAGACTTGGAAATGAATTTAACAACTACTTTGTTGAATAGAATAATAATAAGCTTGAGAATAACCACATTATTGATAAACAAACTAATTCTTCCATTTGAAGTAACATAAATTTCATCTTTAATTATTTTCTACAAATGATAATCTAACTTTAAATATGAATCCTAATACTTGAAAGGTTATAAATTGCTTGAAATAAAATTAAATTATCAAATAATAATACTTTGAAAATTAATTTAATACTCACTTGTTTGAAGGGAAAAACTATCCAACATTAAGCTTCGAAATAACCACATTATTTTTAATTATTAATTGTTTGAAAAAGAGATTAGAAAAGAGTCTAAACACTTGCTACTTAACCAATGTAAATAATACTTAGTCTCCTAATAAGGAAATCTAATCAATCTATTTCTAGTTGCACATGAACTAATGCCAAATCCTATGCAAGATTATAAGGAGATGATTAACTGTTCCTTTCACTTGAAGTAACGTTAACTTTATCCTTGGATATTCTCTACAGTTAATATAGGAGTTGAGAAAATACAACACCACATGAGCCCAAATGATCTCTGCAAGCTGAAAACCTGTTACAAGGAGAAGCAAGGAAGCAAATCACAGAAGGAACAAAAACACAAGAAAAATATGCTCCAAAAGAGAGAGCTCAATAATCTCCAAAAATGTATTGTCAATAATAATCCTTCTTCATACAATGAAAAGAATGAACTTAACCTTTAATAGGTCAAGAAACCCTAAAAGGGAAAACCCTAGGCTTGCACATAATAATTAATAAATGAATTAATTATTATGCACCTAAAGTTAGCTTAAGTGTAAAAGAGATAAAGAGAACTTAAATAATTAAACAAATATTGTTTAATTAATTAAGTAAATACCCGAATACTCTAACACCCCCCCTTAAGCTAGACTTAGAGAGAAGCTAAAACCTAGAACAACTACTAAAAGCAATAAAGATGGGTCCCGACAACAAGGCCTGATCAGGTACCCAAATACAATGAAATCTCTATGAACTGGAGAAATAGAGAAAACCACATGGGAAAAAACTCTACTCCAAAAAGAGATGGAAAAGAACACCACTGAAGCATGAAGAACCTGCAAACTCTGTCAAAGAATAACTGCTGATCTGAAGAACCTCCACTGAAATTGAACATGACCAGGTAGAGAAGACTGTAATCTGCATGAGTGCCCTCAAATGACACTACTCGAATCAGATGGCAAACAAGGCAAACACTGAACTCGAAGATACAGATGGCATGAGAAACCAAAGCCTGAAGAGTTGATCAATCGAACCATGGAAGCATTAGAACCAATAGGACAAACCTCCCCATAATGCAGAAGTGGGAGAGGGACAAGAACACTGAAAAGAACGACCAACAAGAACTGCATGACGAAGAACCAGGAGCATCAAGGTGCTGAGAAAAGTACATGGTGTCGTGGAAGGAACACTCACTTGACACACATCATGAGGTGAATGTTGTGGAAGGAACACTCACTGGACAAAGGAAGATGACAAACAACAGGCAAACATCAACCCCCTCATGACACTTTATCAATAGTGCATGTACAATAAGGCACAAGATATGCAAGATCCCAAGTAAATAATGCATGATGGCACTTTATCTTAGTGTGTTTGCATAAATACAATGCTACAATGATAAGAATACTGGAAATAGAAACGTGAACCAAAATAGAGACATCCTACCTAGAGAAGAGATCCCAGGACCTGAAACAACCAAGACATCCACTAGAGTGCTAAAAAGAAAAAAACTAAATAAAATATGCATGGAGCATAATCTGGAAATAAAACTCAGATGGCTAGAAAGTACACAGCACATGCTTTCCAAAAATATAAACTTTTCAAAAAACGGAGGTCGGATGCTCAATCTATGGCTCTCGGAGTACAAAAATAAGACCCCGATTTGACTGGAAAAAAACACAGTCAAACAAAAAAATTGGAAAAAATTACCAACATGACGAGGTCCAGCTCGGAACCAGCTTTCCGACGCCTATTCATTTTCAAAAAAATGACTTTGTATGCCCAAGCTAAGGCCAAAAACCCAAACCCCCCCTGAAAGAGGCAAAAAAGGTAGTCTGGTGGCTCTGGCAGGCGGAGGTGGCCAGGGAGCGGCGCTCTAGTGGCGGGAAGGTGGTGCTCCAGTGGCGGCCGGGTGGTTCTCCGGTGGCTGGTGGTTTCTCGGTGGCAGGCAGTCCGGACAATGGTTTCCGGCGGCCGGTAGTTGTGGGGTAGGGCGGTGGCCGGAGTGGCGGGGCCGCCGGGGAGCTGCTGGGCTGCATTGGCCAGGGAGCTACTAGGCGGCGCGGGTCGGGGAGCTGCTGGGAGGCACAGGCCGGGGTGGCGCTGCAGGCAGCGGAGGTCGGGGAGAGCTAGGCGGCACGGGCTGGGAGGCAGCAGCGAGCGGAGGGCCAGGGGCCGGGGCTGGAAGGCAAGGCCGAATGGCGGTGCGGGGCCCGAGGCCTGGAAAAATATGCGATAGACCTGCAGGGTGTCAGGGGGCCCACGGTACCCTGCGTACCATGGGAAGCCCCCCAAAAACAATTTTTTTTTGTAAAAAAAACAATTGCCTTTTAGGTTTTTTAAAATTATTTTTATAAAAAAACTCAAATTTCAGCTTGCATATCGTAAAAAGGCAATTTTTTTTTGAAATTTATTTCTCGAACTGCGTGCCAGGGCCATACGGCCTAGATCTGAGAAAAAATACTCCCAGAGGCTCTGATACCATATAGAAGTTGAGAAAATACAACACCACAGGAGCCCAAAATAGGTCAAATTTTATATGACCATAGGGGTTTTTAGGCCTTCTGAGCACGATGGTGAGGTCCGTTTAGGCCCAAAGTGCTCAAAAAAAAAAGCCTATACCTAGGTGCATAAAAAAACTTTCTAAAACCCCAGATCTGCTTCCAATGCAAAAATTCTCAAAATAAGAACAGGTAGCTGCAGATCTGAAGCTCTGATACCATATAGGAGTTGAGAAAATACAACACCACATGAGCCCAAATGATCTCTACAAGCTGAAAACCTATTACAAGGAGAAGCAAGGAAGCAAATCACAGAAGGAACAAAAACACAGGAAAAATATGCTCCAAAAGAGAGAGCTCAATAATCTCCAATAATGTATTGTCAATAATAATCCTTCTTCATACAATGAAAATAATGAACTTAACCTTTAATAGGTCAAGAAACCCTAAAAGAGAAAACCTTAGGCTTGCACATAATAATTAATAAAAGGAATAATTATTATGCATCTAAAGTCAGTTTAAGTGTAAAAGAGATAAAGGGAACTTAAATAATTAAACAAATATTGTTTAATTAATTAAGTAAATACCCGAATACTCTAACAGTTAATAACCTTATAAATTTCAAATTCTTAGAAGTAGCTAATGCTTTCTCCTAAACTTTACTTCAATTAGATTTATTATTTAATTCTCTAAGTGATCATGGGACAAGTTTCATGAAGCTCATTTGCTTGATGAGAATCCAATAATCTAGAACAACGAATTTCTAACTTAATTCATCCTTGAAACTAAGTTTCGTTAGACATTTACATCAAAATATAAGTTCTAAGTTGAGGTCCGCAAGGTAGGTCAAGTTTAATAAACTCACGTAAAAAATTTCAGCTTTTGTTTTATTCCATATGCTAAGACCATTTGGTTTATAAATAATTTTCTTTACATTCTAATTGATACTATTGTACTTCCAAAATGGATTATACCGTTTAGATTGCATGAATATTCGACTATGAAATTTTCCTCTGAATTTAAATGCTAAATAAATTTATCTATACTAATTACTTGCTTTTCAAATGTAACTCCTCCCTTATACAAGACTTATGTTTTCTATCTATGAGATTCCACTATTATACTATTGAAGGCTAAGATAAATACTGTTCAAAGATTTAAACCATTAAAAATTAAGTCCATGATACTAATTCTATAAAAAGAAAAACACTCAAAGGTATCAACCTTCCACTACTAGGAGATTAATATCCCAAAGAGAAGAACTATTATATTTAGCCTCTTGAATTGTAACTTGTATGATAACATCAATTACATAACTTGCATGAAATCAATAAATATTTAACTTGCAATAGATATGTAAAAAAAAAAAAAACTTGCATGATAACTATAAATGTGTAACTTGCGTAACAAATAAATGTGTTTCTTATGTGATAATAAATGAATATGCAAATGGCATGATAACAATGTAACTTGCATGAAGTTAAACAATGTCCATTTTCTAAATGAGGATAATTTTACTTGGATAATGGATCATTTGTTTGAAATAGACAATTGGTCAAGGAAGCTATGAATCTAAGTAAGATTACTTGGAGGAGGGTCCTTTAATACGTTAGCCAATTTGATCAATAGATTAAATTTTGATTGATAATCAAACTAGTATTTCTAATTAATTGCAACTGCCATCTAAATAACCCAATAAATCTTAACTACTCGAATGATTCCAAATCATAAGCTGGTTCAACAAATTTGCTTAGGAAGTACTGATTCCAAATCATACATTAAACAATAAGTAATTCTAAAATACATCAGAAGTATTATTTATCGATAACCCCAAATTATAAATTGTAATCATAAATTATTCTTACAAAAAAAAATTTGAAAATGATGATTAACAATTATATCCTATTATAACCAAGTATGAACATTTGCTATCAAATATAAACAATTGTTAACATTAAACCATTTATAATTCAATTTTATATTATTAGCTAACCGCATTGTATTGAATGGAATCTAATTTCAAGAAAAAGATTATTTAAACTTAATCAATGTAATTTGTAACCTTATTTAAATCTACTTACAATTATAAATAAAATTTCTAAACCATATTATAATTTATAAATTTTTGAAATAACTTTCAAATATTATGTACTATCTAAATCTAATTTGAAATAAATTTTAAATATTAATTTACTAGATTCATTATCGATTTGAACAAGTTAACTGAAAAAGTCAATAATAAACCCAAAACACTTTTATTTTAATTGAGGAGAGTGGCCACTGCCAAGGCAGTGACTGCAGGGGGAGTGGGGGGTACCCCACTCCTGCCGGCATACTACCGTCCACTATGCAAGAGATATAAATGCTATGGTACAAGCGTTTGATATAATATTTCGATATAAATGTTTGGTAGACTATTTCGATATAAATGTTTGATTTAATGCTTCGATTCCCATTTCGAAATATAATGGAATGATGTTTGCATAGTTATCTAATACACACACACACACACACATATATATATGTATATGTATATATATATATATATATATATATATATATATATATATATATATATATATGTGTGTGTGTGTGTATATACATATACACACATATATACATATATACACACACACAAATACACACACACACACACACACACACACACACACACACACACACACACACACACACACACACACACACACATATGTATACATATATATAACCAAAAAAAATAATCAAAAGTAATGATTAACAATTATATCCTATTATAACCAAGTATGAACGTTTGCTATCAAATATAAACAATTGTTAACATTAAACCAATTATAATTCAATTTTATATTATCGACTAACCACATTGTATTGAATGGAATCTAATTTCAAGAAAAAGATTACTTAAACTTAATCAATGTAATTTGTAACCTTATTTAAATCTACTTACAATTATAAATAATTTTTCTAAACCATATTATAATTTATAAATTTGTGAAATAACTTTCAAATATTTATGTACTATCTAAATTTAATTTGAAATAAATTTGAAATATTAATTTACTAGATTCATTATCGATTTGAACAAGTTAACTGAAAAAGTCAATAATAAACCAAAAAAACTTTTATTTTAATTGAGGAGAGAGGCCACTGCCAAGGCAGTGACCGCGGGGGGATTGGGGGGCGCGAGGTACCCCACTCCCGCTGACATACTACCGTTCACTACGCAAGAGATATAAATGCTACGGTACAAATGTTTGATATAATATTTCGATATAAATGTTTGGTAGACTATTTCGATATAATTGTTTGATTTAATGCTTCGATTCCCATTTCGAAATACAATGGAATGATGTTTGCATAGTTATCTAATATATATATATATATATATATATATATATATATATATATATATATATATATATATATATATATATATATATATATATATATATATTCATTAAACTATAAGTAATTCTAAAATACATCGGAAGTATTATTTATCGATAACCCCAAATTATAAATTATTCTTCCAAATTTTTTTTTCAAAAGTAATGATTAACAATTATATCCTTTTATAACCAAGTATGAACGTTTGCTATCAAATATAAACAATTGTTATCATTAAACCAATTATAATTCAATTTTATATTATTGACTAACCGCATTGTATTGAATGGAATCTACTTTCAAGAAAAAGATTACTTAAACTTAATCAATGTAATTTGTAACCTTATTTAAATCTACTTACAATTATAAATAAATTTTCTAAACCATATTATAATTTATAAATTTGTGAAATAACTTTCAAATATTTATGTACCATCTAAATTTATTTTGAAATAAATTTTAAATATTAATTTACTAGATTCATTATCGATTTGAACAAGTTAACTGAAAAAGTAAATAATAAACCTAAAAAAAAAAAAAAAAACTTTTATATTAATTGAGGAGAGCGGCCACTGCCAAGGCAGTGACCACAGAGGGAGGGGGGGGGGGTTTATCCCACTCTCGCCGGCATACTACCGTCCACTACGCAAGAGATATAAATGCTATGGTACAAATGTTTGATATAATATTTCGATATAAATGTTTGGTAGACTATTTCGATATAAATGTTTGGTAGACTATTTGGATATAAATGTTTGATTTAATGCTTCGATTCCCATTTTGAAATACAATGGAATGATGTTTGCATAGTTTATATATATATATATATATATATATATATATATATATATATATATATATATATATATATATATATATATATATATATATATATATATATATATATATATATATATATATAAAATTTTTATTTTTTTAATTTATTTTTATCTCAGTTTTATTGAAAATTCATAGAGCTTAGGAAAAGAAAAAATTAAAAAAATAACACAGATAGTAAACATAAATTCACAAGAGATATAATTTATTCAATTTGATCATGGAGAAGGACTTTCAACAATATATTTTGCATATTTTGAGGAATTTTGTTTGAAAGAAAGATTTTACTCACAAATATTTTATCCAAATTTAAAATCCAAGAAAAAAGTAAAAAATCTGATTTTTCTTTCTTTTTCACTAAAACAGATTAAATAAATAAATAAAAAGAAATCTACATATGCATATTTGAAAGGAATTCTTATCAATACATTTCTCTACTAAAAATAGATTTTCTCTTTGATTAATCTTTCTAATTAATTAAGTTGATGATTTCTTTAAGCGAATTTTATATAAATGAAAATCTATGAGAGAGATAAAAGCTATATATTATTTGTTTGAAAATACAAATTTCACAAAAATAAACAAATGCATACAGAGGAGAACCTAGATTGACGAAGCTTTGATGTTGAATCCTCTCCAATCTTCTAGATAGCCTTCTTAGATCCTTCCTTGTAGCTTGATGAGAATTCTTCAAGAGAAAACTTAACAATTTTACAAAAGAAATGTGACTACAAAAGGATCCTACTACTATTAACAAGAAACTTGAGAAATTACTTCACACACAAAAAAAAACAACGAAGTCCCCTTTTCGAAAGCTTTGCATACATTATATAGAAAAGATGCACCAATTCCATTATCAAGAGCATTAATTGAAAAATGGAGGTTTCTTTCCAAGATTGGGTTCATGCAAGATTGATTGACCATTTAGTGGAGGAGTTACATGCAATAATATGGAATTTGAAAATTCCCTCTAGAAGCTTATAATCCCTCCTATGACATGTGCTCAAATTGAAATTGAATAATTAAATTTATGGTCTCAAGTGTGGGTGGGTGCCCACTATTTAATTCCTTTTATCAAAATAATTTTCAACCTTATTCAATTAAAACATTTCTAACTAACAAAAGTCACAAAAGTAATGAAGTAGCAAGTTTTTATCAAGATAGAGAAAGAGGGTTATGACATCCTTCCCCCCTTAAATTGTGCATCGTCCCGATGCACTTATTTAATATAACCATAAAAAGAGTTTGTAGTTCAAAATCAATCTAAAACAAAAAGGAAAACATTTGTTGCATCTCAATAGTGTCCTCCCAAGTGGCATTCTTCTCATCATACTGATTCCTATAATTTAAAGAAAGGGGTCCCAATTGCTTCTTTAATAAAAAAATTTAGCCTCCAAAAATTGGATCCACACAAAAAAGAGGTATAAGGAAGAGTTACATTCATCGACCAACTTATAATGCATGGTACAACACAACATAATTCATCTTTCAATGGAGATAATGAAGCCAAAATGGAATTGTCAAGTTAGTGAGTGGATTGTAACAAGCTTATGACTGGTGGAATGAGTGTGTTATTTTTAACCTATGAACTCATCTTGGGATTTGAGTGCTAGTTTTTTAACTAAATATTTGGTTGTCATTTTTTAGGGTGGTTTTGACTCCTAGTTTTTTTATTACCATTTCATGGTCTTATGAATTACTTTTATCATTTATAGGGTGATTGAGATGAAGGTATTGATAGTGAGTTTGCAAGTACTATTATGCTACTTCAAGATCTTTCGTTGGTAACACTCTTATAAAGACTTGCTCTATAAGTGTACTTTAACCATCTTTAACTTATTACATAATACATTGTGTTGTTGTAGAGGGATGTTTTTCTCTCAAATGATTTCACTGACATACACTTTTTTTAATTATTAAATAATATCTGATATACACTTATGTTGTGGTAACATTTTATTTGTATTTTATCTTCTACATGTCCTAAAAAATCTATTGATTTTTTTTTGTCAATAAAAGTGGATTATTCCACTAAACTTTTTTATTAATTTTTTTTATTTTTTACACAGGATTCAAAGAGCATACCAGAGGAAAGAACCCTGGGAAGAAAACCTCTAGTCACAGCTCATAAAATAAACCTATAGTATCTAACGAATCAATTTATACACCCCGCCCAAAACCACATACAAAATGCCGTTACAACACATATAATATCAGTTTTGCATAGAGCCCATATGACAATTTGCCAAAAAAACCCATCGGATAATTTTCAAATGTAGACTCCATAGCTGCTATCAATGGAAGAAGACAAAATTTTCCAAAGCCCTATGCCAAATCCCATGAGCCAAAAAACCTTCCTGCCAAAAAAGAAAGTATCAAAAAACCTTTGAAAAAACACTATTATATCAAATACCATGACCTTGAACTCTTCTCCAGACAACGAACATGAATACTTGAAATGAAAGGGGAAAGCGTGAATAATTATCATCATACAATTTTACATCGATGTTACTCAAGAAAATCATATGACTATTGTTGCAAACCTTCCCATACCCTAGAAGGAATTTCCTCAAAACCCACCTCTCGCTGATTAGCATTGCTATCAATGGCTAAATTTGCCAAATAATCTGCAATCTTATTAACTTCTTTGTAACAATGGGATACCAAGAAAGATTCAAACAATTCTAATTTTTGTAAAATGGGATCAAGTATATACTGCAAATTCCAACAATTCAATTTCTTTTTCATAACACATTGAATAATCACCATAGAATCACCTTCAATTATTAAGTCCTTAATTCCCAAAGAGATTGCCATATCCAATCCAAAAAACAAAGCATGAAATTCTGCATAATTGTTAGTTTTAAAACCAATAGCATGACACTTACCTCGAATAAAATTTGCATTGTGATCATAAATTACCATGCCTACCCTAGCCGGCCAAGGGTTACCACGAGAGGCACCATCAAAATTCAGTTTAAAGTGCCCCTACGGAGGAGGTTTCCATCTAGCAGAGCATCTCTTACCTATTGCATCATTCTTTTTTAAAATTGAACCATGAGAGGGTAAAACTGATAGCAGCTTCCAAACTCTAGTAACTCTACTATCCCAGTGCGAAAAAGAAGTAAGATTTTCCAAATTCTTATAAATAAATGACAAAGCAACCTCAGAGATTGAAGACTCAATTTTTAATAGAGCCTCAGGCACAGGAGACCTTGTTTTTTAAAATATCCTGTTGTTTCTCTCTAGCCAAACATTCCAAATCACAATAGATGGAGATATGATCCAAAGGCATGCATAAAAAGATGAGGCAAACATAAAGGGCCAAGATCTAAAATGGGAAATGAGATCCTTACCAATAACAAAGGATATATTTAACTTCTCAAACAACCACTGCCAACATTCATAAGCATAATCACAATGTAGGAACAAGTGTGAAGAAGATTCCAAATTTTTGTTACAAAGGACACAAGGGAAAACAACAGTAATACCAAGCCTATCTAGTCTCATACCTGTAAGGACTCTATCTTGAACTGCCAACCAAGCAAAGGCTCCAGCTTTGGGAAGACAGGCCGAATGCCAAAACAACTTATAAGGCCAAGAAGATAAATCTTTAGCAACCATAAGAGAGTTGTAACCATCTTTAACAGTGTATTTACCAGAAATATTCTTTGTCCAAATAAGTTCATCCTCAGAATCAGAAAGAAATACAATTCTATCCCCCAAAATCTTTTCAAAATCTAATTTCATGCATTGATCAACATCTAAGAAATCAATCGACTTCCATCTAGCTAGCTTAAGGGGTCCACTAGTCACAATTTCAAAATAATCTGCTACAAAAACACCCCAAAGGGAGGAAAGAATAGTGATCAGAGGAGACCAATCCCTAATATTCACCAAAGGTGTGTGTCCATTTCATACTTCATCCTAGAATCTGACCTTTCTACCATTATGAACAATCCATGAGAGATGTGGCAAAATAACCGATCTACATTTACAAAGGAAATTCCAAATAGCAGAACCCGAAGGCAAATTTGAGACTTTAAAAATGTACTCTCTCGGTCCATTATTTAAATATTTGGCAAACATAATCTGTGCCCATAAGGATCTAGGCTTGTCATATAATTTCCAAACCAACTTAGCACCTAAGGCTAAATTCTGATTCTGTAGACTCCGATTTCCTATTCCCCCAAGTTCCTTAGGCAAACATACCTTATCCCATGCAACTAAAGGGAGTTTCTTCTTGCCATCTTTATTATTGTTCCAAAGAAAATCTCTAAGAGAATCCTGTAAACTAACAATGGCTGCTTTTGGAGACTTCAAAACAGACATGAGATATATGGGAACAACATTCAAAACAGACTTGATGAGAACAATTTTACCCGCCAAAGTTAACCATCTATGATTCCATGAGAGAATTCTTTTAGAAATGGCTGAAATAATCTTATCCCAAAAACCAATCTTACCCTGTTTAACAAAGAAAGGAATCCCAAGGTAAGTACATGGAAGATTTCCAGTCTCAAATCCCCAAAAGGATTGCAACCTATGCTGAACCAGTTGTGATGTATTAAGGAAAAAAATCTTTGATTTATCACCATTCACTTTCTGACCAGAAAATGATGCATAATTTTGTATTATTCCTTTAATCACTTTTGCCTCAACTAACGAAGCATATCCAAATAATAGAGTATCATCTGTAAAGAGACAATGAGAAATACTTTGGGGAATATTCTGAATCCTTATACCTTTCCAAAGCCCCCCCACTTTAGCAGCCCTAATAGCCCAACTAAAGGTTTCAGCTAGGAGAATAAACAAAAAGGGAGAAAGGGGATCTCCCTGTCTCAAACCCCTAGAGGAAGTGAAAAAACCACAAGGAGAACCATTAATTAAAACCGAGAATCTTGCAGAAGAAATAAATGCACGAATCCATTTGACCCAGGCCTTGGAAAAACCTAACTTCTCTAGAACAACACATAAAGCCCCCCACTCTACTCTATCATAAGCCTTCATCATGTCTAGTTTAAGTATCATGGCTGGGGTTCTTTGGGTGGAAATAGAATGCAGCACCTCATGTGCTACAATTGCACCCTCTGTCGTCTCCCTTCCGGGAACAAAACCACCTTTGCTCCAATGAAATGATCCTAGGTAGAATTTTTGCCAACCTAAGGGAAATTGCCTTCGTAAATATCTTATACAAAGTGTTACATAAAGCAATGGGGCGGAAGTCAGAAAAAGTCTTAGTATCCTCTTTTTTAGGAATAATTGCAATCATTTTAGTATTAAGTTCTTTTAAAATGGACCTATTTCTCCTAGATTCCTCAAGAGCCAATAAAACATCATTTCCCACAAAATCCCAACATTTCTGAAAAAATAAAGGAGTAAAACCATCTAGTCCCAGGGCTTTATCCGGATTCATGGCAAAGACAACACTCTTAACTTCTTCTAAGGAAAAGGGAGACATCAACATCTTATTGTCTTCTAAAGATACTAAAGGAGGAATATTAGATATAATATCATTGCTGAAATTTCCATTTTCCGAAGATAATAATGCTTAAAAAACCTAACTACCTCTGAAGCAATGTCCTCTGGCTCTGTCAATAAATTCCCATTCTGACACTGAATACAAGATATCCTATTCTTACATCTTTTAATCTTAGTTGAAGAATGAAAAAATTTTGTGTTCCTGTCACCATCTGAAAGCCATAACTCTCTAGATTTTTGTCTCCAATAGATTTCTTCTCTAGCTAACACCTCCTCAAGCTATAATTTTAGTGACTTCAATTCATCAAAAACTTGTGGCACCATACCATGTTGAAGCACATGAGTATTAAAACACTCAATCGTATCTTGAATCCTTTGTTTCTCCTAAAAAATGTTCTTAAAATGCGAGATATTCCACTCCCTAATATTCAATTTCAAATAACTTAACTTCTTAGCAATCTGAAACATACGGGACCTAGAACAAAAAGGAGCAGAATTCCACCATTTCATAAGCAGAGGCAAAAAGGAAGAATACCTAAACCACATGGGCTCAAATTTAAATGGAGACTTAAAAGAAGCCCTATCCTCAATAACTGAAAGGGAAATTGGAAAATGATCAGAACCTGAGACCGGTAGAATAGAGGAAAAGAATTCAAAATCTGAATCAATCCAATTCTCAGATAACAAAAACCGATCTAATCTCTTAGCAATCTGAGAAAAATCCCTTCTCATGTTTGTCCATGTGAAAACCCCATTCTGAGACTTACAATAAAAAAGGCTCATATCAAAAATGAAATCCCCAAAGTCATCCATAATCCTTTTATTAGGGAAAACACCTCCTCTTTTCTCATCTAAATCATTGATAGCATTAAAATCACCCCCGAAGATAATAAAGGAACCATGTTTTAAGGGAGAAGAAATCCTCTTTAATTCACCCCATAACTTACTCTTCCCTTGAATTCTTGACGGAGCATAAATGTTAAAAAGCCAGAATTTAACCTTCAAAATCTTGCTTATAACTAAAGCCAACATCCAATTTGTAGAAAATGCCACTAACTGTACATCAATATTATAATTATTCCAAAGCAGTGCCAAACCTCCTAAAGCACCACAAGCCGGAGAAGAAAGAAAATTCCACCTTCTCCAAGATGAAAAAACCAAATCAGCAGACTCCTTTGACAACTTTGTTTCTTGCAACATAAAAATATCACACTTAATTAAGTCCATTTGGGACTTAATTAAGCATCTCTTGTTAGGGGGATTTAAGCCCCTAACATTCGAAGAAATAATTCTCATTGTCCTCGAGGGGAGGCCGAAGCTCCCCTCTCCCCAATAATCGGAAAATTTTTGCTTTCCCCAAAGCAACCTTGCAAATTACGTTTCACAGCGCCTGATCTTGTCACAGGTGGACTAGTCACGAATCTTTTACTCCTCTTTCTTTTTACACTTACAAGAGTTAGGCATTTTTTCTTAGGCCTACCAAGAGAGACCGAATGATTATCATATCTTAACCTAATCTATATATTATTATTTTTAAATATTTTTTTTATTAATTTTCAATTTTAAAAACCATACTGATCAAAGCTAAAATCAAAGAACCTGATCTCTATCCAGGGAAAATTGAACATGATATTTTAGGTAGCTAATTTAAAGCATGTCACCGCTACACCAAACTTGGCTTAATGATGTTGTTGATTATTGTTTAATAAAATAAAAACAAACCTTACAAAAAGCAGTTGATAAATCAGTTTGTTGGTCGTTATATGTTTCTTAAGAATAAAACCCAAGTTCAAGATGCAACGTAGAGGGGAAAAAAGTGTTAAATAAGCCTCGTGCTTCAACAGCTACCAGAGACATATGTTGGACATGCAAGCAGCAACGTGTTACTTGAGGGAGTCCCAGAAGCAACTCTAAAGTAAGCCACAGAACCGGCAAATTTGTATGTAAGTTTCCCTGCAACCAAATAAGGAGAAAAACTTCTGAGCATTTTGAGCAAGTAAGAATGGGAGAAGGAGAAGAAACCAAAACCAGGGAGGAGCCCAAAGTTGAGATTCAGGTAATTTAAGGATGTTGGTTTTGTGTTTTACTTTGGTGTTAGTTTTGTGAATTGGTAATGTGGTTTACAGTGTAATAGCAGTTATTTGAGACAAGTAGAATGAATTGGCATGTAGGAAAGGGGAGAGATATTTTTCTTCTACAGGCCCAAGGTGAATCATGATGAGGCCCACAGTGTAGATGAGGTGCAGAGACTGTACATTGTTCTGAGGCCCGAGTCTGGAGAGAGGGAGGAGGAGGAAAAGCAGTCCTCTGACTCTGGCAAAGAGGGTGCTTTCAACAAATCTGAAACTACTGAAGAAGCCCAACAAGAATCTCATGCTGATGATGAAAAGGAGGAGGAAAAGAAGAAGGAAGGAGGGAAGGGAATTGAGGTATGTGTTATTTGCATACAATTTTCATGCTATTAACATTTTTCTATATGTATGGTGTGTATATGTCTTTTTCTTTTTGCTCTACAATTTTGATGTTTGGTGTCTCTATGTCTTTTCCTTTTGCTATACAATTTTGATGTTTGGTGTGTATATGTCTTTTTCTTGTTGCTCTCCAAGTTTGAGTTTAGGGTCTCATGATACTGTGGTTGTTTGTCTTTGTTGAAGATAAGGACTTCAAGTTTTCTGTTGGTTAGTTCATCCAAATTTACCTCTTTACTAAGAATGGACTATAAATATTGCCTGAAGGCCTTGTGACACAGTGTTTTAGATTGTATTTCTAGAAGACAAGGACTTTGGATTTACCTTCAATTGTTTCATACAATTTTCGAGTATGAACTATAAATTTTGATTGAAGGGTCTAGTTTGGCTTTCTGAAAAGACTTTTGGATTTTCTAGCAGTAAATTTATATCTATTTATTTAGTTTGAATTATAAACAATTTTAGAAATTTGTCTATACTAGATATAGTTGGCAAGAAGAAGCCACATAATATGAAAGAAAGAAGTTGTGAGGAGACCCTCTTGTGTAAGGTGGGGGGAGGGGGGGAAGAATGACAACTTCTTTATGCAGACCTGGCTGCTTCTCTCAAATCTTCTACTCTTTATTTCCAATCTTTCTAATTTAGTGCATTTTTTTGTTTATTTGTGACAAGGACTCTGACTATGATGAAATAATGATTTCTTAGGGAATAGTAACAGAGGGACAATGGAAACAGCTGTAGTAATTGTATTGTGGTAGAAATAATTTCCATACTTATTCATCTCCTAAGAACTGGTAGATGGAAATTACACCTAGAAGCAAACTATGCTTCTATCCCTTCTGACCTGAAAAAATCTAATGAAGTTCCTTGCAAAGAATGTAGAATTGAAATGTAGAGATTACAGTTTTTCCTGATTTATGTGATTTGTATGAGAAGAAAGTGAACATTGTAAAGAAGCCATTAATAGAAGCAAACTATGCTTCTATCCCTTCTGACCTGAAAAAATCTAATGAAGTTCCTTGCAAAGAATGTAGAATTGAAATGTAGAGATTACTAGTCATGATATGACATCTATTTGTTGTGATTATGTTGACTATACTTATGAAACTCAGTTTTTCCTGATTTATGTGATTTGTATGAGAAGAAAGTGAACATTGTAAAGAAGCCATTAATGAGGTTCATAGTGATGGGCCGCAAGAGCCTTCCTGATACCTCCAAGAGGAGTCGTCCTTACTGGGGATTTGTGGAAATCGTCACAACAAAACCTGAAGACATAAAAAAAGCTCTTTCTGAAGGTACGCAGTAATATTGACTCAGTTTTTAGATGTATACTTGAATTGACAAGTTTTGAACTTATATATTTTTAAGGGTATAAAGTAAACTTAGTGAATTGACAATTTTCAAGTAAAGGTTCAACTTTAGTATGATCTTACAAAAAGTACAGTTACCTTTAATAGTAGTAGATAGGTTGGCAAAAGCTTGATCAAAGAGGGCTAGGTTAATCATGGGGGCCATCCCACAAGCTAGTCTTTCCCAATGAAGATTGTACTCATTGCCTGTACACCACAAGGCTTTGTTGATGGGGGAGGGTTGTTCTGGAACTCTCAGAATATCCAACAAACTCTGCACTGAAACCCAATCCTATGGTACCCCACCAGTTTGTTTAGCAGAAAGAACATCCTCCCTAGCTTTACACCATAAGGAGTAAAACATCTGTATCATGTTCCTTAGAACCAGAATCTTAGTCGTCTTTATACCAATGTTATCTTTCTTATGCTTCTTAAGCTATAACCTTGCCATAGAATTAGAACTGGAACCTTGGTCCCTAAGACCTCCCACCAGTCAGTTTGGCAGAAAGAAGAGCATCCTGTCTAGCTTTACAACATAAGGAGTAAAACATCTCTATCTTGTTCCTTAGAACTGGAGTCTTGGTATCTTTATACCAATGTTCATCTTTCTTATATTTCTTAAGCTATAACCTCGCCATAGAATTAGAACTGGAACCTTGGTCCCTTAAGACCTTTACACCAATGTTTATCTGTCTTATGTTTCTTGAGCCACAACCTTACAACAGAATTAGAATTTCAGCCACCCCTTTACCAATAAAATCTTGTTTTTGAGTTCCCTAAGCAGCAATCTGACCAAGAATTATAACCTTGAACCTGTACTGATGTCCATCTGTCTTGTTTCCCTTAGATCACAACCTTGCCACAGAATCAGAACTTTGGTCACCATTTCAACAATATCTATTGTCTTACATTCTGTAACCCACCAACCATCTGTAAATGTGGATTTGAGTGTATGCCATAGTTGCTATACACAACCTCTTCATATCTATTAAAACCTAACCCTTAGGCTATCTTAATCAATGAGTAACCCTAAACCTTTCAACGATATGTAAAGAAATTTCATTTGAATGTTATGGTTTGACACTGTTTTTAATCAACTGCAGAACAATATGAGACAGCCACCAGAGGAACCAGAGTGAAACCAGCTGCAAGGCCTCTTGCAGAGGGAGTTTACCGTATACTGCGACACTACCCTACTAGTGAAGGTAAGGGAAAGGCAATGCATACTCATCTGGTATACAAGCTGGAGCTCCCTCTTCCCGAAGAAAAACACGAGCCTCAAGACTCAATGAATGTTGAACCAGAAGGGTCTCTGATCATACAAATAAAGAACCCTGAGCAGGCTGCACCTCCAAATGCAGGCCTTCAGAGCAAACGAAAGGCAACCTTCCCTGCGCACTTACAGGGCCAGATTGGGTCTCACCGTTTTGTTGCTGCCGATCCTCCTGATTTTCTCAACTATGAGGGTTGTGAGTTCATTCTCATTTCTGCCTCTGATAACATTGATGCAGAGCTTGGATTGGATGTTAAACCAGAGGACATGACAGATGAGAATTACAAGTCTTGCTCTGATCTTGTCAATATGTTTGGGGAAATCTCTTCCATCAAGCCTCTGATAGAGGGTACTTGGGCTTAGTTTTTTGCATTGCTATATAGCCAGTGAAGGAGTTGATTAGAGATTTGAATTTTGATTTTGTTTTTGGAAACATCTTCAGTTAAGATGGACCATACGTTGATACCTGTTTAGTATTGTTGATGTACAGCCCCAGCACTTATCTGCATTAGGATATATGTTATATCTTTTTACCCTGTTAGTAATGGTTTTTGTGCTCGTCTATAATCAAATGGGATGGCCCATTTTTTTGCTCAATTACTGTATGAAACATATGTTGTAAACACAAATCTTTATGTGTTAATGATCAAAGATATGAAGATTGGTATTACAATTTCTTTTGTTTCTTAGAAATTTAAGGATAATTTGATTCAAAAATTCAGTCTAAAATAGGCTTCTTTCTTATTTACTTGGGTAAAAGGCGCTTCAGTAGCCCATCGCCATTCTTTATTCCAAACAAGTGGTGGATGCAATTTGGCAACTGTCTTGGAAATTCATACCCCAAGTATATTTGACATTATTTATGTGAAAGAAATCAAAGATTGTTAGGCTTTTTCTGTTTATAGCACACCATTTCATGTGACAAGATTGACACTTATGTTTATTTCAAGCTGTTGGACCACCACTTCAATATATTGTCCATAGGTGTGACCCTTCTAATAGAGCTTTGTGGGTCCTCTTCAATGTTGAGAATCAGGCCTTAGGCTTACTGAATATTTACACCTCAAATCATTGAAGAGAATACTGCCATTCGTGTTAAAATGTTGATGAATTTCTGTTAGATTCATGGTGGATTTTTAATGAGAATTTAATATGGTTGGGAGGGAAGGCTCATTGAAAGTTTTGACCATGTAATGCCTATGACCCAGCTTTCTTTTTCTTGAACAAGAAAAGGAAACATAGGCTACAGCAGCGTCAAACACAGCTGAAATGGCACAAAGTCATTGCCCAGTCAAAAACGTAGCCCAGTCAAACTATTATTCTCTTCCAATCGAACCCCCTTTAAACGTTATTCATTCCAATCGTATTTTCAGTTTAGGATCGTGGGGTCTTACAAAATCTAAAGTTTGAAAAATATAATTTTATTTACATCTCTCCCCTTTAGCATGGGCTTGTGGGCCCTAATGTGACACTAGTTTGTCCTAGTTTTTATACTTTATAACTGTGAACTGGTTCATATCAACCAAAACTCTTAAATGACGATGTCTTTAAAGCTCCCACACCACCACTTCAGCTAATGTATCAGTTCACAAATATCATGTATCAGCTCAAAGCTCAAGCACACCACCACTTCAGCTCAAGATTTTATGTCATTTCTAATGTATGAGTTCGACTAATCTAGGAACATTTAGCTCAATCTTGTATTACCCAAGTTTTTGTTTGTTTTATTTACTTTCAATTAATCCTACCACATTTAATCATTATTACATTCATTCAAAAATAATGTTCAAATATTAGGTGATCCTAACAAATTTTGAAGCATGTGACAACAAACAAAGGAATCTCTAAGAGAGCTTATATAGTATGGAGTACATTAATATCTAATTATCCATCATTATTACATTCATTTCAAGATACATTCTCTCTAAGAGAGCTTATATAGTATGGAGCACACTAAGATCTAATTATCCATCATTATTACATTCATTTCAAAGATACATTCTCTCTAAGAGAAGCTTATATAGTATGCAGCACTTTTAAGATGTAATAATCCATCATCATTACATTCATATAAGTAATTTTAATTTTTTACATTCATTTCAAAGATACATTCTCTCTAAGATGGAGCACTTTAAGATCTAATAATCCATCATTATTATATAAGTATTTTTTCACATGTTTGGCTTGAGTTATATAGTATGCAGCACTTTAAAATCTAATAATCCATCATGATTACATTCATATAAGTAATTTTTCACATGTTTGGCTTGAGTTATATAGTATGCAGCACTTTAAAATCTAATAATCCATCGTGATTACATTCATATAAGTAATTTTTCACATGTTTGGCTTGAGTTATATAGTATCCAGCACTTTAAAATCTAATAATCCATCGTGATTACATTCATATAAGTAATTTTTCACATGTTTGGCTTGCGTTATAGAGTATGGAGCACTTTAAGATCTAATAATCCATCATTATTACATTCATATAAGAGCTAAGTGGTTTGTTTCCAATGAAAGTTGATAGTCGTCAAGTTGATAGTGGGAGCTAAGTGGTCATAATCATCATTATTACATTCATATAAGTATTCATATAAGTATTTTTTCACATGTTTGGCCACATAATAAATGTTTCCTATGAAAGTTGATAGTGGGAGCTAAATGGTTTGTTTCCTATGAAAGTTGATAGTGGGAGCTAAGTTTGGCTATACAATGTTCCTATGAAAGTTGATAGTGGGAGCTAAATGGTTTGTTTCCTATGAAAGTTGATAGTGGGAGCTAAGTTTGGCTATACAATGTTCATAATCATTGGAAAGTAGACAAGTAAGTTGATAGTGGGAGCTAAGTTTGGCTATACAATGTTCATAATCATTGGAAAGTAGACAAGTTGATAGTGGGAAAGTAGTCAAGTTGATAGTGGGAGTTGATAGTGGGAGCTAAGTGGTTCGTTTTCAATGAAAGTTCTATACAATGGTCATAATCATTAGAAAGTAGTTGGAAAGTAGTCAAGTTGATAGTGGGAGCTAAGTGGTAGTGGGAGCTAAGTGGTTTGTTTCCAATGATAGTGGGAGCTAAGTTGTTTGAAAGTTGGAGCTAAGTTGTTTGAAAGTTGATAGTGGGAGCTAAGTTGTTTCTTTCCAATGAAAGTAGTCAGTCAAGTTGATAGTGGGAGCTAAGTTTTGTTTCTAGAGCTCGGCAAGTTGATAGTGAGAGCTAAGTAAGTTTTGTTTCTAGAGCTCGACAAGTTGATAGTGGGAGCTAAGTTTTGTTTCTAGAGCCCAACATTCGTAAATTGTATTATAATTTTTTGAATTTTGTAATTCTATATATTTATAAACAAATAATTAAAGCCTAGTTAGCTGGAATATAGTTTTTTAGTTGTGTATTGTTTTAAATTCATTGCATAATTAGATAATTAGATAATTCTTCATTGAATCTCCACTTATGACTACATCAATTTTCAAAGCCTATTTCATCAATTGTAAATTATTCATTAAGTATAATGTAAAAGGGGCTAAATCAAAGCTAGACTTCAATCTTTGAATATTGTCAAGAAGATTGACAATAAAGTCTTTCAAATGAGAGACTTTGTCACAATTGTAAATTATTCATAGGTATAATGTAAAAGGGGCTAAATCAAAGCTAGATTTCAATGTTAAAGATTGTTAATAAACTTTCCAATTTATTCTTTTAATTTTTTTAACTTCACACTAGAGAAGTGGATAAGCATCGTGGATAAGCATCTTTCGACTATTCCTAATTTTTGAATACTTATGTTCAACATTAACATGATTTCAAATATGAAGAGACATCTCATGAAAAATGCCATTAATAAGTGCGTTGATATGATTCCCTACTTCCTTTCTACCTCTTATTAAGTGGGGTGTGATAGGCTTCTCATTTTCAATAATCTCCATGAAAGTATTCTATAAGACAAATGTGATGGTTTATGATTCACTTAGTCCTACTTGTGGAATGAACTATGAAATAACATCACAAATTAAATTAGATGATTAATTGATCAAAATAGAGGTTAGCATATAGGGAAATGAACAAATTCAAAATTTCATGTCAAGTTGATATTGGGAGCTAAGTGGTTTGTTTCCAATGAAAATTGATAGTGGGAGCTAAGTTTGGCTATACAATGTTCATAATCATTGGAAAGTGGTCAAGTTGATAGTGGGAGCTAAGTGGTTTGTTTCCAATGAAAGTGCTATACAATGTTCATAATCATTGTTGGAAAGTAGTTGGAAAGTAGTCAAGTTGATAGTGGGAGCTAAGTTTTGTTTCTAGAGCTCGACAAGTTGATAGTGGGAGCTAAGTTTTGTTACTAGAGCCCGACGTTCGCAAATTGTATTATAATTTTTTGAATTTTGGAATTCCATATATTTATAAATAAATAATTAAAGCCTAGTTAGCTAGAATATGTTTTTTCAGTCGTGTATTGTTTTAAATTCTTTGCATAATTAGATAATTAGATAATTCTTCATTGAATCTTCACTTAATAAGATAATTCTTCATTGAATCTTCACTTAATAAGATAATTCTTCATTGAATCTCCACTTATGACTACGTCAATTTTGAAAGCCTATGCCATTAATTGTAAACTATTCATAAGTATAATGTAAAAGGGGCTAAATCAACGCTAGACTTCAATCTTTGAAGATTGTCAAAGATTGAAGATTGACAATAAAGTCTCTAATGAATTCTTCCAAATGTCACAATTGTAAATTATTCATAGGTATAATGTAAAAGGGGCTAAATCAAAGCTAGATTTCAATGTTGAAGATTGTTAATAAAGTTTCCAATTAATTCTTTCAATTTTTTTAACTTCAAACTAGAGAAGTGGATAAGCATCTTTCGACTATTCCTAATTTTTGAATAATTATGTTCAACATTAACATAATTTCAAATATGAAGAGATCTCTCATGAAAAATGTCATTAAGAAGTGCGTTGATATGATCCCCTACTTCCTTTCTACCTCTTATTAAGTGGGGTGTGATAGGCTTCTCATTTTCAATAATCTCCATGAAAGTATTCTATAAGACAAATGTGATGGTTTATGATGCAATTAGTCCTACTTGTGGAATGAACTATGAAATAACATCACAAATTAAATTAGATGATTAATTGATCAAAATAGAGGTTCGCATATAGGGAAATGAGCGAATTCAAATTTTCAATTTTGGAGGGAAAAGTGGGTGAACCTACCAACCTCTCTAACTAACTTGTCACATAATCATGACTCCTAAGTATGATTAAGAATGATTAAGCATCAACATCTCTCTTCTCTTTAAGCATTGCTTAGATGAGGAAAAAAGTTTCCCAATAACATCTCCCCTTAAGCATAGCTTAGATGAGGAAAAAAGGATCCCAACAACAAGGCCTATTTGTGTCTCCTAAGTATGATTAAGCATGATACCTAAGAATGGTTAAGCATCAACAACCCTCCTTAAGAATAGCTTAGGTGAGAAAAAAAGGGTTCCAACAACAAGGCCTAATAAGGTAAAGTACCAAGCATCTCATCCTTAAATATAGCTTGGTAAGAAAAGAAGGGTCCCAACAACAAGGCCTAATAAAGAAAAGTACAAAGCACTAATCATAAAGAAGAGGAAAAAATCATGTGGAGAAAAGCTTTCCCCTAAATGAGGGTAAGATATGCTCTGTAGAAGATGAGGAGTACAAAACTTCACGTGAGGCAAAAAATCCTTCTCATAAGAGAGAAGTAGGAGATAGATCATGTAGTCCCCCTTTAATGTAGAACATCTCATAGTGATAGTAGATGTCAAGCACAATGAAAGTTGATGATGATACGCGACTGATAAACAACATTTCTCCCCTTATACGGAAATAGAACAACATAAGTACATAAGTTATCTTCACATTCCTTTCAGAATGTGAGGGAAGAAAACTCGTCATGAATTGAATTATGCTCAAGTTTTCTCATATTGATGTCGAAAAGTGCCATGAACAAATCAAGTGTTTTAGGCCACATTGATGAAGATGATAATCCTGAATTTAATTGAAACCAATGTAAAACATAATACATAGATAATGATGACCCCTCTAAAAGCTACTCAAATATCTCTGAAATGATGATAAATTGTGGCTTGAATGGTGATAGAAAGAGGGGACAAGAGGATCTAGAGATTCCCTAGTAACATTTAAAGAAGAAGATGCAACTCCATAAGAGCCACTAGTAAAGAGAATATGAATATCCTCAATAGTGTCCTCCAAGTCTATAAGATAGGACTCATAAAACAAACCTATAATGTCTATCAAACACTCAACCCAAGTAGTTGTACTTCAAAGACATATAATGTGTTGTGCTCATGCATAGAAAGTATGTGGCCCACTCTAATAATCCTCATCCTCACTTTCAAATTTGAGAAGAAGGAAACTCTATCAAGAGAATCATCACATCCAAGTAGATCAAAAGTAGAAGAGGATTCCTCAGGAGCAAAGTGAGAAAAATATACAACCTAGCTTGGCGAGTTTCTTTTCCCAAGACTACTAATTTTTTGTTGTGTAACTCTCTAATTTTTCAATTGAATTTGGACAAAACTAAACTCTCATGCCTTTTCCTCTATAAAAAATTTGATATACTAATAGGAGATTAGTTGAAAGTGAAGGTACACTTAGAATATCTGTGAATGTCCCTCCTTCAATCTCAACAACCTCTTCCTACAATTATTGCAAGAGAATCATCACCCAAGGTAATAGAATAAATGTCATTAAGTTCCATGGAAGATAACTCGACTTATGAAGAACACATATGGTGTGAAGCATGTGAGTCAATAATCCATGATGGATCTGATGAAAATTTTGCTACAACTATTGTCCTTCCCTTAGATTTCTCTTTACATTTTCCTTTTTTCCTTAGGAGATGCTTGGGTTGATAATGACTTTTTGATGGGTTTAGAAATATCTATATTATTCTTGTTAAGAAGATGTCAGAGGCGATCAATCTATTTTTCCATACATTTGTGCTCATCATGTTCAAGTCTCTTACTATAGGCACACTTAACTCTTTCCTTCTTAGGTTTCCCTTGATTTGGAAAAAAAATAGTGTTGGGTTTGGATGGATCAATTTTTTGTTCTTCCTTAGTCTTCTTGTCTTTTATATTGTGTTCCTTCTTCCTTTAGTTTGAGGCCTATTGTTTCTCATTCCCAACAATAAGGGATTGGACTTTGTAGATGTCAATGTCCCCATCTAAATTAAATTATATTGCTCCTTAATTAGGTTGGTAATAAAGGCATCTAAGGAGGGTATTTGACAAGCTATTAACATAACACTCTTAGTGTAGTAGAAAGTTGAAAAAATGCCAAATAATTAGGACCTATTAGGACCTATCTTAGTGAGGATAGAGAGATCTAACTCATCATCCTTTTTGTCTATTCCACATTCTTTAAATTGCAACGTGGTGATTTGAACTTGGTGAATCAATCTTCTAATGTATCAAAAGAAGCGAAGCTCAAACTAATGAGCTTGTAAATAAATTGAGCCGGGAGCTTGTTGTATTGTAGGGCTCAACATACTATTGTACTTTATATAACCTCCTTGTTGATAAAAAATAATTTCTTCCACACATATGAGTCTCATTTCTATTGTGTGTGTACTTATGTGCTTTCTACGATTACATGATCAAGCATTTCTTAATTGAAAGCTCTAGGCACTACTGCATAAGGAAAGCTACAATGCAAATTTGCCCAAGGAACATATATATATGCTTCTACTATAAACCAAGATTTAATAATAGATGTAAAAATATTAATTCAAATGGTTAAGGATTAGTAAAAATAAAATTGTTAAAAAAATCTAATTTTTATTTATTTTATTATTAATTGTTAAAAGTAAATGTAAAAAACTAATTATAAAAAGACTTGAATTAAGGACTTTTTCTCTAAATTTTAATGGACACTTAAAAAACTGTATTCTCTTATTTTCATTTAACTACCTTGCATTGTTTCAATATTAAAAAAAAAATGGATCGAATCATTTCAAAGATCAAAATTAAAGTTCTTTATTTACAATATGATTAAAAATAAATAGAAGACAAAAGGACAAAATGGGTACTTTTATCTAAATGTATTTAGTAGAAAGAATCTCAGAGTAAAATGGACCAAACGAGTTAAATATGCTAATCATTGGACGGGCTAATAATTTTTTTGCCAATCATTATTAGTATATATTATAAGCACATGGTCACATTTATATTCAATAGTTTTAGTTTAACTTGTAAGCTTATTATCTTACATCATATGATGTAAATTTCGGCTTAATTAATTTTTTGAAGCTTGAATTCCAAGCACTTCACGTAATTTCAGGTAGCCCACTGTTTATACTAAATCCAAGCGCCCCTGTTTTTGAGTTTGGTGGAAAAACCCTTTTCAGATTCATTGGAATTATTTGATGTATCTGACTACCTACCCTGTTTCAGTTTATTCTTGCATTCTCACGGCTGACAGAACAATTGGCTAAAATGCCCAGAGTTCGGCATTTTGCGTTATCATTGAGACGGGTTAACTTTGATGATTGTATTGCGGTATTTACCTACTTCAAACGTATGCAAGCTACCCATTTTGACAGGTCAAAATTCATTGTATATTTGTAATTTGGGTTTTTGCTTACTAAAAATATATATTACAGAGAGCTGAAACTTCTAGGAAAGATAGAAATTAGATAAGAATACATTTTCAACTAGACAGAAGTACCCTAGGCGACTTTCCCAACTAATATGGCTAAATTTGGTGGAAGCCAATCTCTAAGTTAGTGTTGTTAATGGATAATTGATGTTTTCTTTCACTTTGATCAAAATTTGTGGCTTGCATAGTTGATGACAGTAAAGCTTTCATCATGCATGTACATGAAAGACTGTAGCTACTGACCCATTTGTCTTTGGCTTTAGGGTAATAATGGATCATCCTCGAAAGAATGGGGACAGTTTTGGAGGAGGCCCCACACAGTATTCCTCCTTTTGAAGACCCGAGCAGAACCGGGCAAGTGGAACCAAAAAAAAACTAGAAATTAAGAAGTTGAAGACTCCGAACCCACAGATTTGGGACCAAACAGCGATGCTTGTTTCACCTGTTGCTTCCTCTACCAGAATTGTTTTGAAAGATAGAAGATCCAGTCCACGTTGAGTGCCACCAACCCCCAATATTCTTTTACACGGGGTTAGAGAGATGGCTCCCTATAAATAGGTATACGCCCCTCTATCCGACCAGCAAGGTGAGTTGTTTTGATAGAGTGAATTGATTGTTATTAGCCTCCAAATAGAAAATGGCTTCATCCCTTGGCCAGTTTTTTCTCTCTTTGTCTGCAATCCGAGATTTCTTGAAGCAGACTAACTGGTATCCCCTGGAATTGGGAGCAATTCTGTTTGTGACATTGTTAGTGATGGCTACATTTGTGAGGAAACGCTCCAAGCTGCCTCCTGGCCCGCTGTCTTTGCCCATATTTGGCAATTGGCTGCAAGTGGGGAATGATCTAAATCACAGAAATCTTGCGAAGATGGCCAAGCAGTATGGAGACGTTTTCATGCTGAGATTGGGTTGCAGAAATTTGGTGGTGGTGTCGAATCCTGAGCTTGCAAAACAAGTTCTTCATACTCAGGGTGTCGAATTCGGGTCCAGGAAGAACAACCTGGTGTTCGATATATTCACGGGCAATGGGCAAGACATGGTTTTTACCGTCTATGGTGAGCACTGGCGAAAGATGAGAAGGATTATGACTCTTCCATTCTTTACTCAAAAAGTTGTCCAACACTACAGAGGAGGATGGGAGGAGGAGATTCAGAAAGTCGTTGAAGACGTCCGTGCAAATAAAGTAGCCTTACAGGGTGGTATAGTTATTAGGAAAAGGCTTCAACTCATGCTTTATAATATTTTGTACAGAATGATGTTTGATCGCGGGTTCGAATCTCAGGAGGACCCGCTATTCCATCAAGCCACTGCTTTTAATGCAGAGAGAAGCCGACTGGCACAGAGTTTTGAGTACAATTACGGGGACTTCATCCCCATATTGAGGCCGTTTTTGAGAGGGTATTTAAACAAGTGCAGAGACCTTCAGAGCAGGAGGCTTGCGTTTTTTAACGACTACTTCATCCAAGAACGAAGGTAAGCCCTGCAGTAATGCATTTGTTTGACATTCAGGAGCGGTATTTGATTATCTTTGTCCCATCATTTAAAATATTGTTACATATAAGCCAAATTTTGGTGCTTTCTAACTTAAATATGAATTTATCAAACATTTTGCTTTATCAAATGAGGAAATGGACAGAACCGTCCTTACCAATCTAGTTTGCAGTCTATAGGTTGAAGTCAACACATTACTGTTCATGTAGAAACCAACCGTTTAAACTATTTCCCCTGTTCCAGATGGGCTATTCTGAAACCACATAAAAAGTGATATTATAGTGTTGAAGATCAAGTGAGGAGCATCATCTGCATAGTATTGTATTTGATGATATTAATGTAGTTCTGATGGGGACGGATGCAGGAAGATTTTGGCGAAAGGGAAGGGCGATGAGCAGGTGAAAAAGTGTGCCATAGACCACATACTGGAAGCAGAGAGCAAGGGTGAAATCAACGAGCAAAACGTGCTCTACATCGTGGAGAACATAAACGTGGCCGCAATAGAGACGACATTGTGGTCGATGGAGTGGGCTCTTGCTGAGCTGGTGAACCATCCTCAAGTGCAGACCAAGGTGAGAAATGAATTGGAGAGAGTTGTTGGGAAAGGGACGGCGGTGAAAGAGGAGGACGTTGAGAAGCTGCCGTATCTGCAGGCGGTGGTGAAAGAGACGCTGAGGCTGCATACACCCATTCCGCTGCTGGTTCCACACATGAACTCTGAAGAAGCCTCCCTTGACGGCTTCCACATTCCTCGGGAGAGCAAGGTGGTGGTGAACGCTTGGTGGCTGGGGAACAATCCGGAGTGGTGGCAGAAACCATCAGAGTTCAGGCCGGAGAGATTCATGGAAGAGGAGGAGGAGACTGAGGCGGCGGTGGGAGGGAAAGTGGACTTCCGTTTCCTGCCCTTCGGAATGGGGAGAAGGAGCTGCCCGGGTATCATCCTGGCCCTGCCTCTGCTTGCCCTGGTAATTGGGAGATTATTGAACAACTTCGAAATGCTTCCGCCGCCAGGTGAGCAGAAGATCGATGTGAGTGAAAAGGGAGGGCAATTCAGTCTCCACATCGCCCGCCACTCCACCGTACGCTTCGAACCTCTGTGACCCTCTTTTTCTCTATCATCCATTGTGATCGTCCGTTACATACCCTTTTTGCATGCTATACTCTACTTCTGCACACAGATCACACAGATCAGTCATGGATCACTTCTCTCTTCGGATCTTGGAAATAATTGTGCACCTTATGTATTTTGCTTAGTAAATGGACAAGATTGTTTAGTAATGAACATAATCGTGATATAAGATTTAGATGTTTGACTTGGTTATGATGTGGGTGAAGCAAGGTTTTGTCCCGTCTGATAATCACGCCATAATTTCCAAAGATTTTTGACTTGCTTGTGATGTGGATGAAGCCTGGCTTTGTCCCGTCTGATAATCAGGTCGTAATTTCCAAATGGTGAAGCAAAATACATACATGGGATTAAAGGGGAAAAAATCTTCATTTTCTACCTGTTGTTTTAAAATCTTAATTTATCTCTCCAAATGCTCTCGTGTATATGTGCATCTATGCTATTTAATATTTTAAATTATTAAATTATTAAAAAAAAAATCAAATTATTATATTATTATTTTACAATCAAATAATTTTGAATAATATGAAAAAATATATTTTTTATTCATTTTGGAATTTTTATATAGACTATTGATTTAGATTGATACAAAATAATTTTATAAAATCTTATCATTTATGTAAACTAACAATGATCCAAGTACCTATTTCTGTGTAGAAAACTAACCTCCAACACAAATTTATTACTAATTTATAATAATTTATAAATTAACATAGATATGCTAGCATGTTAATTTATATGTATACTTTGACTCATTTATTATATTAAAATATAATACTCCAACATTCTCCCCTTATTTCACTAATTTAAAGAAAGAATGGAACAATAGACAAAATGCAGTAGCCCATCTAGAAATATGATGAAATGCCTCCACTAAATTTCCTTTCTTAATCAAGACATGCCAAACTAATTAGACAAAATGAATGTCTTGACTATCAAACCTAGATATCCTTTGTACACCATGAGAGAATATATGCCAACCTCGATTGAAAATGAGTGAACAACTTTCGTCCAAGTGTCCACCTTCTTTTACAAATGTCAAAATCCCTTCTCAAATGACTGCACAATGACAAAACAACTCTTCTATAAGGGTTCATCTTTTTTTAAATGTGTCAATATCCCCTTTCCAATTTTGTGGGAACCAAATCCCTCCTCTTATGTATAGTAAGAAAAAATAAATATAAATATGCTAACCCTACCTATTTTATAGGTTTCACTATCACCAAAATGAGTAAGTGTAGATACACTAACCCTACTCTATTAAGTGAACACAATACACAAATTGTAGTGTCATAAATTGTCACCAAGCCAATTTACTCCTCATGTTTGTGCCCCTACTTTAGCGTGCCCTGTCCTCATCTCCTATCTAGGTCTGTTTTTTGCTCAATCTCTAGTTCTGATGCCATGTACACCCACTAATTAGTTTCTTGGAGGGGTGTCCTCCATGGGGCTAAATTGAGGTCCCTATCTGAGAAGGATAGGGTATTAGTGCTCTAGTCCCTCTTAGTTGGACACCATTTTAAAATGGGAGATGGGTTTTATCTCACCAATAGGAATTCAACTTTGTGGCTCTGCATGACCGTTGGAGGTCAACCTAATCGGTAAATGACTTAGATACCCCTATATAAAGACATTAATCAATTCATTTCAATCCTAAGTCTCCATTTCCAAGCAATCAAGAACCCTTGCATCATCAAGCATTTTCAAAGATCTTCAAGGTTGCATATTCTTCATTCAACCATTGTGGAGAAAAAATACATCATTGATATGCAAGCATGTGTGTGTGATTAGGGTTTTGTCATTTTCATGCCATTTCATATAACATATGTGATCAAATTCAAGAAGCAAAGCATCATTATCAACAATTGTAGATTTGAGGTATATCTTTCCATTATTTATTTCAGTATTTACATTATTCCATTCAGGGTTAATTCCTAAACCGAGGTTTGACTTAGGCAAACCTCTATTCTCAACCATTTTACCTTCTCTACTATGTGTAGGAACAGGTACATAGCTGTAACTTTTGGGATCAATATAATTCATAGAGACGTATAGGTTCCCCTTTGGATGACGAAAAGTGCAGAGGACCAAAGTGGCGGGCATTCTGGTCCCAAGAATTCAAGTAGACCTTTTGGGAATAGGTCCAAACACTCATATATTGCTCAGATCTAGGTTCATGGATCCATTTGATGACTGTATCTCATTATTTATGTATAATGGCTCCAATTTACACACATTTACCCTAATTTTAGCATTTTCACAATTCAACTTAAAAAGAGGGTGTTCAACTCCAACCAGTGAATCTAATCAAAATTCTTAGCCCTATCTTTATTGGATTGAGGCTAGACCTATTGGATTCACCCCTCTTTAATGTAATTGGTCCCAAAGCAAAAATTAAGGGTTTTACTACATTTAGTGGTGGAAACCCTAATTTTTCACCATAGTACACAAATATTTCCAAGAATTGTCACCCCTCCCTTTCTTCATGAAGGAATTAAAATGTGGTGGTGTTTCCTTAATAATCTACCATCTCAAAATGGAAGGCTAGCTCAATATATTGAAATCCTCCAACATTCTTTGTCTTCCAAACTCCTCTTTGTCTTGTTACAATATACCTAACCAATATCACATGTTTCTTCAAAAGATCTACTAATTGTGGCATGGATGACTTTAGAAGATTACAACACTATGAGTGGGAGAAATCAAATACAAAAAATACACGAGCTGTCAATTTCAATTGACAATGCACCCATTACAACATAAAAAGTGTATCCATAAAATTATAAAGAGCTTCACTGATTTAAAACTATTAACCTCTAAAAAAATATGAGGTTTCCTTAATACAATTAAGCATCCCAAATACTCCTTAAGACATAAATTAATAATTAAAATGATTTAAATTTTTAAATATGAAAACATAACCCATCTCTCTATGATAATTGTGCCAATGGTAAGTTTTATTTCTCCAATTTTTTTTTAAAAAATAGACAATAATGTTCAAAGAAATTATGATAAATAAATAGCCATATTAACTATCTTTTAAGTCATTAGTTATAAAATTTCTTGAAGAATGAGCTTGTCATACATTGCATTATAATTTTTTATTGTTGATTCAAGTACATACATTAACAACTTGTCTCCATTAAGTTTTGTACATCATGACTATCTAAATCAAATGTAACAATGTTAGTATTAACTATATATGGAATGATAATATAGTAATTGATATTATTTGGTTTGCTTATATTATTGTTATTAAATACAAATAAATGTTCTTCAAAGAATTGGAGAGGATAATGGTTTTTAATTTCATATAGAAAAATAGCTAGGTAGAGTTAATCATGGGAATTATATCAATGATAATGGTGGAAACAAAAAAATATTGGTCAATATAGCTAAATGAGAGTTGAGACCATAAAAATGAGCATTTACACAATAATATAATTTCTAGTAGACGAATTATGAAGTAAAAGTTCAATATTGGACTATATAAATGTAGATGAAGAAGGCATATTTGGATTAAAACTAGGACTGCCTAAGCTATCATTTTACAAAGGAATTCTAGTATGATTATTGCTACTACTACTAGTACTAATGTATTTGGGAAGAGAGATTCCTTGTAGATTGTTGGAACTACCTCCAAGAAAGTGACCATTCTTCTCCACCATATTTGATAAAGGTTGCATATAATTAACCATGACATTAAGATCAAAATTGTTGCCAATTCTAGTATTTGAAACATAATCTTCTATTTTTAAACACTTTACCTATTCTTAGACAAATCAATTGCAACATTTTGATGGGAGCTAGACTCTAAAGTAGATAAGTTAATAACAATTTTATCCTTGGAGAATATACATGGCTCTTTGTTGATATACTCTAAAGTTGTAACTATCCTGTTTTATTTGATGGATATGATAACCATATCATATGCACACAAAGATTATTTGATGCTATCAAAATTTCCTATCCATTGAAATTTCATGATTTGTAACACTATATTTCTACAACACAGTGATCCCAAGAGCATATTCTAACACCTTGATTTGACCTATCCTTTGTAAAATATTTTAATGCACGTCAAAATTAAAGCATAGGTCTTGACATGAATCATTTTCTTGGACTTCTAAGAATTTTATTGATTCATCAATTTTTGCATTGGCCTTTTCTCTTTCTTGCATCTAGATCTTGAAGTAGAATATGTAGTGCTAAGTTCTTTGCATAGTTGCATGGTTTAGAATTGAAGTAGAAAAATATGTCTATTCATTATGACCTCTAGTTAATGTAGTACATCCATATCATAAGAATAAGAAACTTTTTTGAATTGTATCAATGGTTCCAAGCCATATGCATTAAATCAAATTGGGATCCTTAATTTCTAAAACATATTGACCCCTTGTAAATTTCCCAAACATGTCTAAATATCTTATCCATTTCTATTTTTACTTTTCTAGACCAAAATTATAACTTTGTTAAAATATTTTTCCTTTCAAATAAGTCAAATTTAAATATGCCATAAATTATCATTACACATTGTTATTTGATATTTCACAAAAAAAATAGAGTTGATAGTGTCATAGTTACAATTAGTGCTTCCAAGCATTTATTATTTAATAAGATGCTAAAGAAATTTTAGTATGTTTAGAAAAAAATTAGATTTCAATTAATGAAACCATACAAGATTTTGTAACATTAATATTTTGTATAGAAAACCAATTCGGCAACATAATATTTTTTTTTCAAGATTACTTGCAATTATGATTCTTCATTGTTAGCATTTACTACATCATGTTATATTCTATAACTATTTTATATAGTTATAGTTGGCTGGTTGTGTATACTTGACCTGGTAGTTATTCAACCATTTTATTTCGTATATGTTGAGTCTTTAATTCAATCCATAATGCTCACTGCTTGCTCAAGTGCATAATGATGTTAGAGAAATACCAATTCTAGCCTATGAAGCATTGTTTCCTATGTTCAATGCATTGGGACACATCCTCTTAGTGGTGATATATTATTGTGCAAGACATAACATTCTTGTGTATGAGAAGATGAATGAAGGAATTGAAGGTAGTGTAAGAAGTTGGAGAACTAAATAGATGTGAATTCTATCATAGAAGCAAAGAAGAAGGTGGTCTTTCTTTCATAACTAACTTCTAGTGGTGAAATTGGTTGCTAAAATTTAAATGTAATGAAATACAAATATAATGAGATGCATTGAATCCTCATTTAATATTACACTAGCAAAATGTGCTTTATCAAAACATAGCCTCGAATGACTCAAGACATGGAAACAAAGACAAAGATAAAGATGGATGACTCACCTACACTGGGAAATTCTAACCTTTTCATAGTAGAGGTTAGACATCTCTGGAACATGTTAAGTCTACTTATGAAGCATTTCATTCTGGGGGGACTGAAGGGGGGTTTATCCCATCCTTCAAGGTTTGCAGGCTTGTGTTGGATTTTCTTTCCATAAAAGGATACCATCTTTTACAAGGGAATTATATTATGATTGTTTATTGCCTGTGGAGACTATGATAAAGATAAGGGGAATCTATAGTGGATTTTTTGTAGGTTGCATCCCTTCATTTTTATTGACAAATAAAAGGAAGAACTAGCTATTTCTCTAAAGACAAAGCCCATGTTGGGTGAACCACACACACATATTGTTATTATTATGTTTTAATTATGTACACATTTTATTGTATGTTGCTATGTGATTCTATTCATAACAACTGGTATCAAAGATGTACATTCATTTGGAAGATAGAATCAAAGGGATGGTTCTATGTTTAAGTGGAAGAAATGATGGAATACAGAAAGTTTAGGGTCAAGAATTTTAATAGCTAAAAATCCCAACTATGGAAGATACAAAGGGAGGACCATCATATCAAAAGGACCTTTTGTTATCATTTAAAGGAAAAGTAAAGAAACTAATTAATATGATATATAAAGAGGGAGAGATTCTTGATAAAAAGGCACTAGGAATAATATGGTTGTCCTAGGTAGTGTCTATGGGTATCAACATATTAAAAGAAACAAAAATGGTGGATCTAATGAAGACATTGACTAAGCTATATGAAAAACCCTCAATTTCCAACAAGGATTTTTTATGAAATGTTTAAATTTAATATGAAGATTTCATAAGGTGGATATATTGTGGACATTGTCACTAGTTAATTAAGTTGCATAATTATCATTTTGAGAATATATGACAACAATCTAGTCATCATAGGAAGTTCTCCACAAATGATTGATACAACAAAGATTGATCTCAAATGATCATTCAACATGAAAAATCTTGGGCTTATATGCATTATATCCTTGAACTTAAAGTGTGACAATAAAAGAATCAAATCTATATCTCCCCAATGAAATATGCCCAGACATTACTCAAGAAATTCAAAATGGAAGATTGAAAGCTTATGTCAAGCCCCATGGAAACATAATTACAAGTTTCTCGTCACAATCCATCAACTTGAGTTAATTCTACTCTTTGTTGTCATTTGGTTGGGAGTCTCATCTACTTGACCTATACTAGGCTCGATATTAGCTATTCTTTTAGCTATCTTTCTAGGTTTATGTTGGAACTAAAGGTTGTTCAATGAAAAGAAGCAAAGTGTGTTTTGAGATACATTTGTGGTACAATAGCATATGGCTTGGAATATAAATAGCCTTCATATTTTTCTTTATATGGATACACATATGTGGAGTATGTAGGTACTGTGGATGATAAAAAGTTTGTTTTAGTCTTCATTTCCATTTTGGGATTCGGTACAATATTTTGGGGGAGAAAAAATAAAACCATTATAGATTTCTCTTTCACAGAGGTATAATATTTTGGTGTAGGTGAAGCTATCAATGAGGCAATTTGGTTATGTCACATTTTGATTACATGGATGTTACTAAGACTAGTCCTACCACTTTGTTTTGTGACAATCTAAGTGTGTTAAAGTGTGTTAATAATCCTATTTTTCATGAACATGCCAAACATTTTTGAGATTCAATGTTTCTAATTTTTAAACATTTTCAACACTAGAATATCTAGCTCTAGTTTTGTTCAACTCAAAGCAGTATGCTGATATATTTACCAAATATCTTGGTCTTATGATGTTCAAAGCTATTTGGACTTTCTTTCTTTGTTCTCTCGAGTGCACATGATATAATAATGGGGATCATTAGCATTTATTACATCATGTTAATAATCTATAATTATTTTATATGATTTTAATTAATTGATCAGATATGCTTGACCTCGATGGTTATTCAACCACTTTATTTTGTATATATTAAATTTTTAATCAGCTTCATAATACTCATTGCTTACCTAAATTCATTGTTCATATTAGTGTGAAAACAAGTTTGAAAATTCATTAAACATCAAGCACATATTAAAGCAAATTACATCAAAATTTAAATGCGCATTAACACAATATCCTTATGGCAGTTCACTTTTGGAAAGCTGAAAGAACAAATACCCTGTTTCTGTTATTCTTGCATTCTCACCGTTGACAGAACAATTGACTAACATCAATATCCTTATGGCAGTTCACCTTTGGAAAACAAAAAGAACAAATACCCTGTTTCTCTTATTCTTGCATTCTCACGGTTGACAGAACAATTGTCAAACCTGCCCACTATTTGGCAATTTGTTTTCAGACGAAGAAGGGTTAACTTTGAGGATTATATGCGGTATTTACCTACTTTAAAGGTATGCTGTAGTTGTATATTTCTTCTTTGTTCTTTTGCTTCCTAAAAATATAGTACTGAAACTTCTAGGAAAATTAGATATTGGATAAGAATACAGTTTCTTTTAGACAAAAGTACCCTAGGTGACTTTCCAAACTAATATGGTTGAATTTGGTGGAAGCTATCCCTTAAGTTAGTGCTGTTAATGGATAATTGATATTTTCTTTCATTTTCATCAAATTTTGTGGCTTGCATAGTTGATGACAGTTAGCTTTCATCATTTCCATGAGATCAATGAAAGATGACGCATGCATGAACATGAGGGATTGTAGCTACTGACCCATTTGTTTTGGATCATCCTCGAAAGAATGGGGGCAGTTTTGGAGGCGGCCCCACACAGTATTCTATATTTTGAAGACCCAGTAGAACTGAGCAGGTGGAAAAACTAGATATTAAGAAGTTGAAGACTCTGAACCCACAGATTTGGGACCAAACAGCGATGCGTGTTTCACCCGTTGCTTCCTCTACCAGAATTGTTTTGAAAGATACAAGCTCGAGTCTGGTTGACTGCTACCAACCCCC
Organism: Cryptomeria japonica; assembly: GCF_030272615.1. Taxonomy (NCBI): domain Eukaryota; kingdom Viridiplantae; phylum Streptophyta; class Pinopsida; order Cupressales; family Cupressaceae; genus Cryptomeria; species Cryptomeria japonica. Next base: position 191,017,437 of record NC_081406.1, on the reverse strand, counting down.
AATATTCTCTTACACTGGGTTAAAGAGATGGCTCCCTATAAATAGGTATTCGTCCCTCTATTAGACCAGCAAGGCGAGTTGCTTTGTAATTAGCCTCCAAATCGAAGATGGCTTCATCTCTTGGCCAGTTTTTTCTCTCTTTGTCTTCAATCCAAGATTTCTTGAAGCAGCCTGACTTGTATCCCCTGGAATTGGGAGCAATTCTTTTTGTGACATTGTTAGTGATGGCTACACTAGTGAGGAAACGCTCCAAGCTGCCTCCTGGGCCGCTGTCTTTGCCCATATTTGGCAATTGGCTGCAAGTGGGGAATGATCTGAACCACAGAAATCTTGCGAAGATGGCCAAAAGCTATGGAGACGTTTTCATGCTGAGATTGGGTTGCAGAAATTTGGTGGTGGTGTCGAATCCTGAGCTTGCAAAACAAGTTCATACTCAGGGCGTCGAATTTGGGTCTAGGAAGAACAACCTGGTGTTCGACATATTCACGGGCAATGGGCAAGACATGGTGTTCACTGTCTATGGTGAGCACTGGCGAAAGATGAGAAGGATTATGACTCTTCCCTTCTTTACTCAGAAAGTTGTCCAACATTATAGAGGAGGATGGGAGGAGGAGATTCAGAAAGTCGTTGAAGACGTCCGGGCAAATAAAGAGGCCTTAGAGAGCGGTATAGTTATTAGGAAAAGGCTTCAACTCATGCTTTATAATATTTTGTACAAGATGATGTTTGATCGCGGGTTCGAGTCTCAGGAGGACCCGCTGTTCCTTCAGGCCACTGCTTTTAATGCAGATAGAAGCCGACTGGCGCAGAGTTTTGAGTACAATTACGGGGACTTCATCCCCATACTGAGGCCGTTTCTGAGAGGGTATTTGAACAAGTGCAGGGACCTTCAGAGCAGGAGGCTTGCGTTTTTTAACAACTACTTCATCCAAGAACGAAGGTAAGCCCCGGAGACTGCTTGTAATGCATTTATTTGACATTCGGGGGCGGAATTTGATTATCTTTGTCCCATCACTGAAAGTATTATTACATATAAGCCAAATTTCGCTGCTTTCTAACCTAAATATGAATTTATCAAACAATTTTCTTTATAAAATAAGGAAATTGACACAACCGTCCTTACCAATCTAGTTTCCAGTCAATAGGTTGAAGACAACAAATCTACTGTTCATGTAGAGACCAACAATTTAAACTATTTCCCCTGTTCCACGGGAACGGCTATTCTTAAACCACATAAAAAGTGATATTAAAGTAGAGTGTTGAAGATCAAGTGAGAAGCATCATCTGCATAGTATTTTATTTGATGATATTAATGTAGTTGTGATGGGGACGGATGCAGGAAGATTTTGGCGAAAGGGAAGGGCGATGAGCAGGTGAAAAAGTGCGCCATAGACCACATACTGGAAGCAGAGAGCAAGGGCGAAATCAACGAGCAAAACGTGCTCTACATCGTGGAGAACATAAACGTGGCGGCCATAGAGACGACACTGTGGTCGATGGAGTGGGCTCTTGCGGAGCTGGTGAACCATCCGGAGGTGCAGGCAAAGGTGAGAAATGAACTGGAGAGAGTCGTTGGTAAAGGGGCGGCGGTGAAAGAGGAGGATGTTGAAAAGCTGCCGTATCTGCAGGCGGTTGTAAAAGAGACGCTGAGGCTGCATACACCCATTCCGCTGCTGGTTCCACACATGAACTCTGAAGAAGCCTCCCTTGACGGCTTCCACATTCCTCAGGAGAGCAAGGTGGTGGTGAATGCTTGGTGGCTGGCTAACAATCCAGAGTGGTGGCAGAATCCATCAGAGTTCAGGGCGGAGAGATTCATGGAAGAGGAGGAGGAGACTGAGGCGGCGGTGGGAGGGAAAGTAGATTTCCGTTTTCTGCCTTTTGGAATGGGGAGGCGGAGCTGCCCGGGAATCATCCTTGCCCTGCCTCTGCTGGCACTGGTAATTGGGAGATTATTGAACAACTTCGAAATGCTTCCGCCGCCAGGTGAGGAGAAGATTGATGTGAGTGAAAAGGGTGGGCAATTCAGTCTCCACGTCGCTCGCCCCTCCACCGTACGCTTCGAGCCTCTGTGACTCTCTTTCTCTCTCTCACATCCCTTGTGATCGTCTATTACATACCCTGCTCATGATATCCTCTACTTCTGCACACAGATCAGTTATGGATCACCTCTGTCTTGGAAATAATTGTCCACCTTATTTATTTTGCTTAGTAAATGGAGAAGATTGTTTAGTACTGAACATAATTGTGAAATAAGATTTAGATGTTTTATTTGCTTATGGTGTGGGTGAAGGAAGGTGATAGGGAGGGAGTGCTAGGTGGTTGTTAAGTGGCTAGTATGTTTGCTAAGTGATAGATCCTTACTGTTTTCAAGGTGTAGTCACCAAGGACAGAGTGCAAATAGCTCAAAGGCAGTCTAACAACTCACTTTGTTCCACCTCCTTATGTCAAACTCTCCTTGGCTACTCAAAGGCTTCAACTCCATAGTTGTTGTCATCCTTTCAAGTGCTCCAAAACCGACTTATGAAGCCAAACTCACCAAATAGGTTGAATTCATGTTAGGTTAACCTATTTCAACTTGATTTGTTGGATTTCATGCTTTGCAACCTTCTCTGACATACCCGATTTGACAAAAACTCAATTTTGAGGTCTAAAATGTGCTACAAGGAATTAGCCCTCCACTTGGGGTTTTGTGCTCACCCTGCTCAAGCGATGGACATCTAGACAAAAAGGAGTTGATATTCGAACACCCTTTTGGGAGTTCTTGAAGATTTTCAAAGTCTCAGGGTCTCTTAGGCCTTCTCCGTGACTGTCCCAAAAATGGGTGAAAAAGGAGGGTTTGCAAGGGTTTCAATGGCAAATAATGACTAACAAGTTGGAGACCTTCAACATGGACCATACAACCTTGATTCTACCCTGTTACTTGTTAAATGAGCCATGGACAGACAGGTTTTACACCTTCCAAAGGTTAGGAAATCATATTTACAAAAGTTGCTCATAAGGCATATGCAACGTTGATAACTTTCTCATTATTGTTGTCTATAAGCACATCTTTAGCATGAAAAGAAATTAAATTTCAAAACATGAGAACAAATCCATCATTAAAGACACACAAATATCTCATTAGCCCTGCACAAAAGCTATTAGGAAATTACAATAAAGATTTGTTCACTGTCAAGTCATTTATGATTGCACTTTTCTCTTTTCATTGTTTTCTCCTTTGGACCTGCACTTTACATTTTTCAAAACTCCCATTTGAAGATCTGTTTGTGCTTTCTTAGCAATGCTTTGCCTTTTAAAGCTTGATGTCCTTCATACCTACCACTTGGAGAGGAGAATTTCATGTATAACTTCAACAAAGAATGTAAAAACCAGTCATAGTTGACTGTGGCAGCAAATTGGGCATTACAACTTTGCCTCAAAGATCATCAATTGATCTTGGCAACTTTCCAACCCATGGACAAGGGTCAAACACCTTTCCTTGCTCTTGTTTGCAAACAAACAAAGAAGATACAAGGTTTTACACAGACCAATAAATGGTGGAGAGCAAACAAAAGAAAGGAAAACTAATACCAAAACAGTGACTCACTGTTTTTGTTTACAATTTGCACAAACTGAAAATGCAACCTTCCTTCTCTTGGCTTAGAAAGCCTCTTAGATTTCACTTACAATCTTGGACAACAAGACAAGTTTGTCCACCTGAAGAATGCATTTGCTATGGAAGAGCAAAGCATCAAACCTTTACAAGACCCTAGCCAAATGGCACACTTGCCTAGGACTCCATGGCCACAAAACTCCTTGCACCTGCATTCTTGAAAGAAAAACATGTATTTACATAATTTACAAGTTGACCAACTGGTTCTTGGGAAGCCATGAACATTTTAGGACTTCAAGAAGCCAAGTTGGTCAAGCATCCTTGCCAATTTCCTAGACAAGGCAGTGAAATTGTCAAATCAAACTAATTTTACTACAAACACAAAACTTGATAAAATTAGATGCCACCAAAGGGAAAAGCTTAAGAAAACATAATAGAATCTAAAAATGCAAGAACAGTACAGCCAAGTACAGCAGGTGTACAGACTGCTATTCACATGGAGTTAAAAACTAGAGAAAAACCAAGTAAAACTAGTGCAAACTTGGAAAATGCTTCATAAATCCACGAAATCAACCCTTACAATGGTTCAAATAGGAGATTAAATACCTTTCCCAGTTGGTTAGCCTCCTGTACGGACAGGTACATGTCCAAGAGCACCTAAAATTGACATTTTGATGCCTAAATGACAACTTTTGGTGCCTAGAAAATGCAATATTGACCTCCAAGACTAACAATCACCTAAAAACACTTCTCACACCTAAAACCCAAGCATAAAACATGTCTAAAAGCTTTTAAAACAAAAACCACATTAAAAACTCATTTTTCCATCATTTTGCCAAGCAACACCAAATTGGCAACTTTGAGCAAAAAGATGAAAACAAGAAACCAAAACCACACAATGAGTTCAAAACCCATCCAAACAACCTATAACAACCTCAAAAACATCTTAGACAACTTTCCAACTTAAAACTAACAAAAATCAAATCTATGATGAAAATGAAGCTAAGAATGAAGCTAGGTGCTCCTGCACCAGAAGGTTTTGTCCCATCTGATAATCACGTCATAATTCCGAAGATTTAGATGTTTGACTTGCTTATGATGTGGATGAAGCCTGGCTTTCTCATGTCTAATAATCACGTCATAATTTCCTAATGCTCTGCTGAAGCAATACACATTGGATTAAAGGGAAAAACAATCATCATTTTCTACCTGTTGGTTTAAAATCTTAATTCATCTCTTCAAATGCTCTGATGTGTATGTCGATACATGGTATTTAATATTTTAAATTATTAAATTTGGTAAGAAAACATTCAAATTATTAAATCTTATAGTACAATCAAATAATTTTTAATAATATAAAAAAAATACATTGTTGTTCATTTGGAATTCTTATATACTACATTGATTTAGATTGATACCAAATGATTTCATAAAAAAATTCATCTTTCATTTACACTAACCACCCAAACACCTATTTCTATATAGAAAAATAACCTCTTAATATAAGTTTATTACTAAACTATGATAATTTATAAATTAATATAAGTTTATTACTAAACTATGATAATTTATAAATTAATGTTGATATATTAGTATGCTGATTTATATATATAATTTGACTTATTTATTAAATATTAAAATATAAATTCCAACATTCTCCCCTTTTTACATTAATTAAAAGAAAAATGCAACATTTGATAGACAAAACACGGTATCCAATATAGAAGCTTATCTAAAAATCTGATGAAGTGCCTCCACTAAATTTCCTTGCTTGCTCAAGACATGATAAACTAATTAGACCAAGTGAATGTATTGACTATCAAACCTAGATATCCTTTGTACCACATGAGAGATTATATCCCAACATTATTGAAAATTAGAGAGAACACTCCATTAGGTGTCCGCCCTCTTTTAAGAATGCCAAAAAATCCCTTATCCAATGATTGCACAATGAGAAAGCAACTCTTCTATAAGAGTTCACCCTTTTTTAAATGTGCCAATATCCTATTGCCAATGTTGTGGGAACCAAATCCCTCCTCTAATGTATAGTAAGAAAAAAATGAATGTAAATATGGTAACCCTACCTATTATATAGGGTTCACTATCAACAAAATGAGTAAGTGTCAATACACTAACCCCACCCTATTTAGAGTAAACAATACACAAATATTTATAAGAATTGTCACCCCTCCCTAACTTCGTGAAGGGATGCAAATATAGTAGTGTTTCTCTAATAATCTACCATCTCAAAATAAAAAGCTAGCTCATTAGATTGAAATCCTCCAATCTTCTTTGTCTCCCACTCTCCTCTTTGGCTTGTTACAATATACCCAACTAATATCACATATGCGACTTCAAAATATCTACCAATTGTGACATGGATGAATCTAAGATTACGAGTGCTATAAGTGGTTGAACTCAAATAAACATGCATCAATATCAATTGGCAATGCACCCATTACAACATACATATTGTAGATCTATAAAATTATAAAGAGCTTCACTAATTTAAAAATATTATTGAACATTCCACAACACTCCATAAGAAAAAAACAATGATTAAAATGCTTTTAAATTCTTAAATATGAAAAACTAACCCATCTGCCAATGAGAATTGGTCTAATAGTACTTGTTGTATTTATCTAGATTAAAAAAAAAGACAATAATGTTAAAATAAATTAGGTTCTTCAAATAGTCATATCAACTATCTTTGAGTTCAATTGTTATAAAATTTCTTGAAGAATGATCTTGTCATACATTGCATTATATTTGTTATTGTTGGTTCAAGTAGATACACTAACAACTTGTATCCATTAAGTTTTATACATCATGAATATCCAAATCAAATGTAACAATGTTAGTATTAGATAGAGGAGTAGTATTAAGTATAGATGGAATGATAATATAATAATCAATATTATTTTCTTTTCTTATGTTATTTTTATTCAATACAAAGAAATGTTCTTCTAAGAATTGGAGAGGACAATGGTTTTTAATTTCATAAATAAAAATGGCTAGGTAGAGTTAATCATGATAATTATATCAATGATAATGGTGGTAACAAAAAAATATTGATCAATTGAGCTTTAAAGGAGAGTTGAGACCATAAAAATGGGCATGTACACAATAATATAGTTGATGGTAGAGGAATTATGAAATAAGAGTTCAATATTGTACTATATAAATATAGATGAAGAAGACATATTAGGATTGAACTAGGACTACCTAAGCTATCATTTTACAAAGGAATACTACTACCAATATTGCTATTACTAGTAGAACGAACATATCTAGGAAGAGAGATTACTTGTAAATTGTTGGAACTACCTCTAAAAAGGTGATAATTCTTCTCCCCCATATTTGATAAAGGTTGCATATAAAATTAACCATGAAATTATGATCAAAATTGTTATCACTTTTAGTATTTGATCCAAAATATTCTATTTTCTAACCACTTGACCTATTATTATGCAAATCACTTGCAACATACTATTAGATTGACCAAAATCAATTTATTTTGGAGCTAGACTCTAAAGTAGATAAGTAAATAATAGTTTTATCATTGGAGAAGCTACATGGCTAGGTTGATAGACTCTAAAATTGTACAACTACCATATTTTATTTGATGGATATGATAACCATGTATCATATGCACACAAATATTTAAATTTCCCATCCATTTCCATTTCCTAGATTTTTAATCTTATTTTTTACAACATAGTGACCCTAAAGGCATCTTCTAACACCTTGATATGACCTAGCCCCTATCAAATATTTTAATGTATGAAAACTTAAGCATAGGTCTTGACCTAAATCATTTTCTTGGACTTGTAAAAGATTGAATGATTCACCAAATTTTCTATTGGTCTTTTCTCTTTCATGCATCCAAATCTTGAAGTAGACTATGTAATAGTAACTTCCTTGCATAAGAGCTTGCATGGCTTAGAATTTATGTAGAAAAGAAAATGTCTAAGCATTATGAACTCTAATTAATGTATACTATCCATATCACAAGAATAATTAATGTAGTATCCATATTAAATTAGTCAAATTTAAATGTCATAAATTATCATTACAAATTGTTATTTCATATTTTACCTAAAAAATAGAAATAATAGTGTTATAATTACAATTAATGCTTCCAAGTATTTATTATTTTATAAGCTGCTAAACATAGAATGTTAGGAAAAAATTATATTTTATAAAATGAAACCATACACAATTTAATAATATTAATATTTTGAATAGAAAACTAATTCATCAACATGATAATTTGATTTCAAGATTAATTACAATCAGGATTCTTCATTGTTAACATTTACCACATCATATTATAATGTATAACTATTTTTTTTATAGTTATAGTTGGTTGGTTGGGTATACTTGACATGGTGACTATTCAACCTTTTTATTTTTTATATATTGAGTTTTTAATTCAATCTATTTAATGTCGATTTCTTTCTCAAGTGCATTATGGTATTAGAGAAATACTTATTCTAGCCTATGAAGCATTATTTCCTATGTTTAATGCATTCAGGAACATCCTATTGTTGGTAATATATTATTTTGAAAGTCATCACATTCTTGTGTATGAGAAGATGAACACAAGAATTGAAGGTAGTGTAGAAGTAGGAGAACTAAATTGATGTGAAGTCTACCACATATGCAAAGAAGAAGGTGATTTTTGTTTGAGAGTTGTCTTCTAGAGGTGAACTTCATGGCCAAAACTCAAATGTGATGCAATGCAAATATGATGAGATGCATAATCCGTATTTAATATTACACTAGAAAAAGGGGCTTAATCAAAACATAGCCTTGAATGAATCAAGACATGGAAATAAACAAAAATCAAGATGCAGTACTCATCTACATGAAGAAATTCTAGCTTCTTCATAGTAGAGCTTATAAATATTTAGAACATGTTAAGTCTACTTATGAAAGCACTGAATAATCTTATGAAGTGATAAATGTTTGTAATGCAGCTTGATCTTGTTAATGGTCTAATGTTTCAAGTGTTTTTTTAGTTGTTTTATAGACCATTTCATTATGGGGGGAATTAAGGGGGGTTTACCCCATACTCCAAGGTTTGGGGAAGTATGTTGCCTTTTCATTCCATAGAAGGATACCCTATTTTGCAAGGGAATTATATTATGATTGTTGGATGAACTTTATATATCTATGTCTATATATCTTTTTTTGTTATTTTTATATTTTAATTTTACTTTTTTTTTAATTTTATATTCCTATGTGATTCTATTCCTAACAACTAGTATCAAAGATGTACATTTATTTGGATAATAGAATTGAATGAATGGTTCTTGATTTGAGTGAGAGCAATGATGGATGAAGGAAAGTTTAAGTTCAACTATTTTAATAGCCAAAAATACCAGCTATGAAAGATGCAAAGGGATGACAATCCATATCAAAAGGACCTTTTATTATCATTAAGTGGAAAAGTAAATAAACCAATTAATATGATAGATAAAGAATGAGAGATTCTTGATAGAAAGGCACAAGGAATAATATGGTTTTTCATGGTAGTGTTGATTGATTTCAATTATCAAAAGAAATGAAAATGGTGGATCTAATGAAGGCATTGGCTGAACTACATGAAAATCCCCAATTTCCAACAAGGTATTTTTATGAAATGTTTGTTTAATATGAAAATTTTATAAGGTGGATATATTATTGATCTTTTAAATGAGTTTAAAACGGTCACCAGTTTTCTGAATAGATTAAATTGAGAGAGGCCCGAACCTTTACATAACCACAACAAACCAGCAAGGGACCAAAACCAAGGGCTCAAGAGGAGTGAGGGCCCAAGACTAGGATGTCTACTGCCAAAAAGGAAAAAAATCTAGTAGGCATAAAATCCTATAAACTAAACCCAAACAATAGACAAGCAGAACCAATAGACCAAAAAGTCAGAACAAAACACACCCCCACCAAAGGCACAAACTGACAACCTACCTAGTGGGGGACATCACCAGCTTCCTATCCTGGCTCATATCTTTAAATTTTTCCAATCCCCAGTTAGTTAAGTTGTATAATTGTCATTTTGATAATATATGCCAATGATCGAGTCATCATAGGGATATCTCTACAAATGATTAATACAACAAAGTTTGATCTCAAATGATCATTCAACATGAAAAATCTTGGCCTTATGCATTATAGTCTTTGACTTAAAGTGTGGCAATAAAAGAATCAAATATATATCTCTCCCATGAAATATGCCAATGCATTGCTCAAGAAATTCAAAATAGAAGATTGGAAGCATATGTCTACCCCCATGGTGACATAATTACAACTTTCTCACCATGATCCATAAGATTTATTTAATGTTGCTCTTTGTTGTCATTTGGTTGCATGCCTCATCTTCTTGACTTATACAAGGCTCGATATTAGCTATGGTTTTAGCTATCTTTCTAGGTTTATGTAGGAACTTAAGGTTGCTGAATGGAAATCAACATAGTGCACTTTGAGATACATTTATGGTACAATAACATATGGATTGCGAATCAAATAGCCTTCATATTTTTATTTATATGGATAGATATATGTGGACTATGTAGGTATTGTGGATGATACGAAGTTTGCTTAAGACTTTATTTTCTTTTTGGGATTTTGTTCAATATTTTGGGGGAGAAAAAAGAAAAATATAGATTTCTCTTTCACATGGATAGATTATCACAGTGAAGGTGGAGCTATGAATGAGTCAATATATTTACGTCGCATTTTGATTACATGGATGTTCTTGAGACTAGTCCTGCCACTTTGTTTTGCGACAATCAAAGTGTGTTAAAGCTTGTTAATAATGCTATTTTTCATTAGCATAACAAACATTTTGAAATTAAATGTTACTAATTTGTAAACATGTTCAACACTAGAATATCTAGCTCTAGTTTTGTTCGATTTAAAATCGTTGTGTTGATATATTTACCAAATCTCTTGGACGACTTAAATCACACACACTAAATTTTGACTTCTAGGATTCAAAGTGTTAAAAACTCAGTGTTGACTAACATTCTCTAGGCTTAATATGTTTCTTAGTGTGTGTTGTTTAAGGCTGGCCCAAATCTCTTGCTCTTGTGATGTTCAAAGACTTTCAAACTTTCAAACTTTGTTCTCTTGGGCATATGATATAATAAGAGTGGATTGTTAGCATTTATTACTTCATGTTAATAATCTATAACTAGTTTATATGATTATTGTTAATGATTTGAAATGCTTATTGTTAGTTATTCAACCACTTTATTTTATATATAATGAATTATTTTTTATCAAATTTATAATATTTATTGCTTACCTAAACTCATTATTCATGTTATTGTAAAAAAAATAAAAATAAAAAAATAGAAATAAAAAAATAAAAATAAAAATAAAAATAAAAAAATAAAAAAATAATAAATTTAAAAATCCATTAAATTAAACATCAAGCACAGATTAAAGCAAATTACAAAAAAATCTAAATGCGTATTAAAACAATATCCTTATGGCAGCTTAGCTTTGGAAAAACAAGAAACAAAAAAACTACATACCCTATTTCTGATATTCTTGTATTCTCACGGTTGACCAACTAATTGGCTAACATGCCCAGTATTTGGTAATTTGCTATCAGACAGAGACGGGAAACTTTGAGGATTGTATAATTGCGGTATTTACATACTCAAAAAGGTATGCAAGCTACCCGTTTTGACAGGTCACATTTCATGGAGGACGCGCCGTAGTTGCATGTTTGTTATTCGGGATTTTGCTTCCTAAAAATATATATTACAATAGTACCAGAACTTCTAGGAAAGATAAATAGAAATAAGATAAGAATACAGTTTCTTTCAGACAAAAGTACCCTAGGCCACTTTCCCATCTAATATGGCTGAATTTGGTGGAAGCCATTTCGTAAGTTACTGTTGTTAATGGATAATTGATATTTTCTTTTACCAAATTTTGTGGCTTGCATAGTTGATGACAGTAAGCTTTCATCATTTTCATGAGATCAATGGAAGATGACGCATGCATGAACAGTAGAGGCTGCAGCTGCTGATCCATTTGTTTTGGCTCCAGGGTAATAATGGATCATCCTCGGAAGAATGGGGACAGTTTTGGAGGAGGCCCCACACGGTATTCCTCCTTTTGAAGATCCGAGTAGAACTGAGCAAGTGGAGAGAAAAACTAGAAAAGAAAGAAAAATTCCGAACCCACAGATTTGGGACCAAACAGCGACGTGTGTTTCACCCGTTGCTTCCTCTACCAGAATTGTTTTGAAAGGTAGAAGATCGAGTCAAGGTTGACTGCTACCAACCCCTACTTTTCTTCTACGCGGGGTTAGGGAGATATGGCTCCCTATAAATAGGTATTCGGCCTTCTATCCGACCAGCAAGGTGAGTTGCTTTGTAAGAGTGAATTGTTTGTTATTAGCCTCCAAATCGAAAATGGCTTCATTGCTTGGCCAGTTTTTTCTCTCTTTGTCTTCAATCGAAGATTTCTTGAAGCAGCCTGACTGGTATCCCATGGAATTGGGAGCAATTCTGTTTGTTACATTGTTAGTGATGGCTACAATTGTGAGGAAACGCTCTAAGCTGCCTCCTGGCCCGCTGTTTTTGCCTATATTTGGCAATTGGCTGCAAGTGGGGAATGATCTGAATCACAGAAATCTTGCGAAGATGACCAAAAGCTATGGAGACGTTTTCATGCTGCGATTGGGGTGCAGAAATTTGGTGGTGGTGTCAAATCCTGAGCTTGCAAAACAAGTTCTTCATACTCAGGGCGTCGAATTTGGGTCTAGGAAGAACAACCTGGTGTTCGATATATTCACGGGAAATGGGCAGGACATGGTGTTCACCGTCTATGGTGAGCACTGGCGAAAGATGAGGAGGATTATGACTCTTCCCTTCTTTACCCAGAAAGTTGTCCAACACTATAGAGGAGGATGGGAGGAGGAGGTTCAGAAAGTCGTTGAAGACGTCCAGGCAAATAAAGTGGCCTTAGAGAGCGGTATAGTTATTAGGAAACGGCTTCAACTCATGCTTTATAATATTTTGTACAGGATGATGTTTGATCGCGGGTTTGAGTCTCAGGAGGACCCGCTGTTCCTTCAGGCCACTGCTTTTAATGCAGAGAGAAGCCGACTGGCACAGAGTTTTGAGTACAATTACGGGGACTTCATCCCCATATTGAGGCCGTTTTTGAGAGGGTATTTGAACAAGTGCAGGGACCTTCAGAGCAGGCGGCTAGCATTTTTTAACAATTACTTCATCCAAGAACGAAGGTAAGCCTTGAAGGCCTGCTTGTGATGTGTTTATTTGTATTCAGGGGCGGAATTTGATTATCTTGGTCCCATCATTGAAAATATTATTTCATATAAGCCAAATTTCGCTGCTTTGTAACCTAAATATGAATTTATCAAACATTTTTCTTTATAAAATAAGAAAATTGACACAACCGTCCTTACCAATCTAGTTTGCAGTCCATAGATTGAAGTCAACACATCTACTGTTCATGTAGAGACCAACCATTTAAACTATTTCCCCTGTTCCAGATCGGCTATTCTTAAACCACATAAAAAGTTATATTATAGTGTTGAAGATCAAGTGAGGAGTATCATATGCACAGTATTTTATTTGATGATATTAATGTAGTTTTGATGGGGACGGATGCAGGAAGATTTTAGCGAAAGGGAAGGGCGATGAGCAGGTGAAAAAGTGTGCCATAGACCACATACTGGAAGCAGAGAGCAAGGGCGAAATCAACGAGCAAAACGTGCTCTACATCGTGGAGAACATAAACGTGGCGGCCATAGAGACAACACTGTGGTCGATGGAGTGGGCTCTTGCGGAGCTGGTGAACCATCCGGAGGTGCAGGCCAAGGTGAGAAATGAACTGGAGAGAGTCGTTGGTAAAGGGGCGGCGGTGAAAGAGGAGGATGTTGAAAAGCTGCCGTATCTGCAGGCGGTTGTGAAAGAGACGCTGAGGCTGCATACACCCATTCCGTTGCTGGTTCCACACATGAAATCTGAAGAAGCCTCCCTTGACGGCTTCCACATTCCTCGGGAGAGCAAGGTGGTGGTGAACGCTTGGTGGCTGGGGAACAATCCGGAGTGGTGGAGGAATCCTTCGGAGTTCAGGCCGGAGAGATTCATGGAAGAGGAGGAGGAGACTGAGGCGGCGGTGGGGGGAAAAGTGGACTTCCGTTTTCTGCCCTTCGGAATGGGAAGGCGGAGCTGCCCGGGCATCATCCTTGCCCTGCCTCTGCTGGCCCTGGTAATAGGGAGATTGTTGAACAACTTCGAAATGCTTCCGCCGCCAGGTGAGCAGAAGATTGATGTGAGTGAAAAGGGTGGGCAATTCAGTCTCCACATCGCCCGCCACTCCACCGTACGCTTCGAACCTCTGTGACCCTCTTCTCTATCTTCCATTGTGATCGTCCGTTACATACCCTGTTTGCATGATATACTCTAATTCTGCACACAGATCAGTTATGGACCACTTCTGTCTTTGGATCTTGGAAATAATTGTGCTCCTTATGTATTGCTTAGTAAATGGAGAAGATTGTTTTGTACTGAACATAACTGTGAAATAAGATTTAGATGTTTGACTTGCTTTTGATGTGGGTGAAGGAAGGCTTTGTTCCGTCTGATAATCACGCCATATTTTCCGAAGATTTAGATGTTTGACTTTCTTATGATGTGGATGAAGCCTGGCTTTCTCACGTCTGATAATCACGTCATAATTTCCTAATGCTATGGTGAAGCAATATACATTGGATTAAAGGGAAAAACAATCATCATTTTCTACCTGTTGCTTTAAAGTCTTAATTCATCTCTACAAATGCTCTGGTGTATATGTCGATATATGGTATTTAATAGTTTAGATTATTAATTTGGTAAGAAAACATTCAAATTATTAAATCTAATTGTACAATCAAATAATTAATTTTGAATAATATGAAAAAAATATATTGTTGTTCATTTGGAATTCTCATATATTATATTAATTTAGATTGATACCAAATGATTTCATAAAAAAATTAATCTTTCATTTACACTAACCACCCAAACACCTATTTCTATATAGAAATATAAATCTCCTAATATAAGTTTATTACTAAACTATTATAATTTATAAATTAATTTTGATATATATATATATATATATATATATATATATATATATATATATATATATATATAATTTGACTTATTTCTTATATTAAAATGTAAATTCCAACATTCTCCCTTTTTTACATTAATTAAAAGAAAGAATGCAACACTTGATAGACAAAACACAGTACCCAATCTAGAAGCTTATCTAAAAATCTAATGAAGTGCCTCCACTAAATTTCCCTGCTTGCTCAAGACATACCAAGCTAATTAGACCAAGTGGATGTCTTGACTCTCAAACCTAGATATCCTTTGTACCACATGGGAGATTATATGGCAACTTTCATTTAAAATGAGAGAACAACTCTACTTTATGTGTCCACCCTCTTTTAAGAATGTCAAAATTCCTTCTCCAATGATTGCACAATGAGAAAGCAACTCTTCTATAAGAGTTCACCTTTTTTTAAATGTGCTAATATCCCATTGGCAATGTTGTGGGAACCAAATCCCTCCTCTAATGTATAGTGAAAAAAATAAAATAAATATGGTAACTCTATGTAGATACACTAACCCCACTCTATTTAGAGTACACAATACACAAACATTTCCAAGAACTATCACATGTCCCTAACTCTGTGAAGGGATATAAATGTGGTAGTGATTATCTAATAGTCTACCATCTCAAAATGAAAAGATAGCTCAATATATAGAAATCTTCCAACCTTCTTTGTCTTCCAACCTCCTCTTTGGCTTGTGGTACAATATACCTAAATAATATCAAATACATGACTTCAAAATATCTACCAATTGTGGCATGGATGAATCTAAGATTACAAGCACTATAAGTGGTTGAAATCAAATACAAAAATAAATAGGCATCAATTTCAATTGGCAATGCACCCATTACAACATACATATTGTAGATATATAAAATTATAAAGTGCTTCACTAGTTTAAAATTATTAACCTCTAAAAAATATATGAGGTTTCCTTAATACATCTGAACATTCCACAACACCCCTTAAGACATTTACTAATATTTAAAATTGATTTTAAATTCTTAAATATGAAAAACTAACCCATCTCCCAATGATAATTGGGGCAATGGTACTTGTTGTATTTCTCTAGACTAGAAAAAAGAAAGAGACAATAATGTTCAAAGATATTAATTATGTTTTTCAAATAGCCATATCAACTATCTTTGAAGTTGTTTGTTATAAATTTCTTAAAGATTGAGCTTGTCATACATTGCATTATATTTGTTATTATTGAATCAAGTACATACACTAACGACTTGTATCCATTAAGTTTTGTACATCATGAATATCCAAATCAAATGTAACAATGTTACTGTTAGATATAAGAGTAGAATTAACTATTTATGGAATGATAGTATAATAATTGATGTTGTTACCTTGGCTTATGTTATTGTTATTCAATACAAAGAAATGTTATTCTAAGCATTGGAGAGGACAATGGTTTTTAATTTTGTAAAGAAAAATGGCTAGGTAGAATTAATCATGGGAATTATATCAACAATAATGATGGCAACAAAAGTATACTAGCTAATAGAGCTAAAGAGAGTTGGGACAATAAAAACGGGCATGTACACAATAATCAAGTTGTTGGTAGAGGAATTATGAAATAAGAGTTCAATATTGAACTCTATAAATATAGATGAAGAAAGACATATTAAAATTGAACCAGAGCTACCTAAGTTATTATTTTATGAAGGAATTCTACTACCAATATTGCTATTACTACTAGCACTAACATATTTGGGAAGAGAGATTACTTGTAAATGGTTGGAACTACCTCCAAAAAGGTGATCATTCTTCTCCACCATATTTGATCAAGGTTGCATATAAAATTAACCATGAAATTATGATCAAAATTGTTATCACTTTTAGTATTTGATCCAAAATATTTTATTTTTTAATCATTTGACCTATTATTAGGCAAACCAATTATTGGTGGATTGACCATAGCTCAATCTATTTTGGAGCTAAACTATAAAGTAGATAAGTAAATAATAGTTTTATCTTTGGAGGAGCTATATGGCTCTAGGTTGATATACTCTAAAGTTGTAACACTCATATTTTATTCAATGGATATGATAACCATAAAGTATGCATGCACAAAGATTCTTTGTGATGTTATTAAAATTTTCCATCCATTGACATTTCCTAGATTTTGAATTCTATATTTTGCAACATAGTGACCCCAAAGGCATCTTCAAACACCTTGATATGACCTATTCCATATAGAATATTTTAATGTATCAAAAGTTAAAGCATGGGTCTTTGACTTGAATCATTTTCTTGGACTTCTAAAAGGTTGAATGATGCATCAATTTTTGTATTGGTCTTTTCTCTTTCTTGCACCCAAATCTTGAAGTAGACTATGCAAAAGTAAGTTCATTGCACAAGAGGTTGCATGGTTTAGAATTTATGTAGAAAATAAAATGTCCTTGTATTATGACCTCTAATTAATGTAGTATCCATATAATAAGACACATTATGGTAGTATACATATAATAAGACATATTAAAATAAATTATATAAAAAAATTCAATGTGCTTTAAAACAATATCATTATGCTTCTCACTGTTTTTCTGGATTCGATTGTGTTTGTATTTTTAGATGCTAAATATACAAAAACAATTGAGTCCAAAAAAAACAATGAGAAGCATTATGGGTTGTGGACAACTGATCACTTCAATATCATTATGATAGTTTACCTTTAGGAAAGACAAAAGCAACAAAAAAAAACCCACCTTGTTTATGATCCTTGCATTGTCACGATTGACTAAACAATTAGCTAAAATGCCCATTATTTGGAAATTTTCTTTTAGATGGAGACGAGTTAACTATTAGGATTTACCTACTTTAAAAGGTATGCAAGATAGCCATTTTGACAGGTCAAAATTCATGAAGGGCATGTTGTAGTTGCATATTTGCTACTCAGGTTTTTGCTTCCTAAAAATATATACTAGCGCTTGCACCTTAATGAGGTGCAATGATTACACCGATAGTAATTTATATAATTTATTTATCTTTATAATTTTAATATGAAATTTTCTCTTCATTAATTGATATTATTGAATAAAAATTTAGAAATATAATAATTAATACTAGAAAAAGACAAATATAATGGAAATTCTACATTTAAATAACTAAATTAATGTGTTGCAAAATACTATTTTTGTTGTTGATTAGGTCATAAAAACTATTATTATATGGCAATTTGTGTTGAATTATACTAGGGATCAATCCATTGTGTTCAAAATAAAATGCATTAACAACTTTGTGTGTACAACTTTCTAAGTTTAGCCCAATAATCTCTAGTCTAAATCATGATCTCATTATTGGACTCTACTATCACTCTTTACTCATCATATTAAATCTCTAAATCTTAACTAATAAAAAAAATTGAAAGCATGTTTTTAGAGCTTATATTTATAAGGATCACTCAAAATCATTTTAGTATCATATAAAAATTTGGATCAAAGTAGAACAACACATTTACAAATTTGTTTATTTAACACTATGGATTCATCCCGATGATTTTTATCTAAATCACAATCCAACTCTGTTGCCACTCTTTAGTTATCAGTATGAACTATTTGTAAAAACTTTGACTAAAGTATAAAGCCATGACTATTTTAGTTCAAATATTATCAACCCAACAAATTCAAAAAAATATTAAATATCAAACTATATTTAAAATAGTCACTAAAATCAAAACATAATTAGATGGTAATCATATAAAAGATCATTTCGAAAAATATTTTTTATTTAGATTTTTCAAATTTAATTGTCTCAATTTCTAATCAATAATCCAAATAAAATTTTAGTTTAGAAAAAAATTCTTGGTGGTACTGAATTTATATTTTTTAATAGATGTTCAATTTCAATTTTTGTTATGTTATTTCAATAGTACTGAAACTTTTAGGAAAGATGATAGAAATTAAATAAGAATACAGTTTCTTTTAGACAAAAGGAGCCTAGTCGACTTTTCCATATGACATTGGTCGAAGCCATTTCGTAAGTCAGTATTCTATATTTTGAAGACTCCAGTAGAACTGAGCAAGTGGAGAGAAAAACTGGAAATTAAGAAGTTAAAGAGTCCGAACCCACAGATTTGGGACCAAACAGCGATGCGTGTTTTACCCGTCGCTTCCTCTACCATAATTGTTTTGAAAGATAACTGAAGTAAATGTTTTTATCTGGCAGCAACAAACCCAAACAACCTGCACTCTAATATTATATAATTAGATGAAGTACTATTCCAAATATAACTATTCAAGGGATAGTCGAAAGAAGATTAAAAGTAAAATTTAACTGTATTCTAATATTATATAATTAGATGAAGTACTATTGCAAATATAACTATTCAAATTAATAGAAAAATGATTGTAATATATAATATTATAAACTAATACTACATACAAGTATGTTTTTCACAATTAAATTATTTCATCTGCAATAATAAATAAAATCCGTAAAATTACAAAATTATTTGAAGACTTATAAAACTATTAACCATGTAGAAAGCACCAAAAGATTGTTGGTGGTGATGCTTAACACTAAGACTGGCAAGTAGCTAGTGCTTTTTACTTGGAATAAAATTTAAGTCCATGTCAACTTCCTAGAGATGCGTTTGCCTTTTTTGTTAGTGGGCTTAAGCTAGCTTGAGCATAATGGAGCTAAAGTTGGAGCAGCTCAATTAGCTGCTGATGTTGCCTAATGAGCTAGTCATGATGTTGGGTGGCTTGATGCATCAGTTGAGTTTGCTAAGTTATCAGTTGTATGGAGGACGGTAATATTGCGCATTGTCACCTTTGTAAAAGTTCCATTTTATTTGCCAACTAAGAGATTTGAGAAGAGATAGGGACAAATGCTGAAAGTGAGTCCAAAGAAGCAGAAAATGGTACAAAAATTGTGATTAGTCATAGAACACCAGTGGATGAAATATTTTTACCAAATAAATCACCATTTTTTGAAAACATCGTGATCAACATGTTTTGACCAATATTTTCCAATCTTCAACATTTTGCAATTAGAAGCTTAATGTTACTAATTTTAGACATTTTCAACACTAGAATATCTATCTCTATTTTTGTTTGACTCAAAATCAGCGTGTTGATATATTTACCAAATATCTTGGTCTTACGATGTTCAAAGCTATTTGAACTTTCTTTCTTTGTTCTATTGGGTGCATATGATATAATAACGGGGGATCATTAGAATTTATTACATCATGTTATGATTGATTAAAGTGGGAGAGGGTTTGAACCCTTAACATAAAAGGGGGAACTCACAAGTAGTGAGACCACCAACACCAAAAAAGAGGAACCCCTTTTTTGAAAGATATTCTTTTTACTAGAACGCCCAACCAGAACACCAAAAAAGACAAGACCCTTTTTTGAAAGAGGCATTTAACTAGAGCATTAATTTGTCGAGATCAAGGGTCTCGACCTTGCAAAGCTTCACCTAATAAGAATAGAGGGGTTATGTAAGGAACCCTGCGCCATAAACCAAACAAAAACCCTTGCACTGGAAACAAACCAACCAAAGAGACATAAAACTAATAACTGGTTTTGAAAGGTTTTTTGTAAGCTTTTGCTTGAAGGACCACCTTGAATAGACACATTCTCAAACAAGAAATGAGACCACAATGATCTAAAACATAATTAGTTATTAAAATTTCCCATCCATTGACATTCTAGATTTGTAATCCTATATTTTTGCAACATAGTGACCCCAAAGACATCTTTTAACACCTTGATGTGACCTATCTTCTATAAATATTTTAAGGTATCAAAAGTGAAGCATATGTCTTGAACTAAATCATTTTATTGGTCTTCTAAAAGGTTGATTGATTGACCAACTTTTGTATTGGTCCTTTCTCTTTCTTGCATCTAGATCTCAAAGTAGACTATGTAATAGTAAGTTCCTTGTATAAAAAGTTGCATTATTAAGAGTTGATGTAGAAGAAAACATCCATGCAGTATGACCTCTAATTAATGTAGTATTCATGTATCATAAGAATAAGAAACTTTTATCTGTTGTATCAAACGTTCCAAGCCATATGTATTAATTCAAATTGGATTCTTTAGTTTCTAAAGTGTATTGACCCCATGGGAATTTCCTAACACGTGTACATCTCTTCTCTGTTTCCTTTTTCTTCACCTTTCTATACCATAATTACTTTATTAAGACATTTTTCCTTTTAAATTAGTCAAATTTATATATGCCATAAATTATCATTATGCATTGTTATTTCATATTTCACACAAAAAATAGAGTTTATAGTGTCATAGTGTTTGATTAAGGTAAACGGGTTTTACAGGGACCCGAAACCCAAAGTTTTACAACCAAAGAACAGTCACAAAATATACCAAAACCAACAACTAAATAGTAGAGGAAACAGGGGCCAAGCCCACAAATTCAAAAAAACTACAAAAAAAACAAGTTAAGCAAAAAACAAAACACTAGCAACCTACTGGAAAGAGTGCACCAATTCCGAGTTCTTCTGGATCATCTCCCAGTTTATGTCTTCAAGCTCATCCATAATGAACCTAGAGGTACCCTACTCTTGATTCCTACTTCTGGTTCTAGTATATGGGCTAGTCGTAGTCTGAGAACCTGTACCTTGCACACTTGAATCCTGTAATTTCTTCTTCTAGTTAGTTTCCAGAGGCGAAATGTTGGATAAATGCAGAGCTTTGTGATCAACAATAATTGCATTAACCTTCTTGAGGCCCTCTACACTGCTATTCATGGCTTACTTACTAATGTTCACTAATTTCCTCAAGCTCCCTTTTATTTCTTCCATGCTTGATTCCAAATAACCAATTCTACTCTCATGGTCAGTATTCATAGTCTCTACATCTTCAGTTAATTTTCATGTCATCTGGATCAACTTATCAGTTTTACTTGGCTCAGGGTTATCCGTAAACGTGCCATAGTTATGATTAGTGCTTCCAAGTATTTATTATTCTATAAGTTGCTAGACAAATTTTAGTATTTTAGAAAAAACTATAAATTTCAAAAAATGAAACCATACACAAGTTTATAATATTAAATTTTTGTATAGAAAATAAAAGAATCAACATAATAATTGGGTTTTTAAAGATTACTTGCAATCACAATTATTCATTGTTAGCATTTACAATCTCATGTTATAAACTATAACTATTTTATATAGTTATAATTGGTTGGTCGGGTATACCTAACCTAGTGATTATTTGAAATTATTTTATTTTGTGTATATTTTGAGTCTTTAATTAAATCCACAATGCTTATTGTTTGCTCAAGTGCATAATGGTACTAGAGAAATACGAATTCTAGCCTATAAAGCATTGTTTCCTATGTTCAAAGTATTGAGACACATCATATCGATAGTGATATATTATTGTGCAATTCATAACATTCTTGTGAATGAGAAGATGATTGAAGGAATTGAAGATAGTGTAAGAATTTGGAGAAACTAAATTATAGATGTGAAGTCTATCACAAATGCAAAAAAAAGGTGGTATTTGTTTGAGATCTGTCTTCTAGTGGTGAAATTCATAGCTAGAACTCAAATGTGATGCAATGCAAATATAATGAGACGCTTTGAACCCTTATTTAATATTACACTAGCAAAAGGATATTTATCAAAACGTAGCCTCAAATGACTCAGTACATGTGGAAATAAAGACGGATCAAGATGAAGGACCCATCTACACCAATAAATTCCAACTTCTTCATAATTGGGGTTAGATATTTGCAGAACATGTTAAGTCTACTCATGAAGCATTTGAAGCATTTGACACTCTTATGAAGTGATAAATGTTTATAATGAAGTTTGATCTTGCTAATGGTTTGATGTTTTGATGGTTTTTGTAACTGTTTTTGGAGCTTGGATTTCAATCTGGGGGGAGTGAAGGGCGGCTTACCCCATCCTTCAAGGTTTGGGGGATATACATTGTCTTTTGTTTCCATAGAAGGATATCTTCTTTGACAAGAGCATTATATTATTATTGTGTAATTTTTATGGAGATTATGGTAAAGAGAAGAGGAATCTACAGTGAATGTGTTGTAAGTTGTAACCCTTTATTTTGCTTGACAAATAAAAAAGGACTAGCTATTTCTCGAAAGACATCCCATGTTGTGTAAACTGGATATATCTATGCCCATGTTTTTTGTTACTTTTATGTTTTAATTTTATATTCATCTATTGTATATTGCTCTTTGATTATATTCCTAACAATTGGTATTGAAAATATGTACATTTATTTGGATGATATAATCAAAAGAATGGTTGTTGGTTCAAGTGGGAGCATTGATGGAAGAAGGAAAGTTTAGGGTAAAAAAATTTCATAGCAAAAAATACCAGCCATGGAAGATGCAAAGGGGGGACCACCTATATCAAAATGACAAGTTCTATTATCATTTGGTGGAAAAGTAAAGAAACCATTTACATGATAGATAAAGAATGAGAGATTCTTGATATAAAGCCACTAGGAATAACATGGTTGTTCCTGGTAATGTTAATTGATTTCTACATATCAAATGAAATGAAAATGGTGAATCTAATGAAGGCATTGGCTAAACTATATGAAAAGCCCTCTATTTCCGACAAGGTAGTTTTATGAAATTTTTATTGAATATGAAGATTTCATAAGGTGGATATATTGTTGATCCTTTGAAGTAGTTTAACATGGTCACCACTTAGTTAAGTTGTATAATTGTCATTTTGATAATATATGTTAACGATCTATCCATCATAGTGAGTTCTCCCCAAATGATTGATACAACAAAGATTGATATCAAATGATCATTCAACATGAAAAATATCAGGCTTATACATTATAGTCTTAGACTTAAAGTGTGACAATAAAAGAATCACAACTATATCTCTCCAATGAAATATGCCAAGACATTGCTCAAGAAATTCAAAATGGAAGATTGGAAGTCTGTGTCCACCCCCATGGAGACATAATTACAACTTTCTCATGACGATACATCAACAGAAGCTAATGGTACTCATTGTTGTCATTTGGTTGGGAGTCTCATCTACCTAGCCCGATATTAGCTATGCTTTTAACTATCTTTCTAAGTTTATTTAGGAGCATAAGGTTGTTCAATGGAAAGCAACAAAGTGTGTTTTGAGATAATTTTCTAGTAGAATGGCATATGACTTCGAACACAACTAGACTTCATATTTTTCTTTGTGTAGATACACATATGTGGACTATGAAGGTATTGTAGATGATAAAAAGTTTGCTATAGTCTTCATTTCCTTCTTGGGATTTGGTCCAATATTTTGAGGGACAAAAAAGAAAACCATCATAGATTTCTCTTTCATAGAGGTAGGATATCATGGTGTAGGTGGATCTATCAACGAGACGACATGATAATGCCACTTTTTTATTACATGGGCGTTCCTTAGACTAGTCCTACCACTTTGTTGTGCGACAATCAAAGTGTGTTGAAGCTATGCTAATAATCCTATTTTCACAAGAAGACTAAACCTTTTGAAATTCAATTACTAATTTGTAAACATGTTAAGCACTAGAATATCTGGCTCTAGTTTTGTTTGACTCAAAAGCAATAAGCCGATATATTTACCAAATCTCTTGCACTCATGTGATATTCGATTTTTTTTGGACTTTCTTTCTTTGTTCTCTTGGACATATTATATAATAAGAAGGGATCGTTAGTATTTCCTACATCATGTTGATAATCTATATCTATTTTGTATAGTTATAATTAGTTGGTTGGATATACCCGACCTTATGAATATTCAACGACTTTATTTTATATATATCAAATTTCTAATTAAATTCATAATACTAATACCTAAATGCATTATTCATATTATTGTGTAAAAAAAAAAGAGTTTGAAAATTCATTAAACATCAAGTACATATTAAAGCAAATTACATGAAAATTTAAATGCGCATTAAAAAAACAAAGAAAACTACATACCCTGTTTCTGTTATTCTTATATTCTCACGGATGACAGAACAATTGGCTAAAATGCCCCAGTATTTGACAATTTGCTTTATGACGGATACGGGTTAGCTTTGAAGATTGTATTGTGGTATTTACCTACTTCAAGCGTATGCAAGCTGCCCACTTTGGCAGGTCAAATTAAACTTCTAGGAAAGATAGAAATTGGATAAGAATACAGTTTCTTTTAGACAAAAGTACCCTAGGCGATTTTCCCAACTAATATGGTTGAATTTGGTGGAAGTCATCTCTTAAGTAAGCGTTGTTAATGGACAATTGATATTTTCTTTTACTTTGATCAAATTTTGCGGCTTGCATAGTTGATGACAGTAAGTTTCATCATTTTCATGAGATCAATGGATGATGACGCATGCATGAACATTAGGGACTGTAGCTACTGACCCATTTGTTTTGGCTTTAGGGTAATAATCGATCATCCTGCAAAGTATTGGGACAGTTTTGGAGGAGGCCCCACACAGTTAAAAGACTCTGAACCCACAGATTTGGGACCAAACAGCGATGCGTGTTTCGCCCAATGCTTCCTCTACCAGAATTGTTTTGAAAGATAGAAGATCAAGTCCAGGTTGATTGCTACCAACCCCCATTATTCTTTTACGAGGGGTTAGAGAGATGGCTCCCTATAAATAGGTATTCGTCCCTGTATCGAACCAGCAAAGTGAGTTGCTTTGTAAGAGTAAATTGTTTGTTATTAGCCTCTAAATCGAAAATGGCTTCATTGCTTGGCCAGATTTTTCTCTC
The DNA here is from genome assembly GCF_030272615.1 of Cryptomeria japonica. Lineage (NCBI taxonomy): Eukaryota > Viridiplantae > Streptophyta > Pinopsida > Cupressales > Cupressaceae > Cryptomeria > Cryptomeria japonica. Next base: position 190,991,980 of record NC_081406.1, on the reverse strand, counting down.
TTTGTCTTCAATCCAAGATTTCTTGAAGCAGCCCGACTGGTATCCCCTGGAAATGGGAGCAATTCTATTTGTGACATTGCTAGTGATGGCTACAATTGTGAAGAAACGCTCCAAGCTGCCTCCTGGGCCTCTCTCTTTGCCCATATTTGGCAATTGGCTGCAAGTGGGGAATGATCTGAATCACATAAATCTTGCGAAGATGGCCAAAAGGTATGGAGACGTTTTCATGCTGAGATTGGGTTGCAGAAATTTGGTGGTGGTGTCGAATCCTGAGCTCGCAAAACAAGTTCTTCATACTCAGGGTGTCGAATTCGGCTCTAGAAAGAACAACTTGGTGTTTGATATCTTCACGGGAAACGGGCAAGACATGGTGTTCACCGTCTATGGTGAGCACTGGCGAAAGATGAGAAGGATTATGACTCTTCCTTTCTTTACTCAGAAAGTTGTCCAACACTACAGAGGAGGGTGGGAGGAAGAGATTCAGAGAGTTGTTGAAGACGTCCGGGCAAATAAAGTGGCCTTAGAGAGCGGTATAGTTATTAGAAAACGGCTTCAACTCATGCTTTATAATATTTTGTATACGATGATGTTTGATCGTCGGTTTGAGTCTCAGGAAGACCCGCTGTTCGTTCAGGCCACTGCTTTTAATGCGGAGAGAAGTCAGCTGGCACAGAGCTTTGATTACAACTATGGAGACTTCATTCCCATCTTAAGGCCTTTCTTGAGAGGGTATTTGAACAAGTGCAGAGACCTTCAGAGCAGGAGGCTTGCATTTTTTAACGACCACTTCATCCAAGAACGAAGGTAAGCTTTGAAGGGTTGGAATTTGATTATCTTTGTCCCATTATTGATAATATTATTACATAAAAGCTAAATTTTTACTGCTTTCTAATCTAGAGATGAATTTATCAAACATTTTCCATTTTAAAATGAAAAGATTGACAGAAGTATTAAAACCGTCCTTACCAATCTAATTTGGGTTAAAGTCAACACATCTACTGTTTATGTAGAAACCCTTTAAACGATTTCCCTTGTTCAAGATCGGATATTTAAGTAGAGTGTTGAAGATCAACTGGAGAGCATCCTCTATATAGTATTTTATTTGATGATATTAATGTAGTTATAATGGTGACGGATGCAGGAAGATTTTAGCAAAAGGGAAGGGCGATGAGCAGGTGAAAAAGTGTGCCATAGACCACATACTGGAAGCAGAGAGCAAGGGCGAAATCAATGAGCAAAATGTGATCTACATCGTGGAGAATATAAACGTGGCGGCAATAGAGACGACACTATGGTCGATGGAGTGGGCTCTTGCGGAGCTCGTGAACCATCCGGAGGTGCAGGCCAAGGTGAGAAACGAATTGGAGAGAGTTGTTGGGAAAGGGGCGGCGATGAAGGAGGAGGACGTTGAGAAGCTGCCGTATCTGCAAGCGGTTGTGAAAGAGACGTTGAGGTTGCACACGCCCATTCCTCTGCTCGTTCCCCACATGAACGCTGAAAAAGCCTCCCTTGACGGCTTCCACATTCCTCGGGAGAGCAAGGTGGTGGTGAACGCTTGGTGGCTGTCCAACAATCCTGAATGGTGGCGAAATCCATCAGAGTTCAGGCCGGAGAGATTTATGGAAGAGGAGGAGGAGACTGAGGCGGCAGTGGGAGGGAAAGTGGACTTCCGTTTTCTGCCCTTCGGAATGGGGAGGCGGAGCTGCCCTGGAATCATCCTCGCTCTGCCTCTGCTCGCCCTGGTAATTGGGAGATTGTTAAACAACTTCGAAATGCTTCCTCCGCCAGGTGAGCAGAAGATCGATGTGAGTGAAAAAGGAGGACAGTTCAGTCTCCACATCGCTCACCACTCCACCGTACGCTTCGAACCTCTTTGAATCTGTTTATCTCTCCATCCATTCTGCCGCATTGGATACGCTTTCCCTTCATTATGTTGTTGTATGCTCTACTTCCACACGCATATTAGTTAAGGAATCACTACTTGTTTTTTGCGATCCTAGAAATAATTGTGGACGTCATGTACTCTGCTTAGTAAATGGAGAAGATTGTTTAGTAGCAAACATAATTGTAAACTAATATTTAGATGTTTGAATTTTTCATGATGTGGGTGAAGCCTCGCTTTGTCCTGTCTAGAATAACGACATAATGGTGAAGCAACATACATGTATTTGATCTGATCTGTATACGATCTATTCAAAGTTGTGGCCCACTTCATTTGATTTTGAGTGGTACCCCACACTTCTTTTAGTGTACCAGGCATATAATATTTTTAATTGCAGTTGACAAAAAGGCACAATACAAGTTATAAGCTTATTAATGTCTAACATGTCATGCACTACAATGGTTAATGTGCATCATTATAATTAACAAAATATGCACTAGTTTGAATGTTTTGTTTCTTCTTTATGCATACCGATCACAAAAACAATGTCCGTTCTTTCATCAATGAATTCTTCTGGTTAATTGTAGTTCTGATCTTAAAGCACATTGCACATGAACTCGTGTGGTCAGAGGATTATTTTGAACATTAATGGGGACATTTGACAGAAGTGTGTGATTGTAGTTTATATCAACTTGATTTTACCACATGGATACAAAAACACGCCATATTATCAAATATTTTACCATAGGCACCCTCCAACAATATGTGCAATGTTGAGATGAAATGCATATCAAATGAGCCATGACTATTGAATTCATAGGTAAATTAGTGAAAAAATGTTGTAAAGTGTGTTCAAGGTTCATGGTATTGAAAAATTCAATCTCTCTCCTTCTTCCTCTTCCTTGACCTTTATATCTATATCTCAATTTTGATCTTTCTATCTCTTCATATTTATTTTTCTATATCCCCGTCTCTTTATCCTTCCATCTCTCTCACTACTATATCTATTTGTCTCTCTACCTCTCTCTCTCTCTCTCTCTATATATATATATATATCATTGCCTATCTCTATCTTTACTATTTTATCTCTCCATTTCCCCCTCTTGCTTTATCTCTCCCTCTTACTATCTAGCTCTAGCTATCTCTCTCCCTTCCCCCGAGTCTCTCTCCCTATTTCTTTCCCACTCTATCCTTCCCAAGTTATATCTATCTCTAGTTATCTATTTATCTATCTCCCTCTCTCACTAGTTCTTCTTTCTATATATTTCTACTTCTCACTTATCTCTATTTATATCCCTCCCCTTCCTCTCTTTCTATCCCTATATACCTCTCTCCCTCTCTACCTATCTGCATCAATTTTTCTTCTCCCTGTATTTTTCCAGAGATATCTCTTTTTAGATATGTCTCCGTCTTTCTATCCCCATTACTTCCTCTCTCTACCTATCACTCCCTCTTTCTATTTATCTACCTCAGTCTAACTCTATTTATATATTTCTATCTCTCCCTATCCCTACCTCCATATCTCTCTCACTCAAACACACACATTCCTTATTTCTATCTATCTCTCCCCACATCTCCCCCCCCCCCCTCTCTCTCTCTCTCTCTCTCTCTCTCTCTCTCTCTCTCTCTCTCTCTCTCTCTCTCTCTCTCTCTCTCACACTCACACACACACACACACACACACACACACACACACACACACACACACACACACACACACACACACACACACACACACACCTGTGTGTGTGTGTACATGTATATATACATATACACATACATATGTGTGTGTATACATACACACACACATACACATACATACATACATACATACATACATACATACATACATACATATACATATACATATAGTTTAGTGGTGAAATAGAAATCCACAAAATTGGATATGAATCCACTTAGTTTCGAAAGGACCACCAAACATAAAAGATGGAGTAAAATCAATAGATTTGACCCTAAATGCAATGGAATACTAATTGTTCTCTTTACCCTCTCTTTGTTTGAGTTGAAAGTACTTAAGGGAATTGAAATTAATGATACAATATTGGTGTAAAATACCATAAATAGTGAGCTACAAATGCGGTATGTAGACACAAAGCTAGATCAAAGGTAAGGGCATAGACATGACTAAAAATATAGCTTGAAAGTATAGGACAAGGTGGCTTGGGGTGATCTTGTCCTTCAGTTGTCATATGTGGACAAATAGGAAACTTATAGAATTATAATGTCACTCAAAATATTCTCCTCAAAGTTCATCATAAATTTGTTAGAGAAGGTGGTTTGGGGCAACCCTGTCCTTCGCTTTTTGCTCCTACAAAAGTCTGATATAATCGTCATCATCTCCTTTGTCAAAATATTTATTTGTGGCTTCTAGATCTATTGCTTGCACACAGAAAGCGAGGAAATGGTGTTGTTGATAGGGGTTTGCCTAAGTCAAACCTTGAGTTTGGAATTAACCCTTGAATTGAATTGAAATTGTAAATGGAAATACTAAAGTAAATGCTGAATGATATACCTCAGATTTGTTGCAATTGATAAAAATTGATGATGCAAATTTCTCTTTGAATGTAATCACAAGTGTTGATATAATAACATGACAAAAGATAAGAGACTCAATCATAAACACATGCTTGCATAAATATTAATGTAGTTTGCTGCTCTGTGATGTAAAAATGTTGGAAGGGTATGGTGTGATGAAATCGTGCCTTGAATGCTTGAAGATGCTTGATGTTGCTTGGGGAGAGATGTGGAATAAATGAGTGTGGATGATGTGATGTGAAAATGAATTGAAAGGATGCTCTTATATAGGGTCCCAAGGTAATTTACCAAATAGGACGACCTCCAATGGTCAAATTGAGATACCGAGATCCAAAATCACTAGGAAGGAGAAGTGCATTGAGATATTTAAAATAGGTCTTGTTTAAGGAGAATAAGGATGCCTCAGGCGCCCCCATCCAAACAAGGGCATCCCAAGCACCCCTGTCTGCCAAAAATAGGGCAAACACTTGTGGAAAATGAAAAGCACATAGCTTGATGCTAGGGTTCAGATTGCCGTGCAAAAAAATGACATCAATTTTGAGGTAAAAATATCATAAATGGACATGGATGAGAGCTAAGATGGGATGCACTAAAGTAGGCACATAAAAGGTGGTGTAAATTGTGTAGGGTTACAATTTACGACAGTATATTGAGCCCCCACTTTGGTAGGAGTATGAGAATATATGCATACTAATAGTAAAGTAGAGAGAGAGAGAGAGAGAGAGAGAGAGAGAGAGAGAGAGAGAGAGAGAGAGAGAGAGATGAGAAATCATAAAATTCAAGGGAACAAGCCCCCAATATTAGGATCTTAACTCATACGTACAATCATATGAAAGGACACACAAGATAAAACAAAGTAAAAGACAAAAATAAAAGTCAAAGAATAAGACACACAAAAAGACATAAAAGACAAAAAGGGTTTAAAGTACTAAAAATAAAAGCTTCAAGTCAACTAGTTGAAGAGACCTTAATAATCAAAATATCTCAACTACTTTAATATCATTCATAGAATGTTATTAAACAAGAGAACAAGTGGTCACATGGAAAGAGCAAGAACATGCATCAAGTGATGAACCAACCATGATCCAACAACTAGTAAGGTGTATTATGCTATGAGTTAATGGGGGAAGAGAAAAAAAAACATGGATTCAATAGGCTAGCGAGTTGTGTTATGCTAGGTGATCCATGGGAGAGAGCAAGAGGGGACATGGATTTCATATGCTAGCAAGTTGTATTATGCTAGGTGATCCATGGAAGCACAAATTCTCATGGGGCAACAAGTTGTGTTACGTTGTGTGATTTGTGTCAAAAGGAAGATTTGAAATAGTCTAGCTTGTTGTGTTATGCTAGTTCCACTCATCTTACAAAATGGTGCAAAGGATAACCAAACAAAGAATTGTCTATAAGGAAATCCATAACATAAATTCGAAAAGGATAACCAAGCAAAGAATTATATGCAAGGCAATTCACCACTTAAATTTGAAAAGGATAACCAAGAAAAGCATTGTATGAAAGGAAATCCACAACTTGAAGGATAACCAATATCTCTCACCAACTCAAGAAACTTTTGAACTCACCTACATCAACAATATCTACAAGCATACCACTACCTGCATGAATGGTTGGATATCCCCATCTATCTCTTACCAACCCCCTCTCTATTTTAAATTAGAATTTTTAATTTTTAATTTTATTCATATTGTTTACTTTTATTTTTGAAGTTATATTAAATGTTATTTTATTTTATTAAAAATATTATATATGAGTTGTATCCTTTATTCAAGAGTTATTTTATTTAATAATTTTATAAATTATTTTAAAACATAAATTACTATTTATGATAGAGCCCCCATGACCCAGGATGGTTAAAGTTAAATTTTAATGGGTCCTCAAAGGGGAACCTAGGTCGGGTGAGAGCGGGTGGTGTGATAAGAGTTCAGAGAGAAAAGTGGTGGCAACCTACATGGCAAATCTAGGTACTCAGACCTTCAACATGGCCAATATGATGGTGGTCTTGTATTAAGCAGAATGTTCTACAGCCACACTAAGGAGGATCAAACATCTAAAACATAAGTTGTATACCATTTTTTTCCAACTCCATCTAGTGTTGTGGAGGAATATAATTTATTTCCTCCTTTCTCAACTCATGCATCTGTTTTCTCAGCACTAACATATCTTCATCCACAATTCTCCGATGTTCTGTATGACCACTTAAATGTAAGATAACTTGGCCAAAAATATTTGGAAATTAAAAACAAAAAACAGTGAAGAATAGTAACAGATAGATATAATTAAAATGAATGTATAATTTAGCAGAGATATAATTGAAATGGATGTATAATTTAGTTTGATGTTTTTTGGATTTGATTGTTTTATTTTATTAATATTTTCGATCATATTTTATGATCAGTGCTTCAAATCATGTTCCATGATCCATTATCAGAATGAGAACTAGAAAAGAAAAACGTTCATGAAAATTTCAATCCAAAAATCATCAAACTAAACTATCATGAAGGTATACTTGAATTGTCAGATGTTGCAGGTTTAACAACAAATCCGGGCATCATCTTCTTCATGGGAACACATGTAAGGGATGGCCTATATAATTTTGTCTACAGAGGAAGAAGAAATTGAGGGATAGTAACACTACTGAGAGCTCAGGCATCCATGACTGTGAATTTTAAGCTACACTTATTAATGTCTGGGAAAAAACAAAACTAAAATGTTATGGTGAGGAGAGAAGGGTTTGAGGATGAATGCATGTTGAGGGAAATGGAAGAAAATATTTTACTTAAATAGGTGTTAGGAAGCGTTTTTCACACCTTAGATTCCTTTCACATTTTATATTGAACAAAATATTAATATAAATATAATCTTTAATCCTTTACAAATACTTATTATTTTAAACAATAATATAGAATTCTAATATTCAAATTAAATGTTATATAGAAACCAAAAATAAAAATGAAAAAACATGGTGCACAGAACATAGATATAATTATGATACAAAAAGTATTTCATATGAATTTGCAATACAATATAAATAGACATATATTTCTTAAACATTAAAAAAAATAGCTAATTCAAAATTTACACTTATACAAGATAATCATAAGGTTTGTTATTATACAAGATAATCATAGGGTTTGTTATGATACAAGATAATCATAAGGCTTGTTATGAGAAGGTTCATGTATTTTTAATATTTAATAAAATAAAATAAAAAGAATAAGAAATCAAACAATAGATTTTCCATATCATTTTGTACTTTCTTAACAAATCCAGCATGTACTTTCTTAACAAATCCAGCATGTTGAATGTGTAAAACCAATCTTATAGCTCATAACTTCCTCAAGTCTCCCTCAATGATATTACAAAGTTCAAAGCTTTGGGTATCTATGGAGCTCAATACCATTTCCTAGCGAAAGCTAAGTGATACAGCTCCATAAAACCATTAAGACTGAACCAATTTTTTTGTATGTAATATTTGGTTGATAAAATTCACAACATCATTTAATGCATACTTTATAATACTTCCATTAAAGTTTGAAAGAGCTTACAAAACTGTATTTCTTGCCAAAATCAAATGGATGATTTTATGAATTTAGGCAGGCCATTCAACTAATATTGTCCTCTTTATACCCAGCGGTGACTTGTAACTTGGCTAGTTAGCATTACCACTGATAAACATTGCATCATTCATCATTCTCAAACATGGTGACAAGGCATGATAAGCTGTGCATCTCTTTGCAAGGACCCCTCGCTTGCTTCCTCTGCAATATGATGTTCTTCTTTCTTAATTTTTACCACCTGGTTATGAAGAAAATACAAACCATCCATTAACAAAATTGGCTTAAGTTTATTATGAATGGAAGAAAACAGAGTGCCGAACAATGGTGGATAAAGGGGATATTTAATGTTGGATATCACATTTAATCTACAGAACATTTTTATCATGAAGTAATGTTTTTACTTCTGACATGGACAACACATTAAGTTTTGACTTTTAGATTTAAAAGTGTTAAACATTCAAAATTGACTGACATTCTCTAGATTTAATAAGTATAATTTAAGATCGATCGTCACAGACTCATCTATGACTACCATTGTTAACACTATCCACAAACCAGATAACATCTTCAATGAAACAAAACATTAAACTATATCACGAAATCTGTAGTAAGCTTCAGATTGCCAGAACAAAAATGAGAAACATTGGTTTCCTGATAAACCCAGAAAGAAAAACAAAGACACCACAAACCAGTATACCCAATGCTCACTACCTTTAAGAGATCAAACCTTGCACAGAGAGAAAAATCTGGACAGGTGACCTAATTTCTGTTTCGGTATTTTCTCTGGCCTAAAAAAATCCACAATCTTGGCAAAATTCAGGAGCAGATGGGAAATCGTTTCTATCTTTTTGTAGAACGGGATTTGTTTTTAGCAGGTCGAAATGTTCACAATTAAATTAGAAAATAAAGCAGAAACGTGACACTGCGTTCCGACCGTGAACTGTACATAATGCGATGCACGTAAAACCGAGGTCGTCTTTGGTCTCTAGAAATTTATGGCATTTGTACTATTGATGAACTTGTCTCGTGATAACAGTAATTGGGCTCGATACTGTGACAGTCGCACGTGGACGTGCCTTGCACATTAATGCTCTGAACCATGCCGGTTGTCGCCAGGCCCTTAGATAATGGTACCTATGCATCTTTCCAAATTAGGGAATCCTACAGTGAATTTCACATACCTATAGATTCTAAACAGTAGTTGGATTTTGATAATTATTTTTGTTTGTTTGGTGTGACTTGATTGTGTATAGTTACTGTTTTGGCTTTCAAATAGTAACTATGCATTTTGTGGAATCTGTTATGCGTACAAGTGTCAAAAAGTACACATTTCAAAGTATTCATACTTGTTTAAAAATGCTCCAATGACAATAGACTTAAAATTGTTAATACTTATGCACAAATAAACCAAAAATATTAAAAAATGAAGATCTATTTATATATATAAAATTTATTAATACTTTTAATTATTTTTTTCTAATTTTTAAAAAATTAATAATTGATAAATTAAATGTACAAAGAATTCATGATTATTACTTTTCTATCAAATTCTTTGATTTGTAGAGTTGACGAGAGTAAGCTTTCAATTACTTCTTTAATATTAGTGGAAGGTGATGTATACGTGAACATGAGGGGCTGAGTCTCCTTACTCGTTTATTTGTGGATCTTCTTCACAAGAATGAGGACAGATTTGGAGTAGAGCCCACACATTGTCCCTCCTTGCAACGACCCACGTTGAACAGAGGAAAACTAAATTATTTTAGAGAGATTAACAAGTTAAAGATTCTGAATCCACTGATTTGAGCCTAAAACAGCAGTACGTGTTTCACCTGTTTTCCTCCACTATAACATTGGTCGAAAGGATACTACTGTTTTCCTCGTCTGCCCACTTTGTTTGGAAGGAAAACTATCCAGTCAACGTTGACTGCTACCAACTACCACTTTTCTTCTACGCGGAGTTAGGGAGATGGCTCCCTATAAATAGGTAAACGCCCCTCTATCCGACCAGTAAGGTGAGTTGCTTTGTAAGAGTCAATTGTTTGTTATTAGCCTCCAAAGCGAGAATGGCTTCATTGCTTGGCCGGAGTTTTCTCTCTTTGTCTTCAATCCAAGATTTCTTGAAGCAGCCTCAGTGGTATCCCCTGGAATTGGGAGCAATTCTGTTTGTGACATTGTTAGTGATGACTACACTTGTGAGGAAACGCTCCAAGCTGCCTCCTGGCCCGCTGTGTTTGCCCATATTTGGCAATTGGCTGCAAGTGGGGAATGATCTGAATCACAGAAATCTTGCGAAGATGGCCAAAAGCTATGGAGACGTTTTCATGCTGAGATTGGGGTGCAGAAATTTGGTGGTGGTGTCGAATCCTGAGCTCGCAAAACAAGTTCTTCATACTCAGGGTGTCGAATTCGGCTCTAGAAAGAACAACTTGGTGTTTGATATCTTCACGGGAAACGGGCAAGACATGGTGTTCACCGTCTATGGTGAGCACTGGCGAAAGATGAGAAGGATTATGACTCTTCCTTTCTTTACTCAGAAAGTTGTCCAACACTACAGAGGAGGGTGGGAGGAAGAGATTCAGAGAGTTGTTGAAGACGTCCGGGCAAATAAAGTGGCCTTAGAGAGCGGTATAGTTATTAGGAAAAGGCTTCAACTCATGCTTTATAATATTTTGTATACGATGATGTTTGATCGTCGGTTCGAGTCTCAGGAGGACCCGCTGTTCGTTCAGGCCACTGCTTTTAATGCGGAGAGAAGTCAGCTGGCACAGAGCTTTGAGTACAACTATGGAGACTTCATTCCCATCTTAAGGCCGTTCTTGAGAGGGTATTTGAACAAGTGCACGGATCTTCAGAGCAGGAGGCTTGCGTTTTTTAACGATCACTTCATCCAAGAACGAAGGTAAACCTCGGAGACTGCTTGTGATGTGTTTATTTCTTGGAAATTGACACGCTTCAACATTTTCTAAATTTGTTTGTTTGGAATCTTCCTAAAAACTCTTCAGCTTTCCGCAGCAATCATCTTAGTTTATAATCATTGGTTTAGCATCTTTCAAACTGCTCAATTTGCAGAAATGTTGTGTGGAATAATATATAGAGTTATATTAAAGTAGAGTGTTGAAGATCAAGTGAGGAGCATCATCTGCATAGTATTTTATTTGATGATATTAATGTAGTTGTGATGGGGACGGATGCAGGAAGATTTTAGCGAAAGGGAAGGGCGATGAGAAGGTCAAAAAGTGTGCAATAGACCACATACTGGAAGCAGAGAGCAAGGGCGAAATCAACGAGCAAAACGTGCTCTACATCGTGGAGAACATAAACGTGGCGGCGATAGAGACGACTCTGTGGTCGATGGAGTGGGCTCTTGCCGAGCTGGTGAATCATCCTGAAGTACAGGCCAAGGTGAGAAGTGAATTGGAGAGAGTTGTTGGGAAAGGGGAGGAGGTAAAGGAGGAGGACGTTGAGAAGCTGCCGTATTTGCAGGCGGTGGTGAAAGAGACGCTGAGGTTGCACACACCCATTCCCCTGCTCGTTCCACACATGAACTTGGGGGAGGCCTCCATTGATGGCTTTCGAATTCCTCAGGAGAGCAAGGTGGTGGTGAACGCTTGGTGGCTGTCTAATAATCCAGAGTGGTGGCGGAATCCATCAGAGTTCAGGCCGGATAGATTTATGGAAGAGGAGGAGGAGACTGAAGCGGCTGTGGGGGGGAAAGTGGACTTCCGTTTCCTGCCCTTCGGAATGGGGAGAAGGAGCTGCCCGGGAATCATCCTGGCTCTGCCTCTGCTGGGCCTGGTAATTGGGAGAATATTGAACAACTTCGAAATGCTTCCCCCGCCAGGTGAGCAAAAGATCGATGTGGGTGAAAAAGGAGGGCAGTTCAGTCTCCACATTGCCCGCCACTCCACCGTACGCTTCCACCCTCTTTGAATCTCATTCTCTTTCTTATCCTTCGCAAATTATTAGTCCATTGTGATCGTCTGTTACAGACCCTGTTGTATCATTTCCTCTACTTCTACACACAGATCATTTATAGGTCACTTCTGCCTTTGGATCTTGGAAACAATTGCCTAACTTATGTATTTTGCTTAGCAAATGAAGAAGATTGTTTAGTAGCGAACATAATTGTGAAACAAGATTTACATGTTTGACTGGCTTGAGATGTGGGTGAATGGAACAATCTTTTAACCAAATATCTAACTCATATTTTCGTTCAACATATTATTATTAAAATAGAACTGCTAACTAATCCTTCGGGATCTTTAGTTTGTTTGATTGTTCTGTTAGTTTAGGTTTGGTAGTTTAGTTTTCTAACCACCTCTGCGGTTTCTGCCTTAACTGTTTAGTTGTTCTAACAGTTTGTGTTGCATATATTTCTTTTATTTTCATTAATAAGATAGTGTGCCTGTGTGAATCACTATGGTGACTGCTCCGATTTCAAGAACAATCTTGGAGCGAATATCCATGAACCATTGTTTTGATGATATAAATGAAGAGAGGGAAGCAATTGATTAAAATAGCACATGAGAAATAATGGAGCTTTCAAAAATATGAATAGATGACTGGTGTCAAAATAGATTTATAAGATAAAATATTTTGTTGATGCTGCTTTTTTGAAATGGCACAAGGAAAAACTAGTTTCTAAGAGATTCAAACAAACACATTAAGTAGATTATTTAGAAACATTCACTTCAGTTATAAGACTTGACCATGATTTCCTAAGATCCTCTTCTAATCATATGTATTATACATCTTTCTATAACACCATTGAATATTTTTATAATAAAAAAGAATAGATCATAATAAACCTATTATAAGTCAAATCACAACATGAATTATCCATTAATATCCATTCATATTAAACTGGATATCATAAGCACATGGACAATATTATTAACATCCAATGATAATCTCAAGGGGTTCAAGTAGCAAACAAATTCTTTTCACATTGAGGACAATGAAAAAGGCTTACCAATAAAATAGAATATGTGTCTTTAATGACAAGTGGATTGGACTTTTTTCAAATGTTGGAAAGCAAAATGAAAATGACAATGCATACGTCATGTGTAATAAACAATATAGAATCACATCTTCGAGGTCTAGCCTAATATTTTAAAGTATAGCCTAATATTCCACTAATTAATAGTTAAACTATTAAATATTTGTATGGTTAAAAATGATAAGAGTAAAAATATTTGTTTAGAGGAAAACTATCGAGTCAACGTTGACTACTACCAATACTCATTGTTCTCCCTATAAATATTCTCCCCTTTATCCAACCATCAAACTTGAGTTAATTTGCAAGAGAGTTATTTGTTACATTGGATACGCTTTCTCTTCCTTTTCATGTGTAGAACTTGGGAACAAATGCCCACATCATATTGAAATAAGATTTAAATATTTCACTTATGATGTGGGTGAAGCCTGGCCTTGTTGTGGCTCATAAACACGTCATAATTTGCAAGTGGTGAATCAATATGTATGGGATTAAAGGGCAAAAGAATCTTTATTTTCTAACTCCTGTTTAAAATGTTAATTCATTGTTCAAAATGAGATTATGTATAGGTTTATGATTAGGAGATATCCTTATGAAGAAATTTTTTCTGCCTTTGAATAACTTCTATAAAATATTATTGTGTAAGCCCCCAATCCTAGAAGAAGGGGTGGAGGGGATGCCCCTTTAGAGGGCTCATCCATGGTCTCTACACACCTAGAAGATCAGTGATGAGATGTTGAACAACAAAAAATTATATTAGAAGTAAGTAGCTATGTCAAAATTCAAGGTAGAATAGGAATAATGACAATAAGTAGTTGAGCAATCATTTTGTGAGTTGAGTGGAACTCAACTAATGGAACCATAAGAGTATACCTGAGCCCAAAATGGACATTTGTTAGAATCAAGTGTGGATTTTACTCTCCTACATCAGTGATCAAATTCTCTGGAAATATAGTAAGATAGTAAGAAAGGGTAGTTTGCCACCAAGTAAATGAGGACAACTTGAGGATAACACAAGTAGAATTTGAAGCTAAATTCTTAGTGGCAAAACAATGTCTATAATAGAAGGGGATGACCTCATAATCTACAAGATTGACACCAAGGCCAGTAAGTCACATATAATATATCCTCACCAGGTAGAGCCTTCAAGAGATTAACATCCACTAGGATATGTGTGAATGAGGTGTGCATGAAGTTTGAAGAAGTAGAGTCGACCCTTAGGCAATGACCTAGAGCATTCGCAATGGCCTCAAAGGACAATTTAAGGTAAGATCACCCTAACAAACATTATGTTGACACTCTTTTAGGGGGTTGAAAGAGGGAGACCATGCTAAATTTGTGAGGTGTAAGCTCCACATCTAGCTCCAACAATGGCTACAATTTGTTATTGATTCTTAGTCTCATTTAGTTTTGCGCTTTCCTCCTTTTTTTGTATTTTTTGTTGGTTTAGGTGTGTTTATAATATTGATTGTCTTCTCTTGTTATTGGGTATCCACTTCGTGCTTTTATATGTATGTATGCATGTATGTATGTATCTATGTATGTATACATACATGCATACATACATACATATGTGTGTGTGTGTGTGTATATACATATATATGTATATATATGTCATATATATACATACATATGTATATATATGTATATGTGTATGTATGTATGTGTATGTATGTATATGTATATACATATACATATGTGTGTGTGTGTGTGTGTGTGTGTGTGTGTTTATGTATATATTATATATTATTTAATTGTTTCTTTGTTTTTCTATTTAGGCTCTTTCTTTTTTTATCTTTTTTCTAAGTTGTGTATTTCATTCATGTCTTGTGTAATTTTCTTGTGTTTATTTATGTTCTTTCTTTTTATCTTTCTCTCATTTTACTTTCTCTTAGTTTTATTTATTTATTTTATTATTTTTATTGAGTTCTAATTTATATATATTTATGTGTTTTGAGTGTTCTTATGCGTGTATATGTGTGTGTGTGTGTGTCTATGTGTGTGTGTTTATATTATTTCTTTTTTTCTTTCTTTCTTTTATTTGGTTTATTCTATAATAGTTCTTCTTGTAGGTCAACTGTCTCCTCTAGTCTTAGCCTTGTATTTCATGCACCTTCTACCTCCACCATTCCCCTTTCTTTCTATTTGGCTCAGGTTTGCAACCAACCTATTTTTATCTCCTTATGCTCTCTATCATCTTGATGATGGATCACAGAGTGTGATCCGAAACATTGATGATTAAAAATATACAAACAATCTAATCCAGAAACTGCAACAACAATATATTCCAAGGATTGTGGAAATCTACTATCATTAAAGTTTGGTTGTTATGTTATTGGAGCCATATCTTTCATCACAATAAATTTGAACACTAGTATTTATCCTCAATGATTATAAACATATGTTATGTTATTAAACATATGCTTGCCCGTTCCTAGGCTTGATACACCATTTTCTACATTATTTTTAACAAATATTATAATTGTTTCTTACTTTCATTACTCCAATATCAAAGCTAAAATTATATTCATGACTTCAAAAAACAATATGATAATATCTTATGCGATGTAACTTTTTAAAATTGAGTAAAAGCTAAGTTATATCCACCCATTTCTCTTTCTAGTAGTCATATGATTGAGATCAATATAAAAAAAACAAGTTCTATAATCTTACTCCATATAAATATATAATCTTTCTAATAAATTCAAGATGAATTTTACAATGACATCAAGGACTCTCATATTTCTTTGATCTTAAATTTAAAATAAATACATACATACATACATGAGTGATTGTATTCTTATATATATATATATATATATATATATATATATATATATATATATATAATTGCAAATAAAATAAAATCTCTTAATTAAATATATTTATATATGTATTATTTATAAAATGTATATCAAATACAATACTTTTATATGCTTAAACAAATTTATATAAAAAAATATTAAATAATATCATTTCAATAATTCTTTTGTTTTATAACAAATACTATATACTTATATATTATCATTTATCAACATTAATAAATTTCAAAATTTTTAAGTATCTTTATATTTAAAAAAACAGATATAAACTTTAAATTAATTCTAACATACTATATACTCCTCACTATCAATATAAATTTCATTTTTTTTACATAATAACTACACAACTATTAACAATGTGAGTGACATCATTCAATCTCGATAACAGAATTTGATGCGATGCTTTTGAGAAGTCAGGAAACAATTTATTGTCTGATGTAGAGATAATCTGACACACCAAAATGTGTATGGCCATTTGCACTGATCTCTGGTTTATATATATCATAACAATAAGATTAGATTGCTGATGACTTCTGTTAATATATATATATATATATAAATAATCCAAAAAAAAAATGCATAACCATCAAATCCAATATCATATCTTTTTGGAATCCCTCTCTATAAAAACTGTGTCCACAGAAGTATGGATAATAAGCATATGTTTAGAATCCTCTCTGTATATAAACTGTGTCCACAGAAATATCAATACCACTATCATATCTTCTGAATACCCTGATCTCTACACAGACTGTGTCCACAGAAATATGTGTAAATATCAACTACAACTGTTTTGAATCCATCACGTTATTATTAGCTCTTGAAATCTCCTCTCTCCGTAGTCTTACACTGTGTCCACAGAAATATGTGTAACTATCAACTACAACTGTTTTGAATCCATCACGTTATTATTAGCTCTTGAAATCTCCTCTCTCCGTGGTCATTCACTGTGTCCACAGAAATTTGTGTAACTATCAACTTTAATACATTTGAATCAGCATACAATAAGCTTCGTTGCTCCGTACGTTTCATTAATTTGATATTTTGTATGTATATGAATTGCAGCCGCACCTTTGCATGTTTTCACACTATGCATGTCGTTCCTTCTGAGTGACCGAGTTTAATGGACATGACAGGCGAAGTTTTAAGAAAACATGAATATTAACTAATTTTTAAATTTTAAGTATGATTAAAGCTATGAGATTTCCATAATCTATGTTATATTTTTATGAATTTTTCTAGATTCGATTGTGTGTATTTTTTTCCATCAAAGTTTCAAATCACACTCTGTGATTCATCATCAGAATGAAAAATTCATAAGAATTTAAGAATGAAGTTATATTGTCTATTTTTTGTGATTTATAATGATTATATAAATGAATGTATCATTTTTTTCTAATGGGAGAGATTGAGTGGAATGAAATCACACCCTAAAGTTTAGGTAAGTTGATACCTTAAACAAGACCATGAAAACAAGAAAAGTAAGAATAAGTAGTTAAACCAATGATAGTAAACTACAAATATGGGAGGAGGTGGAAATAGGTTACAATCATTAGACTTTCCCAACCATCAAGAAGGTCTTCACTATTAATAATTGTCTCTTGTTTTAGAAGGGTTCTTTGTTGACTATCTTGGTTTCCATTTGGTGGCTTGATTTCAATCTAAATGAGAGAAATGGACAAATCCAAGCAAGGAAAAATTTCATTATCTAACCAATCAAAAGCACCCTTATCACAGATTGTGAAATAGAAGAAGACGTGTGGATCTTTTGAGTCCAACCATGAACACAATCTACAACTCTACATTAAGGTATAAGAGAACCGTGACTACTGTGAATAGTATGAATATGATTATACCAACATCCTCAAGGAGGGGATTGACCATTGTGGGAGGGAGAGGTTGGTAGGAACATACAAGATGCATTACCCTAACTATTAAGAAGTGTCTATAGATGAATAACTTTAGAAGAAAATTATATATTGCATCTATATTTAAATGAGAATAGTAGGTCAATCCATTGATTTGATCCATGAGAAAATAATCTCTTTGGAATCTACAAATACACGAGTTAGTATTTTTTTAAAATACAAAATATATTATTCACTTTAAAAGCATGCCGAATTTTATAAAATTCTAGACAAATACCCAAATTAATCATAGGCCAAGAAAATGGATTTGTTCTAAAAGGAACAAAAATGTTGTGGATCTAATTTAGAGCATAATAAGCTCGCATACAAAACTAGAAAAAAATTGCTTCAAAGTTTCATGATATCTACAGAAGGGATAATGAACATTGATAACCCCTTGATTGATCAAATGAGATCCAAAGAGAAGATCCTAGTAAGAATACAACAAGAAAAGTGAGTAAGCTTAAGATCAATAATGGTTATCCAAATAATTTTTAATCTACATTGTTATGAGCTAGCCATGGACTACAATGACTACTTGTCATTGATTGAATTTTATATAGATATAAAGACACCACCCTAGTTCAATAACAAGCATGCATTAAAAAAAATAGTTAATTTCTTTCCAAAAGCATGCAATTAACTAATTAAATAAATATTTTGAATTATAATTAACTTCTCAAATATAATTCATTGATTAAATAAATTGTTAAATAATATTAATAAATTGAGATTCATTATATCTATTCGACCTAAAAGCATGTGTTGTCTTGATGTATCAATTAAAGTTCAACATCATACTAAAACAAAGTTCACAAGATTCATACCATACATGGTTACTATTTTCATTAACTAAATGCAATCTAAATTTCATTTTTGCAAACATTTATGATAATTGAAGCACACAATTTCATCAAAAGTTTCATTTTCAATGACAAATCCTAAGTGAGTGTTTGTATGTCATTACTACCATTTGGTTTCACAAAGATAGGCTACCTATCTCCAACAAAATTATCTTCCACCTGATGTGTCAACTACTTGTCGCACTCATAGAAACAACACTAAACATTAGTCCATGTTAGTACCCTTAAATCAAACCAAATCAGAATATATTTCTTGAAATGTTTCTTCTTGTCTAAATAATGTTTACTTATCTCAATTCTTAAACATTATCCTTTAAAACTCAAAAGAAATGGTATAGCTAAATTGCATGTTTTTCATAGATTAAATTTTACATTCATGCATAAGAAAGAAATCATTATACTAGTTCATAACTAGATAGTTTTGAGACTCTCATAATGTCATCCTAATATCCATGGACTCATTAAAGCTATATATTACCATTAAGCAATATTTAGATTTGGCTTATTTGTAATTTTGAAATCTCTACCTTATTCACCTTCCTAAATAGATTCACACAGCCAAATTGTCATATCTATATAAAATTCATTAGATATTAGTCTAGAAATCTTATGCAATCTCACATAAAGATTAAGTTCTTTATTGTACAAACTTGTGCTTATCATACCTTTGCAATTGATTGACTTAACCAAGTTGCTAGTTTTTCTTCATCAATGTTCTTGACATTTTTCTTATCTTAAACACACTTGCACTATTTTTAGCTCATTCATACGTACCATCACCTCATAGAAAAATCATTTAGATTTTCAATATTTTAATATAAAAATGATCATATAGAGATTATAATCATTCAAATAAGAACTACAATAAGCTACATCATGACTTTAATTCCACTTTGTTTCCATTTAGATTTCAGATCATATGCATTACACTTTATACCATTGAATGAATTGATAATTTAAGTATTTTGATAAATATAGATTTGCACTTATAAGAGGTTTAAAAAAATTAACAATTTTTTTATTTTTTATTTTTGGGTTAAATTAGACCCCTAGGGAAAGTACCTATGAGATCTAGGTACCTTTTGGGCTAAAATTCTTCATCTATGGGAAAATATTGACCTATCTAAGCTCCTTAGGAAGCAGTGACATGACATAGCATGTCACATAAGGAAGTTTGAACTTTCACTCTCCAATATCTACTTCTTCACATCATGTATGTAAGTTATGTTGGGTACACCCCATCACCATACCCCACACATGTGAGAGAAAACCCTAGTAGATAAATATATGAGAAATTTATATAAGTACACTCTTCTTCCATAGGTCTCACACATGTGAGAGCATATAGTAATCATGCAACTTTATTTGTATATGGAAGGTGGGATAAGGGACCGAGGTGGAGGTCATGTGCCACCATCTCACAAAGTGAGGGTGAGAGACATGGAACCACTCTTAGGCTTGATAAAAATGGTATATTTACTTCAAATTTGGGTAGATGAGAATTATGGAGTTTATTAAATATCACGAAGTCAATTGTCTTGATGGTAGGCTCTACTATCAACATTCTATTCAACCAAAGCATTAACCAAAAGATTATGTAGATTGAAGTATTTTTTAACAAAGTGTAAGAAACATACTTAAAAAATTAAATGTTATATACTGTATATAATTTTATTGTGGTTAGGTGGATGTGATTAGATGGAACAAATTCACAAAAATAATGGCAAGATACAAGAAACCCTTTCAATATGAACGAAAATGTAAAGTCTAATAGAGACTATGTGCACACATTGTGATTTCATGTCATCTTTTGAATAATCGTGAACATTACCAATATTCATCTATGTTGAAATGCTCTAACAAATTTTAGAATTTTTTGAGAGATAGAAACTAGAAAAAATATTATTTTTTAAAATAATCCTTTAATGGTTTGCAGTTTAAGATATTTAGATAATATACTCGAATATTGGCTACATAGTTGGCCATAAGACTTGGAAACAAAAGTGTTTAAGGAGCTTATATCCATCTCTACATAGTGTTAAGGGTATTTTCTTTAGTCATTTCATCCAAACAAGAAATATAATATCAAATTTATATTTTCAAAAAACAAAAGTTGAAAAGATATTTAATCAAAAAGATTAGAGAGGCAAAATTTAAAGTCAAATCCATACTTAAAATAAAATATAAAGAAAGAATCTAATACATAAACTAAAATGAAAGGAAATGAAGTCAAAGAGAACCAAATTTAAGAATGAAAATATCAAATAAACAATTTTAGATTAAAACCTTAAAAATTATACCCCTAGACTTTTTAATGATTTATTTCATTCCCATACACTTTCAAGCATGATGTAACTTTCAAATATGGAGATTCCACATAAACGATTGCAAATAGAACACGATGAAACCAACACGCCTCGTATTTTTCCCCACCTCCGTGTAGGCAACTGATTTGACTGTTTTATCTCATTCCACGATTTTAGATGACGTCACATGTTGTAAGCCTTGCATTTATTCCCATGCTATTTTAGACTTACTCTTTATTTTTTTTTATATTTAATCATTTATTTAAAATAAGAATAAAAAATATTGGACCATAACTATAAATTATTGAACCTATTTATAGTTATTGGACCATAACCTATGTCACAGGATACAGCGATTTTCATGGATGAGGTTCGAATTTAATCGAATTTCAAACTTCTATAAAAAAAATCGAATTTAATCGAATTTCCTCTATAAAGCACTACTATCCACCTCTAAACACAACTCAGCTGGTCGTGAGTATTCTTTGTATATGCTTTGTATCTATTGGATCATGGGTGTTTGCAACTACTGGGTCGCCCTCGGATTTTCTCCAACAAGGGTGGCTATCCTGATAATTTATTTGAAGTATACAAATAATTAAAAATAAACAAAATTATAGAAGGTGAATTTTATCCGAATTTTTTTTCAAATTTTTCCCTTGTCGAATTTCATCCGAATTTCATGGCTGTCGAATTCGAATTCGAATTCGAACCTTGTGACTTAGACCATAACTATAAGTTAGTCGACCTAGGTAGAGTTAGGAAGATAATGTTTTATATTGAGCTATAATTTAATAATTAGATATTTGGAGTAAAAGAAAAAGTTATATCAAAGATGATGTTTAGTTGCTATAAACAAACTCATCAATAATTTTTATTTTTTAATAAAAATAAATGTTTGTCAAAAAAAAAATCTTTAGAAAAATGAAATAATTATTAAAATTTTATATCTTTCTTCAAAGAGGATTCCTTAAAGTTATTATTGACTCTAAGTTATTTGAAAATTAATTACACACTTTAGATTTTGTTGTATCTTTATACTGGACTTATGCTTGACCCGTGTGCAAATAGCAAAGATAATAAACATTTCTATTTATCCTTATTTGTTTCTTTACACAAAGCTAGCACTATTGAAGCAATCTAATTTGACAATAAAAAAATAACTCCCTCGAAAACCTTAAAATGCATATTGGATCAATTTCTATCTAAGTTTGATTTCTAAAATTTATTATTAGTATGAGAATGATTATTAGGTACTAGTTTTGATGTTTCTTTAATTGAATAGCTTATTGTGCAACCATCATCATGAGAAACACCGTAGTGATCCTCTAATCTTTATTCCTCTACTATACCTCACATACTAAATGTAGGCATAAATAATTCTTATCTTTCCTTCACTATGTCAACGTTCGATTTTTTCTTCATGAACAACATATTTATTCATCTAAACTTACTAATACTCATAACCTTACTTCCTAATATGATGAGTCATTTAATTTGTTCATCATATTTATTAAAATAATTTGTATGTCACTAAGTAATTCATATAACTAAAAAAATTACTCTCTATAAATTTCCTTAGATAATTATAATACATCATATTGATATACAATTTATTATTATAATATCTTTATACAAATATATACCATCTTTCTATTCAATTTTTATTATAACTATAAATGTCAATTAAAAGAAGTGAAAATCCAAAGTACCATGAAAATTTCATATGGTAGAAAGGCAAACTGTCAAATTCTTCGTCATAACTTCAGTGATAGGTTTAGGTTGGGGTATCATAAGGGGGACTAAAGGATGTATTTCTAATGAGTGAGAGGTCCCATGAAGTCAAAATAAGTTTACTATTGGAATTCTTTTGTTGGAAAAAAGCATCCCCTACTTTTTAGGGCTGCAGATTTGAATGGGTGGAAAAGGTGGGAAGGGGTTGTGGGTGTAGGTAGGATAAAAGTTAGAAATTGGGTACCATCTATGAGACCGATAAAATGCACCGGCCCCATAACATATTTATATATTATTATGGAGTCGATGCATTCTATAAGCACCATAACCAAACCCAAAAAATTGTCCCACTAACTTAGAGTTTTTTTTCTCCCACTTATCAATCATCTGAAGTTTTAAATTCAACTGAAATGATGCAAAATATTGTTGGGTCCCTTGTGACAGATAAGTTACAGTCTGAAAGGTGTCTTCCATAGCCTATACGTGGATTCAGGGCTACCAAATCTTCTCTCCAAACAATGTATATGTGTTCCCGTCAAGTAGAGATTTTCATGAAAAAACAGTCCGTGTCTTTTGCTGACAACAATTTGTATATATACATAAATGCGGCGTTTACACTCTTTCCTTTCACACTGCATTTCATTCTCCGAGTTTAAATAAGATGATGATAAATGGTCGTCATTTGTGGCATCACTTGCATGTCTTATAAAGCCGGGCAATTTTAAGAAAAATATGTACGTAAATACAGTGAATTCTAAGCATGCAACAACTGGCTGAAGTAATATGGACGTAATATTTCTGGTAGAGAAAATAATGTAAAAAGAAAAACATATATGGCGTAGATACAGGCATAAACTATGTGGATAGCATTGTCTTACACAATCGGTATCATTTAAAAAGGGAAACAGTGACTTCCTTAATATATCTGAACGTGACATATAATAAAATCTAGATTAGATTTGGTGCATTAAATAAGAAAGTTGGATGCAATAAATCTAAAACCTCTCCATCCATTTCCAACAAAAAGAAGTGAATTAATTAAGGAGTAGAAATGATTTCTAATATTAAGTTTCATGGCATTCAATAATTGAATTAGGTATCTAAGAATTGAACAACATGTCTGAAATTGTCATGGTATATTCTGATTACTTATAGGCGAAAAAAAAAAATTGTACTCTCTTCATTACAGATTAAGTGACATTTCTAAATTTTATAATACATTTATAATTTTTATTCTAAAGGTGTATTTTCATTTATATTTTTTATTAGACTAAATTTTTTATAGAAAGTCAAATCTTAAAAATTTTTGTTTTGAATTTGATTAAAAAGTTACAAAGAATCTATTTGTACTCTCTATTATTAGTTTGGTTAGACTATTTTCTAGCTTCATAGAAATTTTTATTGCTTATTCTCTTTTAATGCATCATATGATTAAGGCTTGATTTCAAATTC